>NW_011494900.1:4292675-4357243 GCF_000754665.1 Bison bison bison | reverse complement strand
CAGCCATAGACAAGTCTCTTAATCTCTTTGGAGCCTCAATTTACTCATTTGTAAAGGGCAAGTCAGCTGGACTAGATGGTACCTAAGGTTCTTCCCTCCTCTGAAAATTTTGGAAAGTAGAGAATCTAGATGTGTTTCCTTTGAAGCAGTCATTAGAATAGCAGATAGCCTGAGAATAGGGAGAGTCAAAGCTGAACCACTCAATAAGCTCAGGACAGGCCTTGGGGAAAGGGGAGAAGCTGGCTTTGGCACAGGGCCACGTTGGCTTTGGCACAGGGCCATGCAGGCTCTGACTGTGCTAGAGCCACATCGGTCTCTCACCCCTGCATCTATACCCCCCTCTCAAACCTTTCCCCAGCTTCAGAAATTATCTTCAGCTCTTTGAGCCTCCTCTCCAATAGGGAAGAGTTGGCTAATGTGATCAACTAAGTACCATTTCATTTTAGCATTGATGGCTAAACGATCCAAAGTCACAGCTCAGACTACCAGAGGGCAAGAGCACAAGGCAGGATTTAGGAGGGCTCAGAGCTAGCCCTTGAACCGTCACTGCCCAGCTGTGTAACCTTGGACAAATTACCTGCTGGAGCACCCTCTCTTCAAGGGTAACATTATGTAAAGCTATGGACTTCAAGGGCATCCCTGAATCTGAGATTCTAGATTGTAGCATTAGGTTTTCTCAGTGGGGAAGTTGCATTTTCAAGGTAGAAGGAGAAGTCAGCATTTGTCTTTGGAGGGACAAGCTAGCTTGGCCCTGAGAAGATGGGAAGGGTCTCGTGGAAGAGGGCATTCCCCTCCCCCAAAGCCTTAGGCTGGGCAGCACGGAACAATCTGTCCTTGTTCTGACTGAACTCCCTCCTGGTGATGAGTCACACGGCAGAAAGGTGTGCCGGGTGCCCGCCTGCCATGTCTGGTTAATGGAATGCCTTATATGGCACTTGTTTTTCTGACAGGTGATATGTTCCTGGACATGAAGTTCATTTTAAGTCAGTTTTTTGGGTGACGTTCAGACAACGTTTGTTTGGTTTGGTTTTACACAATATTGTCTCAAAGGTAACAGCCTTCCCACTGGGAAGTTTCTTTCTGGACATGTCCAGCTGCCACCGCTTCTAATGCCATAGAAGTCACTCAGATCGAGGGACCAAAGTGAGGGCTGCAGAGTCCCCTTCCCCTCTCACATACATCTCTGTGTTTTCCTGAGAAGAGGGCATCCTCAGGGGCAGGAACGTAGACAACCAAAGCCCTACAGGGTTCCACGTCCAGGATACTGGGCCTCCAACGTGATCTTCCCACCCTTGTGTCCTTCTTCTCATGGCACATGGACTTCTGCAGGACAGAAAGACTTGGCATGTCCATGCTGGCTGAACAAGGACAATGATGAGACGGTATCCTGAAAAAGAGACAGGGTGGGGGGCAGAGCATGGCCCTGCATTCTTGAGACCAGTTCACCCTGCTCACGGACTATACACCAGGCCTTCTGCCTGCCCACCCCCAGTAGAGAATACTGGCCTATCTCAACTGAAGGCCATGATGCTTCAGCCCCTGGCAATAAAGGCTATGAACCTGCCAGATCCTGGAGTTTCCCAGTACCCTGTATGAGGGCCAGTTATGTGTCAGGGCCAGTGCCTTTCCACATAGGCTCTAAGCCTTACAACCACCCTACAAGACAGGTATTATCTTCCCCACTTTACAGAAGAGGAGAGTGAGGGTCAATAACTGACCTCACCCAAGGCTACCCAAGCAGGCAGATGACTGAGCTGGGACTAGAGTTAGTTCTGACAGGCTTCAATACCCACACTCTGGTTCCCCGAAGATTGGAGCCTTCCTAAGAGTGCATGAGTTTAAGGGACAGAGATTGAGAAGTTTGAGGAAAAAGCCTAGGAGAGGAGATACATTACATTTTTAAGCTGTTGTAAAAAAAAAAAATTATCACAAACTTAGTGGCTTAAAGCAACACATATTTATTCCTTTAGAGTTTTGGAAGCCAGAAGTCTGAAATCAAGGTGTCAGCAGAGCTGGTGTCTTCTGGAGGCCCCAGGGGAGAATCCATTTCTTTGCCTTTTCCAGCTTCTAGAGACCACCTCTTTTCCTTGCTCCCATCACTCTGACCTCTCGTTTCAGTCCTCGACATCTACATCCTCCTGTGACCTTCCTGTCTCCCTCTGATAAGGACCCTTGTGATTACATTAAGGGGCCACTCAGATAACCTGGGATAATCTCCCCTGTCAAAGTCCTTAGCTTAATCACACCTCCAAAGTCTCTCTTGCCAGATAAGGAGACATGTTCACAGGTTCCAGGGATCAGAACATGGACATTGAGAGGGGGAGACATTTATTCGCTACCACAGAGGATTTCTCATTTACCTTGAGAACTTGGAATAGTTATGAGAAGCTCTTTAGGTCTCTTCCTTCACATCTTCTCAGCTCTCTTCTCTTCCCCTTGGGTAGGAAGCAGGTCCACAGAGATCCCAGGGTCATGAAAGGGTCAGAGCAGAAGACCTCAGCTTCGGGCTCCAGGCACATGTGCCCATGTCTTCCTTGTCCCTGCACGTCACATCTTCCCCATGGGATGGTGGAGGAGAGTGAAAGGCCAGTGTTACCAGGTAGCTGGTGGCCTTAGGGTTGCTACATTAGCTTTGTCAACCTGGCAAGGCTTCTCACATGGAGGAGTCCCCCATTCTTTTCAAGCTGCCTCCCACTCTCACACTCCTGCTGGGAAAAGAGCACGCGTTTGCTTTAACTACTTAGCATCTTATTGCCCTTGGATAGTGTCCTGTGTCCTTCTGTGATCTATACGAAGCCCTGCAAGATGAAGCTCTTGCCCGCATTTCCCACCTCAGTTCATGCCACTTTCCTCCCCTCCACTGTGTTCTAGCCACATTGAAACGGGTGATAAAGGAGAATGTTTGTGATTTCAGCAGAATCTTTTTCATTTTCATTTTTCCTGGTACTGTTAGGCGCCAGCAGTGGCTGAAGTAGTCAACTTATGTTGGAGGTGGGGTTTCTTTTTTTTGTTTGTTTGGAGGCGGGGTTTCTACAATGTAAAAGCTTTCTTTCAAAACAGAAAGCCTATCTTAACAACAATCCCCCTTACAGAGTTATTATATATATAAACACTACATACTAATATATAAACTAATATCTTTAGGCCACTCAGTGTTGTAACTAGAGGCCATTAGAATGGCTTCTTCCTCCAAAGACTAATGCATATTTTGCAAAACTGCTTTTGCACCAGCATCCAAAAATCTGTGTGGTCAGAAGGTGGTTACTATTACCTTCACTTTATAGATGGGAAAGTGAAAGTCGCTCAGTTGAGTCCAACTCTTTGTGACCCCAGGGGCTGTATAGTCCATGGAATTCTCCAATGGGTAGCCATTCCCTTCTCCAGGGAATCTTCGCAACCAAGGGATTGAACCCAGGTCTCCCATATTGCGGGGAAGACTATCTCAATAAAGAAAGTCAAATGACTTTTAAACAGCAGTCCCAAGACAGGACCCAGTCTTTCCTACTCAGAGTAAATTCTTCCCTGCCCTGTATGCTGAGTCTTAGGGCCTTGAAGGTAAATTGGTAAGATACCTTGTAAAGGAGGGCTTCCTTAGTGGCTCAGATGGGAAAGAATCTGCCTGCAGTGCAGGAGTCCATGGGACGCAAAGAGTCAGACATGACTGAGCAATTAACACATATACACACTTGTAAAGGAAGAAAGCAATCAGAGAGGTCTGTAAAATAAGTAGCACAAATTGCTTGCTGTTAATTGGATGCCAATTGAACACAATTTACAAAATATATCATTGGGAGGTTTAGATTAGTTGAGGGAGGTACAAAGCAGAGGGTGAGAACTTCCAGGGAAACATCAGCCTGGTTGACTTACTGCTTTCTGCCCAAACATGCTCTGCATCCTTCATCCCCTTCTGGGCAATCTACCTGCTTGCCCTTCCAACTCCACACTCTGATCCAGAGGTCAGGAGGCAACAGCTGAGGCCACTGGGAGGTGGGAAGGACAGAAGGGTACCCGAAACCACTTCCTCTCCATCCCCCACTGAGTCCTCACAGCTTTTCTGCAAGTAATTGATTAACCTTGCCCAGGTGGTCTCTGGATTATCAGTAAACTTGGGTCAGTTTTCTGTTTGTGCTTTTACTTGTTTCCAATGCTTAGACTGTAGATGAGGGAACGGGCTCTGCTCTTTGGTCAATGGGCTCCAGCTCTATGATCAACTTGGCAGGTCAATCACTTTCTGAATCTTAGTTTTATCATCTGAGCAATAGAAATAATGATAATACCCACCTCTCAGGGTTTATAAAGAGGATTAGTTAAGATAATAATTTAAAGTAGTTTCTCAGTAGAGTTATCATTGAGTTCATTATGCCTACCATCTTGAATATAGTCATACTCACTAGATATGTATTCAATAATTGAATGATACATAAAGTCAAGATAAATCGTGGCATCTGCATTGCACACATGAACTAGAGCTCTGGAACTCAAGTCCTGACATACTACTCTCCTTTCTCAGGGATACTTTTAATCTTCAGGACCCATGTATAATGGTCATGGCAGGGCAAATGTAGATTGGCAGTGATGATCATTAAACTTCCAGGAAGCTCCAGGAGCCCTTTTCCTGACCACTCTACAACCATTAATAGGTCTCAAACAATATTTTTAAAATAGTTTCAAATAGCATCCCTAGTGGCTCAGATGGCAAAGAATCTGCCTGCAATGCGGGAGACCTGGGTTTGATTCCTGGATCGGGAAGATCCCCTGGAAGAGGGCATGGCAAACCACTCCAGCATTCTTGCCTGGAAAATCCTCATGGACAGAGGAGCCTGCCGGGGTACAGTCCATGGGGTTGCAAAGAGTCAGACACAACTGAGTGACTAAGAACAAAGGGTATTATTTCATTAAACTGTTTCCTTTCATTTATATGTATTTATGTATATCCATAAATATAGCATACTGAATTTAATGCCATAGAGTTATAGGCTATATAGTTCCTAATGTGGTTTTCAATCCAAAAACTTTGAGAGACATTGTTTTTAGTATGGGCACTGTGGTTGTTCAGTTGCTGTCAGGTCTGACTCTTTGCAACACCATGAACTGCAGCATGCCAGGTTTCCCAGCCCTTCACTGTCTCCCAGAGTTTGTTCAAACTCATATCCATTGAGTCAGTGATTACTGCACAACCTTAGCTGAATCTTTATAGAGCAATAGTTACTGGTGATTGCCCATTTTCATGTCTTTGGGGGGTAATGTATTTTGACAGGAGGAAACAGCAACACTAAATATGATGGCCCAGAGTTTGGAAAAGACTCCTGTTCTCATGCTCCTTGCCTCAGTCACCCCATTTCTTCAGGGAGCAGACTTAATGGTAGGTACATTTTAACCAGTGGAACCATTGACTGATCAATGCCTGAGGAGTTAAGATCAGTGAAACATGTCAATGGCTGCTTGTTGGCACTGCCTCTGCTTATGTGTGTGGCACAGGTTGGACTTAAGAGAAAGATTACAGAACACGATGTTCTCCTAAATTTCTTGCCCTTAAAACCGTACCTTCAACACAGCTCCTAACATTTCCTGAGTTGTGTGGGAGCACTTGCTGTGCACAAGGAAAGACTCTGAGCAGGAAAAGGAACCCTGTGGGGAGCTAAGAAGCATGCAAGCACCCTCTGAATACCCATACTCTTACAGGAAATTAATTACCTCTCCCAGTAATGTTAATAATCACTCCATACAGTGATTATTATGGATACTGTATGGATACTCCATACAGTATCCCAACTCAGAGATAAGTACTCATGCTGGTTTGCATTAGACAGAACCTAAGGAAATATAATACCACTTTTCAGGGATCATGGAGAGGACTCACCAAGTTAATGCAAAATTAAGGGTAGGTGATGATGAGAAAGGATGAAGGCAGCCTTCTCAGGGTAAAGTGCTATGATGCTGTGGAAAGAGCAGAGGCCCTAGAGTCAGAATGCCTGGCATGCAGTTCTAACTCCATCACTAACCACCTATGGGTCTTCCTGACATACCATAACCTCTCTGAGCTTCAGCTTCCCCATCTGTGAAATGCAGGAGTTAGTATAGGTCATGGAACAGAGTAGGGAGAGGGTACAGCAATGTAATTACTAAATCAAATAACTGCTTATTCATTGAAAAATTTATAAGGCAAAATATAGAAAACCCATCAAAATGAGGCAACTCTGAATGAAGCATGATGGGGAATCTAGTTCCTCCTAGATTACTCTTCTGATAGGCAGAATTCTAGGATGGTCCCCAAGATTCCCAGCCCCAGCATATACACACTATCTACTTAGTTATTCAATCAGACACTAATCTGAGTACTGCTGTCAAGGAGTTTGGAGAAGTATTTAAAATTCTGTGTCTGCGTGCATGCTCAGTTGCTTCAGAAATATCTGATTCTTTGCAACTCCATGAACTGTAGTCTGTCAGGCTCCTCCATCCATGGGATTCTCCAGGCAAGAATATTAGAGTGGATTGCCATGCTCTCCTCCAGGGAATCTCTCAGACCCAGGGATCAAATCCATATCTCCTTCAGCTCCTACATTGATAGGCAGATTCTTTACCACTGAGCCACCTGGCATACTGAGCCAGCTGACGTGTGAGTGACATATTATACAGGGCAGGCAGCTGACTGGATGAGGTGGTTTACCTTCCTCCTAAAGCTCTAATCCGAGATGGTCAGATTCTCTTTTGTTCCCCTGGTTACCCCACAAGGAAGGTATTACATTCAGAGACAGCAGTCAGCCCACCTGACCACTCCTAACAAGCAAAGAATGAGAAGACCTTGGCCTAGGAAGCTGGTGGAGCCCATCTGTATCCGTTGGGTTGTTCCCTTTGAATGTTCCCTGACGCAAAGGAGGAAATTCACAAGTGACTCTAAATCTCACAGTGTTCCAATGAAAACAGGAATATTGCCTGTGGAAACACTTCCTGATTCAGAAAAATAGTTATGACCTCTAAGACTCTAGTTATCCCCATCATGTGCCAGTAATCCCTTGGTGGAATTTCTCTTTCAATATGGAGAGACTCCATAATAGAGTCTTAGCTCTGCACTTATTTGCTATGTCTTAGATAAGTTGTACAGCTTCTTAGAGCCTCAGTTTCCTCATTGACAGCTGATAATGAGAGTGCCTTACTAAATAATAGTGCTTACTTCATAGAGTTCTGTTGAAAAGTACACAAGATAAAGCACATGAAAGATCTCATAGGGTGTTCAACAACTATAAATACAGCAGTAATAGTTGCGTTTTTATTATCATTTGTCCTTTAACCATTTCCATATTTTAGCCCTATTGGAATCACTTTTTCCTTTCTGGGAAAACTTTAAAATCCTGCCTCTGGCTTGGTATCAGGCCAGCACACTTGTGCTTAGTCGTTCAGTTGTGTCTGACTCTTTGAGACCCCATGGACTAAAGTCCACCAGACTCCTCTGGCCATGGGATTCTCCAGGCAAGAATACTGCAGTCGGTTGCCATGCCTTCCTCCAGGGGATCTTCCCAATCCAGAAATTGAACCCAGGTCTCCTGCACTGCAGGTGGTTTCTGTACCATCTGAGCCACCAGGGAAGCCCAAGAATACTGGAGTGGGTAGCCTATCCCTTCTTCAGAGGATCTTCCTGACCCAGAAATCGAATACAATGCAGGGTCTCCTGCATTGCAGGCAGATTCTTTACCAGCTGAGCTACCAGGGAAACTCACTATTCTGCATACTTATTCCTGCAGAATTCATGGAATATCTATATAATGGCCAAGGCTTTCTTAGTAACGAGTGCCAGTGACCTGCAAGAAATAATTTTTATTCTCTGGAGCTTATATTTTTAAATAAAAAAGATATTAAGTGTAATAAGATAAGTTAAAGTCCTTAACAAACTACAAACTGCTATGCAATCTTTAGTATCATTATTATTACTGATATTATTACTATTGTTCATACTATAAGCATCCATAGAGTAATCACAGGATTAGATGTTTAATAAGTATTCTTAGAAGTTAAATGGGTAAATTTCTATGTGAACCTGTGGAGTGGAAAAGATCCCATGTAGGGTAGGCAGGAAAGGCTAGTGTCTGAATTGCTCCTTGAAGGGGTGGGCAGAATTGGGCAGACAGAAGGAAAAGCAGCTCAATAAGATCCTTGATGTTGAGGCTGATCATAGTGTTATCAGGGTGACTAAGGGGTTTGAGGAAGCATCACTGGACAAAGCTAGTGGAGGTGATGGCATTCCAGTTGAGCTTTCCAAATCCTGAAAGATGATGCTGTGAAAGTGCTGCACTCAATATGCCAGCAAATTTGGAAAACTCAACAGTGGCCACAGGACTGGAAGAGGTCAGTTTTCATTCCAATCCCAAAGAAAGGCAATGCCAAAGAATGCTCAAACTACCACACAGTTGCACTCATCACACACGCTAATAAAGCAATGCTCAAAATTCTCCAAGCCAGGCTTCAGCAATACATGAACTGTGAACTTCCAGATGTTCAAGCTGGTTTTAGAAAAGGCAGAGGAACCAGAAATCAAATTGCCAACATCTGCTGGATCATCAAAAAAGCAAGAGAGTTCCAGAAAAACATCTGTTTCTGCTTTATTGACTATGCCAAATCCTTTTACTGTATGGATCACAACAAACTGTGGGAAATTCTGAAAGAAATGGGAATACCAGACCATCTGACCTGCCTCTTGAGAAATCTGTATGCAGGTCAGGAAGCAACAGTTAGAACTGGACATGGAACAACTGACTGGTTCCAAATCGGGAAAGGAGTACATCAAGGCTGTATATTGTCACCCTGCTTATTTAACTTATATGCAGAGTACATCATGAGAAACGCTCAAAGCAATGCTCAAATGCTTGATGGACACAAGTTTGAGGAAGGTCTGGGAGTTGGTGATGGACAGGGAAGCCTGGTGTGTTTCAGTCCATGGGATTACAAAGAGTCAGACATGACTGAGTGACTGAACTTAACTAAATTGAAAATAAAGCCATCAATTTTTTTAAAAAGGTTCAGCAGAAGTTTGTGTTTGAAACACAGGTGATACGAGACCAGAAACAATATAAGAAAAAAACAGTATGTTAAGCCTGAGCCATAGATAGGCTGGCCCTTGCTCTCTCTTGATCCCTCTTCCAGAAAAACATCTACTTCTGTTTCATTGACTATGCTAAAGCCTTTGACTGCATGGATCACAACAAACTGTGGAAAATTCTTAAAGAGATGGGAATACCAGACCACCAAAGCAGTGAGCCCAGAGGTGCTTGGATCTGAACTCAGAGCAAACCTTGGTATAACAGACACACCATGTAAAACTAGAAAAAACTCCTTTAATAATCCAAAATCCCAGCTCGGCTATAACTACCTTCACTGTAGGGTGGATCAGGTTTGTAACCTAAAAAAAATGTGTCAAAGGAAAAGATAGAAATCATTAGAAAATATTTAACGTAATAATACAAAGGCTCATCCATTAATTTTTAAATCAGTTCAGCTCTGTCACTCAGTCGTGTCCGACTCCCTGCCACTCTACGGACTGCAGCACACCAGGCTTCCCTGTCCATCACCAACTCTCGGAGCTTGCTCAGACTCATGTCCATTGAGTCAGACCCCAGGAATATCTCTCATATTGAAAAATGATTTATCTTTATTATATTTCCAAGCACAAAATTGTATTAGAAATTGCATTTCTTTTACCAAAATCTGTTTACAGAACCTGAAGATTTCATATCAGTGTGGTCCCAGAATAGCAGCATCGGTATCATCTAAGAGACTTGTTAGAAATACAAAGTCTTAGGCTCCATTCTAGAGCTACAGAACAGAAACAGAGGGTGGAGCCCAGCTGTCTGTTTTAACAAGTCTTCCAGGCGATTAACTGCATGATAATGTTTGAGAACCACTTCTCTAGGTCATGTCCTATATATATTTACCAGCCTCACTTGGGAAATGATGTCAATTCAAAGACAAGAGCTACTATGCTATAAAGGGCAGAAGCTATGATGGCAAATAGAGAACACTTCCATCTTCCCCGTCTATGCCAGTCACCACTAATTACCACATTTTTTCACAATGAACCATTGTGGCAGGGGCCTTTAGTGAGTTTTCCACTTAGAAATCTGGGAGCGGACAACCTCACCGAAGTCCCGAACCATTATGGAGTTGGTTAGGGAAGGCTGAAGTAGACTAGAAATTTTACATGGAAGAATTTGGTAAGAGAGAGAACCCAATAGAGCATCTCTGATTCTCCAAGTTTGGGGATCGCATGTAGGAAATCCAGAATTTCCTATTGCCCAAGCTGAAGAACATATGCCAAAAAACTACTGGATCAAACAAAACTTGGAGTTCAAATAAATAAATCCACAAAGTGTCCATACTTCAAATACAGAATTAACGGCAAAGTACCAGATGTTAACATAAGGTCTCAAAAGTCCAGGTGGGATTAGACACATCTGTAGACATTAATACAGGTTGCCAATGACCAGGTGGGTCAGGCACATCTCAGCAGAGATCAGAGAGGATCCTGAGAACAGTTTAGTCCATCAACCCCTCTCCCAACTGCCATGTGCAAGAAGAATAAGCTTCTGCCTACCAGAAGAGAAAAAGGAAGGGTAGAAGGGGGCTGCCTTGAGGAAAGAAAAATGGTCCTGAGGGTTTGAACTGTGACATTGCCCAGTGTTTACTCAAAGGAGACCATTTAAGTTGGGAGACTGAGTCATCCATGAGACTGTGAGCTAGACAGCAATCTTAGATCAGTTGCAGGAAATAAAAGTCAAATTTTGGGGCAAGCATCTAATTTATAACTGTTCATAAAGCCTCTGAAATATATTGTTGTTGTTTTCTTTAATGCTTAGGTGTGTCCCTCTTGGTTCAGCTAGAATTAGTGGGGATAGGAGGCAGAAGCAAAGGTTGGCCCAGCCTTGGAGTTGACAGGCTCCAGGTTGCAACACGAGGTGCCCTTGTCCCACTTCAGAATGCTTCCCCTATAGCCCAAAACGTTTCGACAGTTAGTGCCATTTGTTCCAGTCACATCTCACAGCTGGTAACTGGAGAAGGTGAACATGTGCTTCCAATATTCACTTTTCATAGACTCATTAGGTCAAAGATCATCTGGGCAAACCCTCTCATTTTACTGATGAGGAAACCAAGGTCAAAGAAGCTAAACTAAATGACTCATGAACTGTAGACAAGGCTGGACCCGGAATCCAAATTGCTTCAGCTCCCCATCTATTGCTCTAACATCCCAAGCTGTTCATAAAGCAGAAGTGATCAATTCTATACACTGTAGCCATATTTCAAAACCCAAAGAGTCAAAATATTATCTTTCTTTAAAGTCTCCATTAATGTTTGCTTCCCTTCTTTCTACATTTGTTTTGAGAGATGTGAAAATCTTCCTGATGGAAAGCTATTCTGAGAGAAGCTGAGATGAAGCATTCATGATCTATGGCTGCCAAAGTTAGCTCCTTCACAGCTGTACCAGCACATTGGAGGCTGTGAGGCAGCCAAGCTGTCTTTGGTGCTGTATTAAGAGGTGTAAGTGTCTGGAATTCTGCAAATCAAAAGGGCCTTCTGGATGGCAGCTGCCTCCAGTCTTTGAAGGACCACCCTGGTTTGTCTGAAGGAGAACTTTGCATGACTTTCAAAGAGGGCCAGAATCCAAAGTCTTGATCAGCCTATGAGAATGTCGACACATCTTAGGATTTGGTACATATCTTATTCCTTCTGTCACCTAAAGAATTTTGTCTTTAATTTACATGGGAAGTAAAATGGAAATCAAAGCAACTACCTGGATAATTTAATCCTAAAGCACATGCTTATACTTTAAGTCTCCTGGAATGACTATTCATGAATTGACTCAACTGCAAGTCTTATCTGTTACTGTGAAATACATCTCATGGAGAACTGTGCCTGGCTCAGGGTTCAGATAAAGAAATTTACCTGTAACTCTCATCTCAAGAGTCCAAACCCTCCCAGTCCCTCAGGATGAAGGATTCACCAAATCCCTCCTTTGTGAGAGAATGAGAGAACCATCTCCTTAAATTGCATTAGCAATAATAATTTTATTGTGGGTTGTTTCTTATATGTTTTTTAAACTTTCTCTCCATGCACAGGGTCTCTTCCTCCATAATGATAGCTGGCAGAATAACAAACATGGATACTTTTTTCTTTTAATTCTTGGGGTATGTGCTTGACCCCTATTGGCTCTAACATGAGGGAATCAAATAAATTCAATAAAGTTTACACCAAGTCTTGCTTGTTATCTGCTATTAACTATTTAATTTTTGATTATTTTTGGCATTGAGACAATGCATACCTAGCTCTGGGATAAACTGGTTCTAAAGACATATTTGTTTATCAATTAACATGTTTTAGTGGGACTTCCCTGGTCGTTCAGTAGTTCAGAATCCACTTTGCAATGCAGGGGACACGAGTTCGATCCCTGGTTGGGGAACTAAGATCCCATACACCATGGAGCAACTAAAGTCCATGCACCACAATTACTGAAGCCTGCATGCTCTGGAGCCCCAGCGCAACAACTAGAAGGTCTGTGCACCACAATGAAAGATCCCACAAGATGCAATCAAGATTCCATATGCTGCAACTAAGACTTGATGAAGCCAAATAAGTACATAAATAATAATATATTAAAAAAACATGTTTTACCTTTTCTAGAATTTGAAAAGTTAAACACGATTATATTTGTCTAATGGTAAAGTTTGCAGGTATTTCAACATCAAAAGTTCCTCAGCAAATGTTTAATACTGCCTTGCTGATGCACCTCTCATTTCAATTTCAAATTCTCATATTGGTCTAAATAAAGCTTTCAAATCTTTATATATTGCTCCTTGTTTTCTACAAAGGAGAAAAGTGCACACATACGCAGAGCCATCTCCTTTCTTTGTCTCTCCTGTCTATGCCTTTACTCTGCTCTTAATGGTGGGTGAGATAGTTATCTTTACTCTCATCTTATTCCAAGTCCTTGGAAAGCAGTTTGAGATGGCTGATCTCTGCTGGAGGTCACAGGGAGGCAAGCGGTATACATCTGCTCTAGAGGGCAGAGGTCCTAGATACAAGGACCCTCATCTGCTCACTTGGATGGTCCTTCCTTACACAGTCAAGGTTTCTGATGGGTACTGTGGAACAGCTGTTAGCTCACAGCCACTAGCAGATGGGCTTCCTGGCATATTTGTGGCTGGTGGGCTGGGTCCTTGGAAGAGATAGTACCATGATAGAGAGAAGAGAAAAGAAAAACCACCCTAGGAAATCAGTGCCACCTCCTGCCCCCACAGTGAAGGGTTACACACCACCATCTGTACTGGTGGCAAATAAGCAAGTACATTTCATACAAAAAAGTAACATTCATTCCTGAACTTTCTTCCAGGTTTTTCATGGATGATGTTATTTGTACAACTGAAGTTTTTTTTTTTTTTTTAACTTTACAATATTGTATTGGTTTTGCCATATAACAAAATGAAATCCCCACTCTGAATGATTTTTCATGAGAATAATATACTTCTAGAACTTTAAGCTAGGAAAGATAGCTCTTATCTAGCTGAGCACTTTCATTTTAACAATAAAAGAAACTAAGTCCAAAATGATTAGGTGGTTTTCCCAAATTTCTAGACTAGAGGAGCCATGGTTAGAATTAACAGACTTGTAAGCATAATTCTTTTTAAGAAATGGTTTTAATTATTTTTAAAGCAGTACATGTTGAGAGAGAGGCAGTGTTTGATAGTACAGAGTAGCAGCAGTCTATCTGAGTGGTGTTCAAAAAAGACAACAGGCCCAAATGGAATTGCTTGTGCTAAGCCCCACATCACCAAAGCGGAAAAAAAGAGTTAAAGTGTTAGTCGTTCTGTTGTGTCCGACTCTTTACAATGCCACCTACTGTAGCCCACCAGGCTCCTCTGTCCATGACTTCTCCAGGCAAGAATACTGGAGTGAGGAGCCATTCCTTTCTCCAGGGGATCTTCCTGACCCAGGGATCGAAACCAGGTCTCCTGCATTGCAGGTGGATTCTTTACCACTCTGAGCCACCAGGGAAGCCCACAGCACCCAATCAAGACTTCATTACAATTTCAGCTTTCCCAGAAATAGAATCTTAAACCAGTCAGTCGGGAGTCGCCTGATCAACACTAGCTAGCCGCTCTGCCTGATAAGACTTCTGCCATCCCCTACAGGAAAGTAATGTTGCAATAACCAGTTTTTCCCCCTCTGGTATAAGTTCCTTGTTCCTGCTCCTTTTTGCCTATAAGTCTTTCATTTTGTACAGCTTTCTGGAATTTTTTCTATCTGCTAGATTGGACACTACCTGAATCATGAATCATTGACTAACATAAGATCCTTAAATTTTACTTAAAAGCATTGATAGGTTTTGGTTAAGATCTAATTGCAAGGCTCAGCTCTACTATGCTTTAACCATGTGTCCTTGGGGAACTTACCAGACCTTTCTTACCCTCTGTAAACATTTGGATAATAGTAGCATGGAAGGCAGTTAGTAATATAACCCAGTCCTTCCTCGTAACAGAATTCTGATCCTGGTGACAAGGATAAGGGGACAATTCCTAGGGTCATTAAGGAAGTCTAGGGCAATTTTAATGCATATCAATGCAAATTCCTTACAAATGCTTCTAGTAGTAGCCCTGTCTGGATGGCGGCTTTAAAATGCTTTTCCACTGGCTCAAGTCTGCTTTCACAACTCTTAACTTTTTTTCAATTCTCTACCTTCTTTCTCCATATGCTCCAGGCAGGCAGTGAAACCAACCACAATGGTCCCTTTCTCCTCTCAGTGGGAAGGCTGGTGCAGGCATGGGCCTGTGAAGCATTGTGTATACTGTCTTGGGAAGTGGGGGCATTCTGGGAAAGGTATATAATGAGAGACACATTGGGAAAGAGACTGGATGCTGCTACCTGTAGATGTGACACAGTGGTCATCTTGAGGCCACAAGCAGAGCTTAAGAATCACCTGCCATGCTGACAATGACAGAAAGTGAAAGTGAAAGTCGCTCAGTTGTGTCCGACTGTTTGCAACCCCATGGACTATACTGTCCATGAAATTCTCTAGGCCAGAATACTGGAGTGGATAGACTTTCCCTTCTCCAGGGGATCTTCCCAACCTAGGGATCAAACAATGGCAGAGCAAAAAGAAATATCAGATCTTGAGGTTCCTGAGTTTATCATGCCTGGAGGCATTCTAGCCTAGAATTTCTTATTGTCTAAGGTAACACGCTCTGCTGCTTAAGCCAGTCTTGTGTTCCTTATAGCTGAGTGCATCGCAACTAGAACAGTAGTACTTATCATATAAAGTTATTCTGTCTAGTGAATGATAAATGCAGTATGGGAAATAGTATATGACCAAGCACAAAGAAAGAAGGAAATATCAGTTGCACCAATGTTGTAGTTATTATTATAGGAGAATGTCAAGTAAAAATAAATATCTCCCACATTTCCTCATCCTATTCTCTAGCAATAAAAATTTGTTAATAATATTTTATGTATCCTTATGTCAATTCTTAAAAAATGAAAATAAATACTATACATACTGTTTTTGCACTTCTAAGAGTTTTCCTAATAGATACATTGATGCCCAGTTGGAAGTTACTTCTAAGCCCCAAGAGTATATTTCACTTTATAATCTTCCAAAGATTTAGAAATACTGCCTTCTAGCTAAAAACATTTGGCTTTTCAAAATCCTCCTAAATGTAGAAAAAAATTCTTAGAAATGGCAAAGAACATAAATAACCACCATCAAGTGCCCTCGTGCACATTAAGGGCCAGTTGCTAAGAGCTAGAGCCCAACCACACTGATAGGAGATTTTTGTTGGAACTGAGTTTTACAGTATCTCTGGAAGCAGTTACTCTTTTGGACTGTGTCAATGACTGGATCTCTTTCCAAGGACATGTCATGCTAAGTCAAATGACCATCCAGACAGCCTGCAGCTCTTATTCTCTAAGGACTATGCACCGTCCCCTGTGGTAACCACATGAGCCACAGAAATTCAACCAAAGTTCAGGAGACCCAAGAGGAAATCACCAACAAGGTGGGTGAGAAAAGGCTGAAATGTCCTCCAAAATTTCCTCCAGAAATGATGGCAATCAGCCAGCATTTCTGACTGATAAATGACACGCAAAAAACAAGGATCCAAGATTTTCTCAGATCTCTTTCTTTCCTTGGACTTTGTAACAACTATTCCCTCGGAGCTCTATGGGCCACAGGAACATAAAAAAAATGTTTATCCACTGAAAGGAGTAAGGGAAATGATTAAAAATTTCCCTAAAGTTCAAACCTGTCCAAAGACTTCCTGTTTCTAAAATATGGTTTGGGAGCACTTCTTGATACTTTAATGGGGGGAAATCTGCTATTTGGGTGTAGAAACATGGTACAGTGTGACTTTGGAGTTAAGCCAAAAGTTCTCAACACAGCTTCATTTTAGAACCATACAAGAAAGTTTAAATGCTGACACCAGGACCCAATCCCAGGCTACCAATTAAATTAGAATCTGTGGGACTGGAGTTGACGCCTATGTAAGTAGGCAGGTTAAGCAGGTGTATGTGAGTTTTCTACGTTTCCCAACTAAGTCCAGGGGTGAGAATTTGCTGAGTTAGGCCCAGAATTAAACCCTGGCTCCCCATCTTCTAAACTGTGTGACTACAGACACATTATTTCTACTGCAGGCCTGTTTCTTCATCTGTAGAGTGGAGGTTACAATAGTATAATAGATTGAACTATGCATGTAGAGGACTTAGCCTAAAACTCGATAGGCCATGTCAGGTCCATCCTCTCTATACGGTAATGTCACTGCAGCCCCCTGCAGGGTAGGTCTGCACTGGAAAAAAAGAACCAGTAGGTGCTAAAAGAGTTCATTAAGAGAAGTGTCACATTAAGAGAAGTGCCACTTTCTCTTATCTGGCCCATCCACTGGGCTTGTGAATTCCTGGAAGAAAGCAAGTGTCTTGAAATAGCCACTTAAAATGATTGCATTAAAAAGAATTCTGCACTGAGGCAAAAAAAAAAAAAACAAAAAACCTTGCACCTCTTCTCTTCGCTGGCAATCATACAGGAAGATGATGAAAAGGCTACCACGCCCTGCTGCTGTGGACACTGGCCAATCTGTTACAAATGCCATAGGCAGTAAACAGCCTAACGCAAAACATGCAGAAAAGCAAGGACCCGTGTTCACCTGGCACCAAGCGTGACCAGTGAGGCTCCATTGACACCAGGCCAGGGTTTCCATAAGATGACAACTTTGTATGCTTGTCTCCACCGCTACATTTGGATCCCTGGAGCTGGGGACTGTATCTTTTAAGAATGGTGCTATTGTGTGTTATTTGTGCTTAGTTGCTCAGTCTTGTCCAATTCTTTTTGACCCTTTGGACTGTAGCCTGTCAGGGTTTTCTGTCCATGGATTTTTCAGGCAAGAATACTGGAGTGAGGTGCCATTTCCTGCTCTAGGGGATCTTCCCAACCCAGGGATCAAACTCAAGTTTCCTGGGTCTCCTGCATTGCAGGAGCAGATTCTTTACCCACTGAGCCATCAGGGAAGCCCAAGTTACCACTAATTGAATGCCTTCCAAGTACTAGGCATATATACATATACATAATTAAATATTTATAACATTATGGGGCACTTCTATCCCTGACTGTGAGAGGAAAAACCTAAGGCTTAGGAAGAGGAATGACTTTCCCAATTCACATAAATAAAGAGGATGACCAAATCAAAATCAAAATATGTACCTGGCTCTTAAGATTTTTTTTATCTCAGGCCTAAAAAAGTGCCTGGCATACAGAACATCTTAATGTTTGATGAATGAAGCCAGTTGTGTGTGTTTTTTTTTTTTTTCCCCAGAAGAAAAGCAAAAGAACTCAAAGTCAGAATTCACATCATCTTCATAACTTCTACCAGCCTTTATTGATTTCTTCTGAACCACAGTCAGGAATAAACCCTCCTTAGGGGCAGCTATGGAATTTTTTAATCAACCCAAGAAAAATTAGGATTAGTGACTCATAATTCTATTTGAAATGTAAAGGTAAAATTCACACATGCATACCTGTCTTATCTCCCCAACTTGATTGTAAGCTCCTGAAAATAGAATTATGTATAATACACTGTGCATTATCCCACAAGCCTAAGCAGAAATATGTGTCATCCTTGAGAAATGTTCAAGGGCTGACTAAAATCCTACTGTGAACTTGGCCTCCTCTCAACATTTTTATTCATGTGGAATCAAATTAGAATGAGCATCCAGGATAGCCTAGAAGAGGAGAAATCACAAATGGCAGCATGAGGCATGGATGTAAAGGGCAGAGCAGCCCTCCCAACCTCTAAGCTGTGATGTGGTGGAAATTTTAATCAATTCCATGCCCAAATGTCTGGTCATCTCAAGCACACCTCACAGAGCACCCTCATCCCCACCCCCAGCCTTCTCTTTTGCTGTCTCTGAAAATCCATCTTTGGTTAAGTCAGTTCTCCTGATCCAATAGTGCAGTTCAGTTCAGTTTAGTCGCTCTGTTGTGTCTGACTCTTTGCGATCCCATGGACTGCAGTACCCCAGGCTTCCCTGTCCATCATCACTCCCAGAGCAAGGGGCAAGGGGCAGGAAAAGGAAGCAGTCCATGAACATAGACAAACCTGGAAGCATTGGGTCACAGAGAATTTAAACTTGAAGCTCTTTAGAAAGTACAGAGTTAAGATTCCAATTTCACAGACAAGCCACCTAAGACTTCACATAGAGAACCGATGGCCACACAACCAACAGGTGCCAAGGTGAGAACTCGAGCCCTGGATCCTGGCTCCCAATCCTTGTTCTTTTGACTTCCCTAGGCTATCTCTTTAAAGAGTGAGTAAGGGAACAGCCTACGGGATGACTGGGAAGAGTTGAGAGGCTGTCCAGAAGTTGGAGTGGTGAGGATGGTGTGGACAAAGAAGCCTAAGTTACTACAGAAGTGGGTCCAGCATGGCCCTCCTGCGGCCAAGATTTCCCCTGCACACACAAGGTCAGATTAAGACTCATTAACTGCTCACTTCAAGAAGACGTATTTTCTGACCATGTGACCCTCACTTTTTTAGCTACTTAAAGGACAGAGTAAGCAGACCAATCATAGTCAGGAAAACGTAAAAATTCAAGTTTTCAGGAATTGGAGGCCTCCTTTTCCATATAATCAAATCTAGAGAGAAAGATAGTAGTTCTTGAATGCTGAACTTCTCAATCAGGAAAAGACATTTATGATGCCAACACACTATCAGGTCTTCTTTACAGCATGATAGCAAGAAAAAAGAAGACCAAATTACTCATGTGAAAATGTGAGATTAATAGCTTCATAAACCTGAAAAGATAATAGCTGCACAGATTATCCACAAGAAAAAGAAAAGGCTTTTTTTTTTTCCTTAAGCTTCAAGTACTTAAATCTTTTCTTTATGAAGTTATATTCAATTTATATCTTTCTTATATTGCCCCAGAATAGACTTCCCTGGTAAGCTGCGCCAATTTGGGATGTCTTCCTTTAACAAATTTCCTCTTTTATAAATTTTATTTTTGAAATATTTATTTGCTTGGCTTTGCCAGGTCTCAGTTGTGGCACGCAGGATCGTTAGTTGCAGCATGTGAACGCTAAGCCGTGGCATGTGGGATCTAGTTTGCTGACTAGGGATCAAACTCAGGCCCCCCCAGCATTGGAAGTGTGGAGTCTTAGCCACTGGGCCACCAGGGGAGTCCCAACAAATTTCTTCTTACTAGCTAACATGCTTCTCAAGGCAGTTCATTGCCAACACTCTCCTCTCTTAAAGAGTGATGGATAGTAGGAAAACAGCCTCTTTATAGGCACTGCTTCTCATGGTGCTGCCTTGCTGCTGAGCCATCAGTCTTCTGTTAAAGCTAGGCCTGAAGGCACCTGAGGCCAAGCATATGGCCAGAGTGGTTGGCCTGATTTGCTGCTGTGAGTGTGCCTAACTGCTGCTATTTTAGAGGGGAATGAATATCCAAGATGAAGCCCTTGTTAGTACCTGCCTGATCTTGAAAGATCTTGGCCAGCCACGTGTTCTCTTGCTTTTCCAGCAAGACCAGCTTTCATAAATGATCTTGTAATTTTTATCTTCTGGCGCCACCGCTGTCAAACTTTGCAGCATGAATCCATTCATGTTGCAAGAGCCATAACACACCCAGTGAAGCTGGCATTGACCCCTGAACCCATCCATCACAGGTGAACTTCATGCCTTGGTATTCAGTTATAGCACATTCACTCAAATCAAATCCTTCTGACAACTCTTCAGAGTCATCCAGTGAAAAATCAGCTTGTGCAGCGGTCTTGCTCCTAGCCCACTCAGAGCATGACTACTGGAATAGGAATGTAGGGACTCTCAAATCACGTTCATAGAGGTGTTCTTTGATAGATAAGAAAGACCCACATCTGGAATGGGGGAAGCTGGTTCTTTTAGCTAATGGCATTTTTATAACCTCAAGAGAAGGCAGATTATTTTGGATTTGAGGCCAAACTCTTTAAACACTAGATTCTTTTTGTACATACTTTTACTTAAGTTCATTTTTTATAGACGGTTTTGTTGTGTTTTGAGTTTAAGCCATGATAAATGACCCTTCTTGTGTTTTTCTTCTGCAGATTACATCAATATTAGGCACTTACTATGTGTGAGGCTTTTTGCTTAGAGTTTTAAAAACAAAAATTTATCTTTGGGGATCAGACTCTTGGTCTTTCTAAGCAAGTGCTCTGTCTCTATGGTTTCTCCAAAGGGGCAAAGAGTGTGTGTGTGTGTGTGTGTGGGCGGGACAGGGAGGGTGCGCTGAGGAAAGGGAGGTGGTGCAGGACAACCTTAGAGACGGCATTTTCAGAGAAAGACCTGGAAACTCCTTTAGAGAACCATATGCTATTACTGTCCTATTTTGAGTCTAGTCATTTTGCCCTGTTGCACATCAACAACAGAGGGCTTCACATATATGCCACACTTTCTTTAATTGTTCAGTCTATCCTCTTTCAAGCTTCAAAATAGCGCTTCGGTGATGTGTCCATGTACATATTATTCGAGCCTGTCAGATGTTACAGACCATTCTTTCACTAGATATTCCACACTGTGCTCTTTTCTCTGACTGCCATTTTAGGTCTCAAAGGCTGGATTTTAATCAACAACCCTGATGGTGCCATTGATACTGAGTTCCTCCATGTGCCCTCACCTGCCTCTTTACTGGGCACAGAAGTAAATGCCACGGGTTTTGCAGTCCTATTCAAACCACCACCAAACATGGGATGTCTTGGGCCGTCATTTATCTTTTGAAAGGATGTTCTCAATCTCTGTTTAGATTGGGGAGATGACCAACATGCCCACCTTCCAAGAAGAAAGTCTTCTACCTTTATGAATGCTTATTCCCTACCTCAAGCCCCATGCCATTGTTCTTGATGGTCAAAATGCTAGGTAAACCAAGTGTTTTCCAGACATGGAGTGCCCTCTCCTCCGTCAAATACTGTGTGTCTAACTCTCAAATCTGAAACCTCCAGAAATATCCCCCTTAGAAAAAACAATTGAAGACCTAGAATATTGTTTTCATTGAGAAGAACTTAAATTTTTATCTGGACCATCAACTTCATCTTATAGATAAGGACACTGAATTCTCCTTGAAAGGACCTTGAATAAAATCTCCAGAGAGTGTTTGGAAATGGGCTCTTAATCTTTGATGGACTTAAATACCTTGGCAAAAAATGTGGAGATGAAAAAAGTTCTAGGCCTTTTTCCATTACTAAGACTTTACTGGATTATAACGACAATAAACAAAACCACTATCTGTGTGGATGGACTGGTCTTCCAGAGATCTCAAAGTGGAATGCTACTAGGGGATTTTTTTTTCTAGACTTTTAATTCAGGAGCTAATACTGTGGTGATTGGAGAGAAAGAAACACATATGCCTGCAATTCCCTAGTACTGTACACAAGGCAATGGCACCCCACTCCAGTACTCTTGCCTGGAAAATCCCATGGATGGAGGAGCCTGGTGGGCTGTAGTCCATGGGGTCACTGAGGGTTGGACACGACTGAGCGACTTCACTTTCACTTTTCACTTTCATGCATTGGAGAAGGAAATGGCAACCCGCTCCAGTGTTCTTGCCTGGAGAATCCCAGGGACGGGGGAGCCTGGTGGGCTGCCATCTATGGGGTCGCACAGAGTCGGACACGACTCAAGTGACTCAGCAGCAGCAGTACAGTGGACCAAACAGCTTCCTTAGGAGTCCTTTTTCTTATAAACTCAAGCATTTGATAAACTTATGGCAAAATCCTCCCTTTTAAACTCAAATCAACGGATGGGGGGAAAAGTAGATGATTAACTAACTAAATAGCTAACTAATGGGTTTTAGGACCAGAATCTTATTGGAAGGATTCAGGGAAGAGTTCCTACATATGAAATTGTTCTCTACAATTTCACAATGAGAGTCCAGAGTGATTTTTCAAAACCTCTCCATACCACTGTAGTTTTAGAATACATTCTGGTTAGCGGAAATAAAATTTGGTATAAACATTTTGGAAAGCAATTGGAAATATGTATCAAGAGCCCTAAAAATATTCATGCAACCTGACTCAGCCAATTTTACTTCTGAGAATCCATCATTAGGAAATTAAGCAAAATACAAAGAAAAAAAAATTTTTTTTTAAACTTTACATAATTGTATTTTTTTATTACAGAAGTATTTACGGAGCCAAAAAGTAGAAAAATTCCCAATGTCTATTAACAAGGAAATGCCAGTAATATATGGTACAAGCACTCAACTGTCATTACTAAATGTCACAATTATAAAGTTTTTAATTCCATGCAAGAATCTTCATGATAAAATGTTAAGTAAAAAGAGCAGGGTGCAAAGTAAGTGTGTGTGTGTTGTCCAACATTGCATATGCATATAAACAGACTTGAAGAAAATATAACAAACTAAATAATATTTATACAATATTTGCAGGTAGGATTTCTTTCATCTTTATTTTACATTTCTACACTTTCTAAATATTCTACCATTAAAGTGTGATTCTCCTAAGAAATTTTATTTTTAAAAATCAAAGAAAAGAGTTAACTCAAACACATGATAAAAAGTATGCAAAGGTTAAGTTACAGCCATTGCTTCATGATTCTGTACTTATTCTATTGAATACATAAATAAACGTAAGAGTGAAGGAATATCTCTACTTGATTTTCAGAATCCACTTGAAGCTATCCCCAGGGAATTATAGATGCTGTCAATGAATCCACTGTTCTCCACATACAGTGAAGACAATTATCAACATGCCTAGAGTAGCAAGTCTGTCCAGCATCGAGCACAGACCGTGCTGTCCACCTGAGCTAATGAGCCACAGTATTAACAGAGAAGTTATTGCTTCAGTTCAGTAAACTTTTAACAAGCATCTACTATGCTTATATTAGGCTGGACTTCCCTGCTCCTAAGACAGTAGGAAAGAGCAGACATGAGTCCCCCCTCGGTAATCTGTAAGCGAGACAGACCTATACAGGTAACTCAACCCAGGTGAGCTAAGGGCAGCAGCTGACGAAATGATGTGGGAATACAGAGAAGAAACTGGCACTCCTTTTTGGCAGTGCGTTTTGTCCATCCCTAGGCAACTAGGTAAAAACAACCCATTTATTCAGTGAAATATCTTTTTCCCATTTATGGAAACTAATATTCTGCAACCATGAGAATATTATGCTTTTACTGTGTTCCGTAATATTTTTCTAACATTTTTATAGGTTCTACAAGGACTTACTTTACCTACATATTCACATATATCCTCAACAGATTCCTTTTAATAAAGGTGAGAACATGTCCCATGTCACCAACTGAGGGACAAGGACAAGAAGACTAAGACGAGGTTTCCACCGAGTCATTTTTCTTCTCATTGTTGAACGCCTCTCTGGAAAACAAAGGCAGAATGGAAGCCTATTCAAACGTTTTTTGGAATACTTTTCATTCATGGAACTTTTCTATTGAGGCAATTAGTCTATAAAATCATAAAGCAACTTCTGAGTCTTGGTTAAAAAATAAAGCCAGAGTTGGGGTCAGAAAGGAAGAATCAGAAGGTTATTCTAAAGCAAACCTACATCTTCTATCTTGAGATTCTGACTTCCTCTGCTCCCTGACAGTCTCCAGCCTTGGAGAGTGTAGAAGAGGAGGGAACTTGGGAAAGCTGGTATTTATCTGTCTAAGGAGCAGGAAAAGAGCAATGAAAGCTGTCCAAGATCTAGAGTATCATACTCACGTATCACCTTCTTTTCCCACTTTCCACTCCTTTCTCATGAACAAATATCATATATTAACACACACACACACACACATATACATTTATGGAATCTAGAAAAATGGTACTGACGAACCTATTAGCAGGGCAGCAATGGAGAAGCAGACATACAAAACAGATTTACGGACATGGGCGAGGGGGAAGAAGGAGAGGAGGAGGTGAATGGAGAGAGTAGCATGGAAGCATATACACTACCATACGTAAAATAGATAGCCAATGGAAACGTGCTGTATGATTCAAGGAACTCGAACTGGGGCTCTGTAACAACCTAGAGGGTTGGGGCAGGGTGGGAGATGAGAGGGAGGTTCAAGAGGAAGGGGGACATATGTATACCTATGGCTACTTCATGCTGATATATGGCAGAAACCAAGCCAATATTGTAAAGCAATTATCATTTAATTAAAAATAAATACATAAGAAAAAATAACTGTCAGTTTAGACACAATGGGATTGAAAAGACTCAGTCTCTTAAGGAGCTGACATTCTAATAGGATAAATCTCAGTTTGTGTAAGTAGCCTTGCAGATCTATATCCACAAGTAAACAGGACACGACATTCTAAGACACCCACATATTTGGCAAAGCTAATACAATTTTGTAAAGTTTAAAAATAAAATAAAATTAAAAAAAAATAAGACACCCACATATTTATTGTTCATAAATATGTCCATAAAGGCTTTTGAAAAGGAAGATAGATCTGGTTTGAGCTGAGGCAAAACATCATGTTTATATTAAATGGAAGTAAAAAATGCTTTATTTAATCCTAGTTTCAAATCAAAGATTCTAAAGGTCTAGCCTTGGTTTCAAGCTAAGCCAAGTTCTGTCATTTTAATGACGCATTTTAGGAAACAGGGGGGAAATGGAGTAAAAAGGAGGTCTTTCGTCAGTATAAACACAAGTAAGATGGTGTTGCTTGAACAGGGTTCACTGTGTCAAAATCTGCCCTAAATATTTTAATCCTCTGTGTGTTTGAACGCCTGGGTGGTCTGAGCTCGTAAAGTGGCCTCAGTGAAGACACAGTCCCTCTTCCGTTTCTCAGAGTTGTGAGCAGCCGCTCACTAGCCATGTTGTATAAATGACATAATGGCCAGATAAACCTTAGTGATTCTGCCCAGTAATTACTTTAAAACAACCCAATTAGCTTTCGTCTGATGTTTAGTTAAAACCATGCCCTTGGAAAGGTCATGTGAAAGACTCAGAAGAAATTAGTGAAGTATCTGATGAAGCCCCAGTTCCCAGAAAGTTATGGAACCTCCAGAACTGAAACCACTCCCTCCTCTCTCAAAACCATGGGTGGAGCTTTATCCACCAAAACATTGCTACCTGGTCAGCCCCAGAGCTACCACAGCACTGTGGAAGGAGGTGTAATGATCAGAAAACCCAAAGAACAATCATTAAGTCTGTATCATGCCAACAAAAATAGCCACCCTTGCCTGAGTCTTACACAACCTCAGAGAGGGCCAAGGATTTTCACATCCTGCCCAGGCACAAGCATCAGCATCAGCCTCTGCAACTACCTTATCCCTGAGCTCCATTTTCAGCCCAGGACCTCACTCAGTGCCTTGTTTCTTCACTATGTCTCTGCCGTTCTTCCACATCAGACCCTCCAGAAGGGTCTCTAGGCAAGGAAAGCATGTCCACTCTTCCTCTATGCCTGTTTGATCTTTCCCTCTAGTTTCTCCCATTCTCACTCCAGTTAATTGTTCTTGTCTATAATGAGTCACCCTTGCAAGCCTGAAGGCTTTCTATTCTCTTGAGAAAGATAGGTGCTTTCTTTTATGGTTCTCTTCCCTAGAAAAATTCCATTATCCCAATCAGGGGCTGGAAGGTAAAACATAAATTCCTAACAGTCCCCATGGTTACTCTTTAGTAGGATAATATAAGATAAGGTGATAAGCAAGTAGAAACGCAGTTTGCAAAACAATATGGCTGACAGAAGAACTGCAGAAGGTCAGAATCATTTGTAGATGCAAGTCTTCAAAATATTTTAACTATAGTCTTAATGGTTGATTTCCTTTAGGATTAACTGGTTTGACCTCCTTGCAGTCCAAGGGACTCCAGAGCCTTTTCCAGAACCACAGTTTAAAGGCATCAATTCTTTGGCGCTCAGCCTTTTTTATTGCCCAGCTCTCGCAACCAGACATGACTACTGGGGAAAACATAGCTTTGACTATACAGACCTTTGTTGGCAAAGTAATATCTCTGCTTTTTAATACACTGTCTAGGTTTGTTATAGCTTTCCTTCCAAAGAGTAAGTGTCTTTTAATTTCACAGCTACGGTCACTGTCCGCAGGGATTCTGGAGCCCAAGAAAACAGTCTTTCACTGTTTCCATTGTTTCCACATGTATTTGCCATGAAATGATGGGACCAGATGCCATAATCTTCATTTTTTGAATGTTGAGTTTTAAGCCAGCTTTTTCACTCTCCTTTTTCACCTTCATAACCTTGAATATTCATTGGACGGACTGATGCTGATGCTCCAATACTTTGGCCACCTGATGCGAAGAGCCGACTCATTGGAAAAAACCCTGACGCTGGGAAAGATTGAAGGCAGGAAGAGAAGGGAACAACAGAGGGCAAGATGATTGGATGGCATCACCAACTCAAAGGACGTGAGTTTGAGCAAACTCAGGGAGATAGTGAAGGACAGAGAAGCCTGGTACGCTGTAGTCCATGGAGTAAAACAGAGTCAGACATAACTGAGCAACTGAACAAGTCTTAATGGATAAGTCTAAAGTGAATTTTCACACTTTTTATGCCCCCAGTTAAAACCATTAGAACTCATTAGCACCCAAGGCAAAGAACCGTTAATAAAATAATAAATAACTTTGCTTCTATTTCTATTGAAAATGCCAATTATTGACTTAAATTATGCTTTTTTACATACTACCGTAGGCAAAAAGCATTGTTTGAGCCTTGGTCCCTAGTCTAACATCAGTAAAATTTCACCTGACTCTTCTCATGTTCAGAGAACTAAGTTAAAAGCTAAAAGGTAGAATTTGCATATAGGTGGAAAGTCACATCCTACTATTTACTTGAGAAACTAGTGATTTTGATAAAGTTTTATTATCTAACCTATCTTAATCTAATGTTTATCTTTAATTATACAAATGAGAACCATTTGCTAGTGCCTAAATGCAGAATTTGAACAGAAGAGGATACTGAACTTATATTGCCTCCTCTCCTTTTTTCTTTACATTCCCTAGATATTTAATCCTAAGAAATAGTAATTTATCTAGCATAGTCTTCTATATCAGAATTATGCCATGCTCAGTCACTTAGTTGTATCTGACTCTTTTGAGTCCCCATGGACTGTAGCCTGCCAGACTCCTCTGTCTATGGGATTTTCCAGGCAAGAATACTGGAGTGGGTTGCCATTTCTTATACACGGGGATCTTCCCAACCCAAGGATAGAACCCGTGTCTTCTGTGTCTCCTGCATTGGCAGGCAAATTCTTTACCACTGAGCCACATGGGAAGTCCTATATCAGAACTTTGAGGCACTACACAATCACGGAACTAATATATAGCCTCCCAACTTTTAGTTAGTACTCCTACTACAAAAAATTTTAATTATACAAAAGCTGTCATTACCTTGCAATGCCAGTCTTTCCATTGTCCCCACCTCACTTGGGGAGGCTCAAGAGGAAGAGACTATCCTTGGGCTGGATTCCTTCTGGCTTCTGCCTGATGCTCTATCCAGAGGCACTCCTAGCTTTCTTATCTCTCTGGGGACTCATCCATGGGCTTCTCACTCAAGCCTTTTTAAGACCCTTGGGCAGATTTTCTATCTGGGACAATTTTTCAGTTATTTGCTTAGCTATCCATTTCTTATGAAATCCAAACCTTAACAAAGGTTAAGGACCACACTTTGGTTTCTTTTTCTCTGCATCATCGTTTTTCCTGCCCTTATTTTCTTCCCTGGAAACAATGACTGCTATTCCCCATGTTCCTGAAGATTCTCTCTCCTCTGAAAATCTCTAGGATTGAACACTACAACCCCGCCATGAAACTTTCTGTAGTTTAACCCCCCAAACAGTGGACACGATACCAAACCATCAGTCTGTTGCTTCAAGCCAGCCAACATGTATACTGGAGACATCCCGACAAGTACACCCTAAATGTCCTCCTGAAGTAAGTCCTTGAGGCCAGTATGCTAGCTCACACAATTCAGCCTTTTCTAAGTGGGACATCCCCAGCAAAGGGCATCCCAACCCACACAATCCCGTTACAAGCTCAGTTCTGAATCATGTGCCTTGACCAGTTTTGGTGCTCCATCCCAGTGTCTCTGGATTCTTACAACAGCCCTCCTTTTCACCCATGTTCTTACTGATATCCTCTGTCCTCCTTTTGAGCAGATACCCAGCCAGCACCATCTTCCTGGCTCAGCCTGACAATTAGGTTGATTCTTCTTTAGCCACACTTGCTGGGTAATGTCTGTCTTGCTTCTCCTGATAACTTGGGACTTTCCTAGGTCAGTGCCACTTTCTAGGTCCAGTAGGTTTCTCCCTAACATAGCAAATGAAATAGAGTAAGAAAATAAAATAAAGGATTCTGAATTTACAAGAGAACAGTTGGGGTTCTCAAATTTAGCACAGTCAGGATCAGGTAACTGGTTGGTTCATTAAATCTTGATAGGAGCAAAAGTACTGAGTACACCAGAGAGCAGCCTTCTAGCTGCTAGAAAGTGGACGATAGCATCCTGTGCAGAGCGAGTGGTGAGTGTCAGGGAAGCTAGTGGGTTTGCTAACTGGAGGTCAGTTGCTTTAGCAAACTCTACTCCAATTCTCAGTTTCTTTATAACAACCAGCAAGATTTACCTTCTAGCCTAAAAAAGAAGAGACAGGAAAGAGCAACGTACGCTGAACAATCAGCTTAACCTGGGCTATTTCCTGGTATGGGGAAGAGGCTTCTTCAGAAGCTCTGTCCCACTCACCCATGACCTAGAACACATTCTGAGAATTATCAGTAACCTCAGCTGAGGTTTTTCCCCAAATGCAGAAGACGCTAGCACAAACAATTTCAATTCGAATTTCAAAGTAGATGGAATGTGAATAATAGAAGTTATATTCTACTAGTATCTTGATAATAGCATTATATGGTTGGACCACTTCACAGTGGTAATTGCAACCTGGTACATTATTCATTCAATATCTGAAATCTTGGAAGAGACCCTACACGGCACAGTCAGGAGGCTTTGAGAGGCTAAAGCCCGCTCTGTTGTTGTTTCAGTGGAGCCAGTCCCAGCATGTTTAAATACTGCTGTTGCCTGCTGGGTGCCAATGTGGTTTCACTAGCAAGTGTGGGCAAGAATATTTTTTAGAAATTGAAAATGATTGCTGCCAAACTGTGAAACCAACTGCTAAATCTATCTACTCCTTTAAAAAAAATCCTCTATTCATGTTTAGTGAATCTGTGCAAAGATCCTTCTTGTCAGAAACACAGTTAACTCAAGGACCTTCCTAAGAAACTCCTGTGGGGAGCTTAAACTACAATCAAAACATTAAGTGATCTCTCCGCTCCCCTCCCATCATTCACTTGCAGCCCTGGCAAGTCAACAAGATGGCTTCTCAGGAGCACATCCAGATAAATTAGAGTCCTTAAGAAGACTCAAGTAAAGGTGGACTTTCCGGGAACAACTGTCAACTGAAGGGCATTTATCACTGAAGATGTCTGCTATGGGGGTTTTGATATTTCACCAAAAGAAAAAAAAATAGGGAGAGAAAGAGAGAGAGAAGAAAGGGAGTGAATTTAGACATGCAGAAGGCCAAATCCACAAGTATTTGTGTGGCTATAAATATTAAAAGTATACATAAATCATGTGCATGGATGCACTACTCTCTCTTCCCACACCCAGCCCATAACTATACTACTGATTTCTGGAAAGCTAGGACATTTCCGGGCTTCCCTGGTAGCTCAGCTGATAAAGAATCCGCCTGCAATACAGGAGATCCCAGTTTGATTCCTGGGTTGGGAAGATACCCTGGAGAAGGGATAGGCTACCCACTCCAGTGTTCTTGGGCTTCCCTGGGGCCCAGACGGTAAAGAATCTGCCTGCAGTGTGGGAGTCCACTCCAGTATTCTTGCCTGAAGAATCCCCATGGACAGAGGAGCCTGGCGGGCTACATTCCATGGGGTCCCAGAGTTCCAGTCTGACACGACTGAGTGACTAAGCACAGCACACAGCGCAGGATGTTTTCGTCATGCTCAGCCTTCACCAAGGCTATATATAGTGCTCTCCACAGGGCATCTGCTCAGAAAGTACAGTGGGTAAGGGCAGGGGCTCGGGAGAAGTCTGCCTGAGGCTCAAATCTTTGGCATACAAACCTTAGGCATACAACATACTCTTTCACTTACATCCTTCAGATAAATATGAAGCACTTAGAAGAAGTGACTGGCACATAATAAATGCTAAGTAAATCCTGGTGATTATTAACTAACTATGGCCCACTGTGCTTTATGTGTGAATGACTGTATACCCCACAGATTCTTAGGAGGAAAGACTCTAAAATGGAAATAGTTCTCAGCTGGTAAAATAGAGACACATTGTATCTTCAAACTCAGGGACATGGAATCATAAAAATTATGTCCCCAGAAGTAACAGATAAATAATATATACCTCCTACAAACTAAGCACCAGAGGGGAAGTGCTGTGGAACTGCAGGTGTGATTGTGGCCAGATAGAAACTACCTTGGCATAGAGAGCAAGAAATCTAAACTGTAGTCTAAATCTGTCCTGAGCAAGCTGTGTGACTTTGGTGTAATCATCGTATCTCTCTAGACCTCAATACTTTCATGGATATAATGAGAAAATTGATCTAGCAGTGTTAGCCAACAGAACATCCTGCTCTGATGGAAAAGTTCTGCATCTGCACTGTCGGGTATGGTAACCACACGTGACTATTGAGCACTTAAAGCACATACAATGCACTGAGGACCTGTGCTTTAATTTTCATTTTATTTATTGATAATTAAAGTGTTTCCTAAGATCTTTTAGATCAAGTATTTTCAAAGACCTTTACTGGTTCTACAATTCTGTGATTCATAGAGCTTCTCTAGGTAAAAATGTGGAAAGCAAGTATTATTATAGTGGATCATAAACCTTATTCAGTCTCTAGAGTCTGTTTACTTGGTGGGTAACTAAAAGCAAATATATGAAAAGAAACCATTAAGAAGTACACAGATCTTGAGAAATTAGAAATGGTCCTGCCTGGAGGGAGAGGAGTACTCCAATGATCCCCCAATGATATTTTCCAAGTCTGTGATAGTACCAGGTTTGAAATATCTCACCTTCTGAAAAGTAATAACCAATAGCAATTGATGTTTATTGAGTACTGTGGATTAACTCTTTGATTCACAACAATCCTGTGATATAGACATATTATCATTCTTGATTTACAGAGGAAGAAAGTGAGACACAGAAATGTTAAGTAACTTGTCACAAGCTATCCCGCTACAAAATGAATGGATGAGCCAGGATGTGAACTTACACAATTAGCTCCGAAGTCTATCTTTGTAAAAAAAGAAAACAAGCTTCTTAATGAAGAATAACACATACAGATACAAAACAGTGCTCACAGTGTATGCTTGATGAATTTTCACAACGCGAACACACCCACATCATTTCCAGAAAGTTACTATTATTATGGCTCCATTCAGTCACTGCTCACTCCACCCCAACTGATTTCTAACACCATAGATTAGCAGAGCTTGTACTTTAACCACAGTGTTGCTTATCCCTGAAATGGTGTTAGAAGATCATATCCTTGTAACCAAGAGAAACAAGCACATACAGCAAGAGAAACAGCTGTTAATTAATGGTCTCAACTCCATCAGTAATAAAAATGGGACAGTTCATAGATGGCGTTGCTCATTCACTCAGTACATATTTATTAAGCACCTACTATATGGCAACCACTGTTCCAAGCACTGGGTTTTGTCAACTCTGATCAAAATAGACAGGGTTTCTGCCTCATACAATATCTACTTCTTGACCCGGCTCATTAATCAATAGGTAGCTCAGAGTGGAGGAGCCTTACTCAGCAGTCTTGGAGGTGGCCAACAGGCTTAGTGGCAGTGCCAAGGGTAGTGCCAGCACCCCAGAGAAGAGTTGCCCTGACTTTGGTCCCTGTAATTTTAGCAGAATGCCCTTCGAGCTTCCTGGAATTTTGGAAAGGTGACAATTGGAGCTCATTGCATGAGTTTCCACTAAAAATAACTTTATAAACAATTTCTAAATACTGTCTTTATAAGCAAAAACTTAAGAAAAGTCCACAGGCTTAATGTTACCAGAGAGATTACAACATGAGAAGGGAGATGTGGGAATACTGTGTGGACGAGGCAAAAAAAAAAAAAAGGCCACCAGGGAACTCCACCCCAGCTGATGAGGAATGATTGCTCTCTGCCGACAGACAACTGAGCAACTCTCACTAATATTTTCCAAAGCAACAAAGACGCTGATGCAACAGCTGATGCAACTGAAGAGTCCAAGGATATTTCCGACAAATATATTCTAAACCAAAACAACAACAACAGCTTCTATATGCTGCTAAGAGTTGAGCTGCTTCAGTCAATGTGACCTCGGCATATCTTAACTGTGCCTGGCCTCAGTTCAGCAACTGCTCTCTGGCTCAGGGAGACTGTATATGCAATTCAAGTCTTAAACACACTCAAGTCTTGCTTTTTCCAAAGCCCTCTTGATCTTCCCCTTGAAATGCATAGGCTAACATGACCCTCGGGAATTGTGCAAACCTACCAACACACCACGAGGTCAGTTGTTTAGATATTGTTGGGTTTTCTTAATGCTGAGAAAATAGCATGGGAGCCCCGCAGGAACAGTGCCATCACTGTGTTTTTCTTATCCAGCCTCAGTTCTCACACTAGCCGGAGCTCTTGCGTCTACTGTACAATGAAAACATACTGTGGGAACAACTGGAATCGCATCTCAGGGGAGGGGAAGGGATGTGTTATCTGCTGTTACCCAAGTCCGTGCTGTCCAACCGGTCTCACCGATCCTCATGTCAAATCACATAGCTAATGGAGCATGACTGGCCCTGAGGGCCCCACTCTATTTACTGGCCACAGTGAAAGCAAGTGAGCAGTAAACAGGACTTCCAACCACAGAAAGTTACTGGGGCTGTACAGAGCACTCGCAGGGAGACCCAAGTCCGGAGAGGGCAGCTGGTATGCAGTGAACTGGAAGAGTGGCCCTGGGTCTTTCCTGCAAATGAGTGGCAGGAAGACTCCCAAGAGCTTTGCAGTGCCAACGAGGAGCAGTCAGGCTTAAGCAAGAAACTCTACATGGCTCAGGAAGTTCTAACCTGATGGAAAGTCTGAACAAGAGAAAAGTCATCCTTTCAAAAAGAAAGGGTTTGGACATCTAAATCCTTACTCCCAAACTTTCCTTGCATGGGGACCTTAGCTTGAATACAGTGGGACCTGGCAATATTCCTGCTCTGGTCTCACGCCTTTGACAAACCATAGTGTGAAAACTGAAGCTTCAATTTAGACTACATGGAGCACACTGAAAGCCACTTTGTAAAAAGCAAAGATCTGTGCAATGATCTGTTCCCTGGGTCCCTTGCACTAACGGCCATTTAAGTTTCTGGAGCCAATAAATGATCATTCCTGCCCCTGTAGCTGAGGGACAGAACCGCAAGGCATATTCTCTTGGTTTTCTCTTCCTATGGCCAAGGTCTCTCTGCCCTGTACCCTGTTCTTTTTCTCAAGGGATTGGAGTTAGATTATCTCATTTATTCATTTATTGACTCAGCATATATTTACTAAATACCTAGTATGTGTCAGGCACTATTTTAGGTGCTGAGGATACAGTAATACAAAAGGGAGCCACCCCCTTCATGGAAATGCCATTCTAATAAAATAGAAAGATGAAAGGCAAACAAATGAGCAGATGCATCATTTAATATCAGGCAGCAATAAGCAACACAGAGAAGAATAAATCAAGCTAAAGAATGGAAAATCATTATCGTTAGGGTGGTCAAAGAAAGCCCATCTCAGCAAATGGCATTTGAGCTAAGACTTAGTGATATGTGAAAGCCACATGGACACCTAGGAGAAAAACTGGTTCAGGGACAGAGTGGTAGTAGAAATAGAAAGTGCAAAAGCTAGAAGCTGGCAACATGCTTGGCATGCAGGAGGAACAGCAAGCGGATCAGTGTGATCGGACTATAAGAAGCAAGGGGAAAGTAATAAAAGGTGGTATCAGAGAGGAAGACAAGTGCCTTATCATGTAAGAACTTCATTCTAGGAGGATGGGAAGCCGTTGGAACACAGATGAGATATGATCTTTATTGCTAAACTTTGTGACTCTCAGTAGCCCCACTCAATCACAGAGTAGGACTGAGAACCAAAGTTCAAGCTGGAGAATAGACAGCCAATAAGATGTAAGAAAAGACATAACAGCTACAGCAATTCCAACAGGTCAAGGCTCAGATGTGACAGCAAGAGCAGGAGGATTCTTTAATACAATTTCCTATCCTCTGTCCCTTCTCTTGGGGAGGTCCCCATTGCTGCTGTTGGGATATGAAGAGATGTTGGGAAACACCCACTCATCCTTTAAGAGTCAACTTAAACACTCTCTCTTCTGTGAAGGACAGGCTGTGTTCCTGTTAACATGGATCACACCGAAATACAAAGAGGTGATCATGGGTAAGAATAAATAATCTAGACTTAGGAGCAATAGGCTAATTTCAATGTATGTTGCTCTTGCTTGTCGGAGTTGGGAAGATACCACACACGGGTGGTGGAAAAGGTAGGTCACTCTGAAGGGAGTACATGCTTCTGTGTCATTCATCAGGGAGTAAGCAACTCCTGGGGTAAGAAGCAGCAAACCCAAGGGGAAAGGGATTTCTTAGGGTCTGAGGAAACTGGGCTAGACTCTCAAGCACAGAGAGGCCTAACCTAGCTCCACTAGATAGGACCAAGCTGACACCGGCCGTTGGGGTTAGTCAGGGAGTTGACCCAGGAAGAAAATGTGCACCTGGGTTTGTGTACGAGTTCTGTCCCTGTTTAGAGTGAAATTAGTGGAAGGAATAAAGTTTCTGCTCTTCAGAGGTGAGGACTGAAGTGAGGGTTGGTCTATCAATGAGCAAGGCATAGAGAAAACAGGAGTGAAGTGAAGTCGCTCAGTCGTGTCCAACTCTTTGTGACCCCATGGATTGTAGCCTACCAGGATCCTCCATCCCTGGGATTTTCCAGCATGCGATACTGGAGTGGGTTGCCATTTCCTTCTCCGGGAGGGCTTCTCGACCCAGGGATTGAACCCAGGTCTCCCACATTGTAGGCAGATGACGCTTTACTGTCTGAGCCACCAGGCAAACTGGCTATTTTGTGTCCCTCGGCTCAAGTGAATGGCTACTTGTCTCAGGGTTGGTGGTTTGGCAACAGCAACAACAGAGCACAGAATGTGGCCCACTTCTTGGATACATAGCTCCAATCCAACATTCACAAATTTCTTCTATGTATCAAAACTAAGTTCTAGATTTATTAGAAAGACATGAGAGCATTCCATACGATGTAACCCTTCTGAAACAACAAATAACTCTGGAGATACTTGGGGCATTTTAGGGGAAAGAAAATGCTGGGGAAGGCTGGACTTCCCACTTTGGTGGACAAATGCAAGTTTAGGGTTGTTCAGTGTTAGGCCACCGATGTAATATTAGCAGCACCTAACAGCAGCAAGGCTGATCTCACACATTATTTAAGTTTTGGCTGCTTTGTCTCATTACTCGAGAACAGAGAAGCCACGTTAACCACCTTTTTTCTCCTGCAATAAGCAAGGTGACTGGCATGTAGGAAATGTTCAGCAGATGTACAATGAGGAAATAGATGAATGAATGAATGATGAAGGGGAATTGCGATGGCAGGCACTGGTGGGAAGGGGTGGAGAAGGAGAAAGCCAGGCAGAATTCACCATATGGGAAGGCATGTGTTCAGACCAAATAGTTGTGTGCTTTCCAATACTTTCAACTCTATAAAGGCAGATGCTTCACATGTAAAATCATATGCCAACTTTGATCTTCCAAGATAGGTCTTTCTACATTATCAATAAAGGAAGTGCTTGCCAACCTGTTCTACCACTACAGAAACACAATGGACAGTCACGTACCAAAGAATGGAGGGTTTCATTGAATAAGTATGTTAAATAAAGGAGCTGCTGCTAAGTCACTTCAGTCATGTCCGACTCTGTGTGACCCCATAGACGGCAGCCCACCAGGCTCCCCCGTCCCTGGGATTCTCCAGGCAAGAACACTGCAGTGGATTGCCATTTCCTTCTCCAATGCATGAAAGTGAGAAGTGAAAGTGAAGTTGCTCAGCCGTGTCCAACTCTTAGCGACCCCATGGACTGCAGCCTACCAGGCTCCTCCATCCATGGGATTTTCCAGGCAAGAGTACTGGAGTGGGGTGCCATCGCCTTCCTGCATTATAGACGGTCTTCACCCAGGAAGAGGACAGCAATCATAGCCTAACATATGTGATCCACTGCAATGTCCAAATTGAGGTTAAAACCTAAGAAGCTGCTTGTGTAAGATGAAAGTTGTTAAAATTCCAGAAAAGCAACTAAATTCTGAACTTGCCATTGACTCCATCCAGCAGCTAAAAAGATCATAATTACTATTTTAATAGCTGGTGGGAGCACTGAATTTTTATTTAAGAGACATAAGTTTGAGTCCTGACTCTGCCATCATTTGATTGTATGAAACTGGCCAAGTCATTTACCACCCAGAAATTCAGTATCCTCATCTGTAAAAGGGAGATAATAATAGATTACAGTGTTACTATAAACATTAAATAAATTATGTATGTTAAATAACCTTGTGATGTACTGAACATAACATGAAAATAAGTCATTTTGTAATATATTTTTGTTACTAGAATTATAATGAGATAAACCACTATACTTATGTACAACTTATTTACTTAATTTTTGTTACTGAAGAATGTAGCCAAGGAGAAACTTTGAACTTTACACAGGTATGTGTATTCTAGTCAACATATTATACATGACAGTTCTTGAGGTGTTTTCTTTAAATGTAAATAATCAAAGTTACAGCAAATGAAGAGGTCCCTGGGGGAAACATGAAACCTACAAGAGTGAAGAGTAGTTTTATAATTTATTATCTTTCACATTTTGTTTTCCAAATCCACCCCAAAATGTTTGCTCCTTATGGTCATTCAGACTTTGTAAAATATAGCCAGAAGGAAAGACCCTTCCAGGCATGACAAGGTCAGAAACTATAAATATAAAGATGGATAGAGTTGATGACATAAAAATTCCAAATGTTAACAGAGCAAGAAACCAAGCAACAAAATTAATACAGTTGAAAGATATAATACTGGGGTAAAATGCAGCATATGGAAAAGAGAAAGTAGTAAATTCCTGCATTTATAAACATGTTAATTAGACAATTTTAACAATACAATGGAGAAAGTGGTCAAATAGCATAGAAAGATAATTCATGAGAGAAGAAACACAAACGACCAATAAGCAAGAATGCCTAATTTGCCTAGTAATTAAAGGAGTGCAAACTAAAACAAGATGCTATTTTTCACTTATCAGATGGGCAAAGGTTTAAAAGAATGCTAATGCTCATTGCTGGTTAGGGTGTAGGAAGTGGGCACACTCATTAACTGTTGGTGGGAATTAATTTTGGTACAACCTTTCTGGAAAGCAATTTGGCAAGGCCTATAAAAATCTAAAATATGCAAACTCTTTGACCCAACTCTTTCACATCAAGAAATCATGAGACAAACACAAGTACAGACAGGATGTCTGTACAAAGTTATCACTCATAGAGTTATTACAGAAAATTGGAAGCAACTTAAATATCCAGGGGATTATTTTTAATAAATAATGGAACATATGTACGGCAGAATATCAAAAACAGTGATGTTGACCTAGTCATTGACGTGAAAAGATGTCCATAACCAACAGATGAAACATATTACAAAACAGTAAAAACTGTCAATCAGGTTACTGCCAATGGGTAGGATTATGGGTGATATTTATTTTCTATAATTTTCTCAATTGCTCTATTCATGTTTTTATATATCAAGCATGTAACAACTACTTTTTCATTAAAAGAGATAAAATCTACTTCCAAAATATCTTTTTTAAGTAATATAGCTATTCTCACAATACTTGTTTTAGGGCTTCCCTGGTAGTTCATCTGATAAAGAATCCACCTGCAATTCAGGAGATCTATTCTCACAATACTCATTTTACATCACAATATTTTAAGTATAACTTTCTTTTTCTTAGTAGGTTTCAAATGAGATATATTTGAGATGATACAATATGCTCTCAGTGAAGCGAAGTGAAGTGAAAGTTGCTTAGTCGTGTCTGACTCTTTGCAACCCCGTAGACTATACAGTTCATGGAATTCTCCAGGCCAGAATACTGGAGTGGGTAGCCTTTCTCTTCTCCAGGGGATCCTCCCAACCCAGGGATCAAACCCGGGTCTCCCACATTTCAGGCAGATTCTTTACCAGCTGAACCGCAAGGGAAGTCCGAGAATACTGGAGTGGGTAGCCTATCCCTTCTCCTTCGGATCTTCCCAACCCAGGAATCAAACCGGGGTCTCCTGCACTCCATGCGGATTCTTCACCAACTGAGCTATCAGGGGAGCCCAGTGTGCTCTCAGATAGAACTTAATTTGTTTTCATCCTCACAATCTGATATGCTGACATAAAAGCTAAAGTAACAAATCATCCTCCTTCCCCAACCCTTCTCTGGGAATTTTTGCTTGCTTTCCTACTTTTCTACTGCTAAGACAAATCACAGCTCCAACTCAAAGAACGCAACTATATGGAATAGGCTTTTCACACACGCTGCTGGTGCCTTCTCTGCCTTCTGCCTGCCTGTCTCCAAGGTGACCACAGGCTCAGGTTTGGAGTTACTCAAAAACAGCAGTATAGTTCCACTTGAAAAAGCAGTCAGGTCAATGGAAAGTGTACTCAGGATGAAAGAGATTAGCTCATATAGCAAACAGAGCGTATCATTTAAGCATTCGGGTTCTAGAATAAGACTACACAGATTTAAATTCTGACTTATTAGCTTTGTAATTTTGGCAAATTACTCTAAGACTTCGTTTCCCCATCTATAAAATGAGCACATGAATCTCTTCTTCATAGGATTATTATGAAACTAAAAAAAGAAATCACAACCAAAATACTTGGTGCCTAACATGTAGTTAACACTCAGGAATGGTAGTCATTAAAATTATCATTTGTCTTAAATATCTGTTGTTGTGCAATTATTCTAGTTTCTGTAGGCCAGGTATATGGGAGAGGCTTAGCTGAGTCTTCTGGCTCTGGGTCTCTCACAAGACTGCAGTCCAGGTGTCAGCTGGAACCACAGTCATCTCACAGGTAAATGGGGGAAGGATCCACTTTTACTAAATTGGCAGGATTTAGTTCCTCATGGGCTACGGGGTTTAAGGCTTTAGTTTCTCGGTGAGGTGGGTCTTCAGTTGTCAGAATACAGCAGCTTGCTTCATCAGAGTGAGCAGGTCAGAGAGAAGATGGAGTGACAGCATGAGGGACTGTCACAGGTTTTGATTACTCAATCTTGGATGTGACTGCCTTTCCCTTTTGCCACATTCGGTCCCTTAGAAATAAGTCACTGGGTTCAGCCTACACACAAGGGGAAGTGATTGTACAGGGGAGGAAATAACAAGGAGACAGAGATCAATTAGGGCCATTTCAGAAAATGCCTACCACATCATTGTATAAGCTTTTCCAAGAAAAGACTAACTTCTGAGATCTATATTGTGTGACTTCTGTAAACTTCTGTAAACCCAGATGAATTGCAAAGTGTCCAACCTGAGTAAGTGGATCAAATATAGAACTATTATCTATGTTTATATGATGATGTGGCAGTTCAAAGAGAGTTCCCACAATGAAGGAACGGTGGGTGCTATAGAGGTCCTCTTTGGTATTTTTGTTACAAAAACAATGGGAATTTTGTTTGTTTGCTTGTTTGTTTTCCAACTATAACCCAACTCTCCACCCTCTAAGATACTCTATAACCAATTTTTAAAGATATTAGATACTACCTCAGCAAGTGGGATCATTTTCTTCTTAGTGCAAAAAATGGTGGCCCCACATTCAGGATCCACTTAAACCACAGTCTGCCTCTTACTGTCTTCTGGTTTCTAATGGTTCTGGAGTCTTTTTTATCTTCATAATATGCCCCAGGTTGGGCGTACTCCCATTTTCTTTAGTCCTCAAAGCACCAGAATGACTTTCTGTTATTTGATTCAAAGAGCAATTTAGTTCTCTTCGAGTCTTTTGATTCTCTTTCCAGTTTCTGTTTGGAAAGATTATATTTGATTCTGTTTCCAGAAAAAAATCCACAACATTTTTTTAAAAAAGCAATTCTCTCCCTAAAAAGAATTCCATCTTCTGAAAAAAGCAGCCAGTTTGTTAAATTGTGTAATGTTCTTTCTCACTACACAAAGTATATTTCATTATTAAATTAATATTCAAAGGTTATGAACTGACTTTACCACAGAAACTCTGAAGGCTAGAAGGGTGTGTCATGATACCTTTAAAGTGATTAAAAAAAAAAAAGGTTAAAAAAAAAACTACAAACAAAAATACTCTACCTGGCATGGCTTTCATTCAGATTAGATAGATCAAAAGTTTTACAAGTGAGCAAAAGCTAAAAAAGTTCAACACCACCAAGCCAGCTTTACAAGAAATGTTAAAGGAATTTCCCTATATGAAAAAGAAAAAGCCACAACTAGAATCATGAAAATTACAGAAAGAAGCAGCTCATTGGTAAAGGCAAAGATAGATGAAAGGTAATAAATCAGTCATACACAAAGTTAGCAGGAAGATTAAAGACAAAAGTAGTAAAATTACCTATATCTTCAATACATAGTTAAGGGATACACAAAACAAAGATATAAATATGATGTAAAGACTAGTAATCTTGGGAGGAGAGGAGTAAAAACGCAGCGTTGTTAAAATGTGTTCAAAATTTTAAAATCAGCAACTTAAAATAGTCTCTCTCACTCTCTTTCTCTCTCTCTCTCTATATATATATACCCATATATATATAGGGATTACTATTTTTAAAATGTCATGGTAACCAAAAGCCAAAAATCTTTAAGAGATACACCAAAAAAAAGAGAAAGAAATGCAAGCATAATACTAAAGACAGCTATTAAATCACAATGGAAGAGAACAAAGAGGAAGAAAGAAACAAAAAAGAATTATAAATAAACCTAAAAACAATTTACAAAATGTCAATAAGTTTATACCTATTAATAATTTCTTAAATAAACTAAATTCTCCAATCAAAAGAAACAAAATGACTGAACGGAAATAAAAGTAAGACTCATATCAGTTCAGCTCAGTTCAGTCACTCAGTCATGTCCGACTCTTTGCGACCCCATGGACTGCAGCACGCCAGGGTTCCCTGTCCATTGTCAACTCCCAGAGTTTACTCAGACTCATGTCCATTGAGTTGGTGATGCCATCCAACCATCTCATTCTCTGTCATCCCCTTCTCCCGCCTTCAATCTTTCCCAGCATCAGGGTCTTTTCAAATGAGTCAGTTCTTTGCATCAGGTGGTCAAAGTATTGGAGTTTCAGCTTCAGCATCAGTCCTTCCAATGAATATTCAGGACAGATTTCCTTTAAGACCCATATGTGAAAGTGAAAGTGAAAGTCGCTCAGTCATGTCCGACTCTTTGTGACCCCGTGGACTGTTTCTAGGCCAAATACTGGAGTGGGTAGCTTTTCCCTTCTCCAGGGGATCTTCCCAACCCAGGGATCAAACCCAGGTCTCCTGCATTGTGGGCAGATTCTTCACCAGCTGAGCCATAAGGGAAGCCCATAATAGTGCTGTCTGTAAGAGACTCTCTTCAGATCTAAAGACACACACGCAGACTAAAAGTGAGGGGATGGAAAAAGTTATTCCATGTGAATGGAATTCAAAAGAAAGGCAGGGTAGCAATACTTAGAGTAGACAAAACAGACTTTAAGACAAAGACTATAACAATAGGTAAAGAACGTTACATGCCAATAAAGGGATCAATTCAAGAAGAAGACGTAACACTTGTATTGTGTGTGTGTGTGTATATATATGTGTGTGTGTGTACACACACCAGACAGGAACACAAATACGTAAAGCAAATATTAACAGACATAAAGGGAGAAATTAACACAATAATAGTAGGGAACATCAACACCTCACTTACATCAATAGACAGACCATCCAGACAGAAAATCAATTAGGAAACCCTGGTCTTCAATGACACATTAGACCAAATACACTTAACACATATGTATAGCACATTACATCCCAAAGCAGCAGAATACACATTCTTTTGAAGTGTACATGGAATATTCTCCAGGATAGATCATATTGTAGGCCAGCACATTTAAGAAAACTGAAATAAAATCAAGCTTTTTTTTCTTGCCACGATGCTATGAAGTCCGAAATCAAAAGGGAAAAAAGTGCAAAAACACATAGAGGTTAAACAACTTTCTATTAAAACCTAATGGATCACTGAAGAATTTTTATTTTAATCTGGAGACATGAAAATGAAAACACAACTCAAAATCTACAGGATGAAGCAAAAACAGTTCTAAGAGGAAAGTTCATAACAATAGAAGCCTACTTCAGGAAATAAGGAAAATCTCAAACAAACAACTTAAATTTACACCTAAAGGAAAAAGAAAAGAAAGAATGAATAAATACCAAAGTTAATAGAAGAAAAGAAATCATAAAGATTAAAGCATAAATAAATTAAATAGAGACTTAAAAATTATCAAAAGGATCAATGAAACTAAAAGCTGGTTCTGTAAAAAGATTTTAAAAAACATTGATAAACCTTTAGTCAGTCTCATCAAGAAAAAGAGAAAGCCCAAATCAATAAATTGAGAAATAAAAAGGGGAAGTTGCAACTAACACCACAGAAATACAAAGGATCATACGAGATTACTGTGAATAACATATCCCAATAAAATGGGCAACCTAGAAGAAATGGACACATTCTTAGAAACGTACCATCTCCCAAGACTGAACCAGAAAGAAATAGAAAATATGAACAGAGCAATTACCAGTAATGAAGCTGAATCAGTAATTAAAAAACCCTCAACAAATAAAAGTCCAGGGCCAGTTGGTTTCAGAAGTGAATTCTATCAAACATTTAGAGAAGAGTTAACACCTACCCTTCTCAAACTATTTCCAAAAATCGCAGAGGTAAGAATGCTTCCAAACACTTTCTGTAAGACCAGCAGCACCCTGAAAACCAAAAGATATTAGGACATAAAAACCAAAGATATTAGGAAAAATAAAATTACAGACCAATAATATTACTGATGAACAAAGATATAAAAATTCTCAACAAAATATTAGCAAACCAAATTCAACAATACATTAAAAGAATCATATACCATAATCAAGTGGGATTTATTCCAGTGATGCAAGGATGGTTAAATATTCACAAATCAATCAATGTCATACATCACATTAACAGACTGAGGAATAAAAATCTTATGATCAACCCAATAGAAGCAGAAAAACTTTTGACAAAATTCGACATCCATTTATGATAAAAACTCTCCAGAAAGTCGGTATAGAGGGAACATATCTCAACATAATAAAGGCCATATATGATAATCCTACAGCTTATTATAATACAGATTAATAACATCACACTCAACAGTGAAAAGCTGAAAGCATTTCCTCCAACATCAGGAATGAGACAAAGATACCCTCTCTCACCACTTTTATTCAGCACAGTATTGGAAGTTCCAGTCGTAACAATTACACAAGAAAAAGAAACAAAAGGAATCCAAATTGGAAAGGAAAAAGTAAAACTGTCACTGTTTGCATGTGACATGATACTATATATAATATCTTCAAGACATCACCAGAAAACTATTAGAGTTCATCAGTGAATTAGGCAAAGTCACAGAATACAAAATTAATATACAGAAATACGTTGGCATTTCTATACACTAATGATGAGCTGTCAGAAAGAGAAGTTAAGAAAGTAATCCCATTTACCATGGCATGAAAAAGAATAAAATATCTAGGAATAAATCTAAGGAAGTAATTAAAAAAACTGTACCCAGAAAACTATAAGACATTGATGGAAGAAACTGAAGATGATACAAACACTTGGGAAATTTTACCATGTTCATGGATTAGAAGAATTACTATTGTTTAAATGACCATACTGGAGAGGGCAATGGCAACCTACTCCAGTACTCTTGCCTGGAAAATCCCATGGGCGGAGGAGCCTGGTAGGCTGCAGTCCATGGGGTCGCTAAGAGTAGGACACGACTGAGCGACTTCACTTTCATTTTTCACTTTCATGCATTGGAGAAGGAAATGGCAACCCACTGCAGTGTTCTTGCCTGGAGAATCCCCAGGACGGGGAAGCCTGGTTGGGCTGTCTATGGGGTAGCACAGAGTTGGACACGACTGAAGCGACTTAGCAGCAGCAGCAGACCATACTACCCAATGAAATCTACAGATTCAATGCAATCCTATCCTTTTCATTACAGGGGACTGGAATGCAAAAGTAGGAAGTCAAGAAACACCTGGAGTAACAGGAAAATTTGGCCTTGGAATATGGAATGAAGCAGGGCAAAGGCTAATAGAGTTTTGCCAAGAGAACGCACTGGTCATAGCAAACACCCTTTTCCAACAACACAAGAGAAGACTACATATGGACATCACCAGATGGTCAACACCGAAGTCAGATTGATTATATTCTTTGCAGCGAAAGATGGAGAAGGTCTATACAGTCAGCAAAAATAAGACCGGGAGCTGACTGTGGTTCAGATCATGAACTTCTTATTGCCAAATTCAGACTTAAATTGAAGAAAGTAGGGAAAACCACTAGACCATTCAGGTATGACCTAAATCAAATCCCTTATGATTATACAGTGGAAGTGAGAAATAGATTAAAGGGACTAGATCTGATAGATAGAGTGCCTGATGAACTATGGACAGAGGTTCGTGACATTGTACAGAAGACAGGGACCAAGATCCTCCCCATGGAAAAGAAATGCAAAAAAAGCAAAATGGCTGTCTGAGCAGGTCTTACAAATAGCTGTGAAAAGAGGACAAGTGAAAAGCAAAGGAGAAAAGGAAAGATATTCCTATTTGAATGCAGAGTTCCAAAGAATAGCAAGGAGAGATAAGAAAGCCTTCCTCAGTGATCAATGAAAGGAAATAGAGGAAAACAACAGAATGGGGAAAACTAGAGATCCCTTCCGGAGAAGGCAATGGCATCCCACTCCATTTCTCTGGCCGGGAAAATCCCATGGACGGAGGAGCCTGGTAGGCTGCAGTCCATGGGGTCACATGGAGTCAGACACGACTGAAGCAACTTAGCAGCAGCAGCAGCAGAGATCTCTTCAAGAAAATTAGAGATACCAAACAGCTTATACAATTGGATATAAAAATTTTTTTAAATGGGCAGAAAATCAGGCACATGAAAAGATAATTCATGATGTTGAGCATCAGAGAAATAAAAATCAGTACTACAATGAGATATCACCTCACATCTGTCAGAATGACCATTATAAAAATGATCACAAATAATAAATACTAACGAGAATGTAGAGACTGAGAATGTGCAGAAAAGGGAACCCTTATACAGTGTTGAAGGGAATATAAATTGTTACAGTATGAAAAACAGTATGGAGGTTTCTCAAAAAAACTAAAAATGGAACTACCATATGATCCAGCAATTCCACTCCTGGGTGTGTAGCTGAAGAAAACAAAAATGCTAATTTGAAAAGATATATGCACCCCAATGTTCAAAGCAGTATTATTTACAATAGCCAAGATATTGAATCAACCTAAATGCCCATCAACAGGTGAGTAGATAAAGAAGAGGTGACATATATATATGTGTGTGTGTAAGTAAATAAGTATTAGTTGCTCAGTTGTGTCCAACTCTTTGTGATCCCATGGACTGTAGTCCACCAGGCTCCTCTGTCCATGGAACTCTCCAGCCAAGAATACTGAAATGGGTAACCATTCCTTCTCCAGGGGATCTTCCCAATCCAGGGATCAAACCCGGGTCTCCTGCATTGCAGGCAGATTCTTTACCGTCTGAGCCAACAAGGAATGTATATATATTAATATACATATACAAACACACACACACAAAGGCATACTATTGGCCGTAAAACAGAATGAAATTTTACTATTTACAACAACATGGGTGGGCCTGGAGTGTACTATGCTTAGTGAAATAAGTCAGACAGAGAAAGACAAATACAGTATGTTAGCACTTATATGGGGAATCTACAAATAAAACAAATTAATATAATAAAATAGAAGCAGACTCACCGATATAGAGAACTAGCAGTTATCAAATGCAGAGGCGGAAGGAAAGAGAGGCACAACAGGGGTAGATACAAATTACTACTACTATTACAAATTAATAGATACAAACTACTCTGTATAAAATAGATGAGCTACAAGGATATACCTTACAGTGCAGGCAACACAGTCAATATTTTAGAATCAGTACAACTTTAGAATTCTATGGCTTTCAAGAATAGGCAAAACAAGCCCATGGAGATGAAAATAAGAATAAATGTTACCATAGGCTGGGGAAGTTGGGAAGGAACTTTCTGGGGTGCTAAAAATGTTTTATATCTTAATCCAGTGCTGACTGGGCTTCCCCTGTAGCTCAGTTGGTAAAGAATCTGCCTGCAGTGCAGGAGACCCAGGTTCGATTTCTGGGTTGGGAAGATCCCCTGGAGAAGGAAATGGCAACCCACTCCAGTATTCTTGCCTGGAGAATCCCATGGACAGAGGAGCCTGGCAGGCTACAGTCCATGGGATCACAAGAGTCGGACACAATTTAGTGACTAAACCACCGCCACCAGTGGTGGCCACATGGGTAAAAAGTATGTAAAAAGTCTTTGAGATGTACATTGTACGTGCCTGCCACTTATAATCTAGAAATTATATCTCAATATGGGCTGGAAATGGAAAAAATATTGAAAATGTTTTTCAAAATTGAAAATAATTTTTCTAGTTAGTCAGAATTTCCCACTCTACTTCCATGGTAGCAGTTTAGTTGAGACCCCATTCCGACTGTAGCCCAACAGGCTCCTCTGTTCTGGGATTTCCCAGGCAAGAATATGGAGTGGGTTCCATTTCCTTCTCCAAGGAATCTTCCTGAACCAGGGATCAAACCTAGATTTCTTACATTGCAGGTGGTCTCCTGCATTGTAGGTGGATTCTTTACCAGTTGAGCCACCAAGGAAGCCCTACTTTCATAGACCCCTCCAAAAAAACTTCAACATTCTACCATGTCCTGTTTAGATAAGTATGTCTTCTGACCTATCCCTCAAAAATCACTGATTCATCTGTTATTTGTGGAGCATTCACTATATCCTCCAAACAGCAGAATTGTATTTGTGGAGCCACAGATGGGAAAACAACCCGTTTATCCCTAGAGTGCACCTGCCCCATGACAGACCTGGGCTTCTGCGTGAAATACAGAAGGAGAGTCAACTCTCAGTCATGTATACAAGTGTCTGGTTGAACTAGAAATGCAGGGGAAGGCATCTCACCTACAGACAGGTGAGTGAGTGTGGAGATGGGAGCGCCTTGCCCCCATTTAATCTCCTGTCCTTTTTGTAATGCGCCTGTCTGACAGAAGATGTGGTGGAGCATGGGAAGAGGGGGAGTTCATCCTGATAAACGAAAGGTTGCCAAACCACCTTCAAAGGTGTTGAGACAATTCAATAGGAATCACTTCTTCCCTTCAGAGTACAAAGAACTGATGGCATCTAGGGGGGTTGTCTAGTGGAGGACGGGGTCAGAGCCAGTGCTGTAGATACAGGGAGGAAGTTTAGGATGACAGGTTTTCCAAGCACAGCACATGGGAACAGGGGGTGGGGAGAGGGCTTGGTAAGTTCCCAGAGTCTGCACCAGCTGAGGGTTTCTGGTACCACTGTCTTCAAGGAAATTCTAAATACCTTCCAAGCTTTGTATTCTATGAAACAGAACTAGATCCATGCTTTGTTGCCAAAGGCACAAGCAGCCTGTCACTGGTGTTCACCAAGGACAGTCGATACAGTATCCAAAGGAGCCAACGACCAAGTTTCTTTTTTCAGGAATTTTAGGCCTCAATGCAGAGAAGCAGTGTTATGTATAAAATTTGGGTGAATCCCGCTGTATTGTTCCTTGTTCACTGTCTCATTATCCTCAGCTTCTAAAGATGATGATATCTTCTCTTACCTCAAACATTTATAACCTTTCACCAAGAAATACCAAATTTTAAAAATACATATTCTGGTCATTTTTACAACTATATATTTTTCTATTTAAACATTTTAGGAGAAACACACACATGTATCCATCAGCTTACAGCACAAACCCTTAAAAGAATGTATGCAGAATACCCTAGAGTTTGTTAAAAAGAAAGAGAGAGAAATTATACTAAATACATACCAATTTTAAATAAACATTAATTCCTTTGAAATAGTAACTAGGAAGATACTTATTCCAACAAAACCTCCTCTTTGAAACTATCTCTAGAGCTACTTCATCAGTGGCCTCTAACACAGTGATAGATAAAATAAAATTCATTATTTTATAATTACAACTTTTTTCAGTTAAGAAAGATGTTGGCCCAACTTACAATCAAAACCAAAACCACCCTTAAAAAGCATGATTAAAAAAAATCTGCAATTCAAAAGTGTAATTATTTTTTTAAGTGTGGTAAGCAATGGTGGCATTACAGGAATGTGTGACAAGCCTCCCATGCAATGCTTTAATGGAGACAACAGTCACTTTTTTATAATAAGACTTTTTTTGTGAAATATCTTTTAAAAAGAGAGGGAATTCCATGGTGGTTTAGGGTTCAATCTCTGGTCAGGGAACGAAGATCCCAGAAGCTGTGCTGTGCAGGCAAAAAAAAAGAAAAAGAAACAGAAACCCACATAATTTTCAATCTCATTATAATGTCATCATAATTCTTTCAGTTGAGTATACTCATACATTTGTACCATATATCATCACTTTTTGAATAAGTCCTTTTTATTTTTTAAAAGATAATTTGTAAATTTTTCCTATTAATAAGTTAACATAAATTAATTGAAGAGATCAAAAAACTCAGACAAGTTTTGAAGAAAGTATAACCACTTATGGTCCCACCAATAAGATTAATTATTTTAAAACAAGCTTTATATATTACCTTAAAAAGGTTAGAATGAAGTTAAGATGGCCCCGATGGTTGAGAAATAACATTCAGGAAAATTTGTATTTATCTTGTAGAAATTGAATACTGGGAGAGAAAATCAAGTTACAGCATTTGGTCTGCAAGTCAGATCTCAAGTTACCAATGTCAGATATATAAGTGCCTTTGGCATTAAGGATTCTTAGCATATCATCTGAATAGTAGTGCCTTTCCTAGCTGAGAAAAGTCATGTCTCACAGAACAGAGGAAGTCAGGGGCTGTTTGTCTTTCCAGGCAAGTTGGCCTGAGTGAAACAGAACAGGAGGTGTTATCAGCCTTGCCCTCTGGAATGTAGAACGGGGCCACTGAAAACTTCCGTCCACCGCATGCATGCATGCATGCTAAGTCATCTCAGTCATGTCCAACTCTTTGCAACCCTATGAACTGGAGCCTGCCAGACTCCTTGTCCATGGGATTCTCCAGGCAATACTGGAGTGGGTTGTCATACCTTCCTCCAGGGGATCTTCTCGACACAGGGATAAAACCCATTCTTTTATGTCTCCTGCATTGGCAGGCAGGTTCTTTACCACTAGAGCCACCTGGGAAGCACTTTCAACCACTGTGTACTGTAGTGCCAGCTGCTCAGTCGTGTCCGACTCTTTGTGACCCCACGGACTATAGGCCAACAGGCTCCACTGTCCATGGGATTCTCCAGGCAAGAATACTGGAGTGGGTCACCATTTCCTTCTCCACAGGATCTCCCCAACCCAGGGATCAAACCCAGGGCTTCTGCGTTGCAGGCAGATTCTTTATTATCTGAGCTACTGGGAAGTCCAACCACTAGCTATGGCCAAATCCTGCCAACACTCCAGAAAAAAAAGAAAAGAAACCTACTCTTCTTAAGGGCACCAAAGTTCACCTGTGAAGGCCAAGGTGAAGAAGAAAGCATTCTTGACAAATACCTTCCCGGGTCCTGGAGTCCAAACCTATGTTTACCCATTAATGATTGCACTTGTGAGCCAACAAAGTCTCATGCATCCCCCTGCAACTTCCTGCATGCCCTTGGCCATAGAGATGCTTCTCCCCTGTGTCTCGGTCACTGAGCTGGGTGCTAACGCTATGGACCTGGAGCAGAAAAGGGGCCAATCTGGGCTGGAGAGGCAAGTTCAGGAGATATTAGCATATAATATGGACTGAAGTAATAGACTGAATTATATCCTCAAGGAAGAGCACATAGAGGAAGAAGAGGAAAAGACCCAGACAGAGATCTGAGGAATCCTTAAAGTCTGGCAGGACATGGTAACTGCCAGAATATAGGGGACGAGGAACAGGGGCGTGCACAATGTGGTACTTGTATTTTGAAGGCATACCATGTTATCATCATTTGTTATAAAGTTCTCCTTTATATTGAGTATCTCAGTATAAAGGCTTCGTCCTGTTTATCTTTGGGCCTTTCTTAGTACCCAGCAGGTGCTCAATTGATATCCACAGAAGAGAGAGTAGGAGAAAGAGGAGAGAGAAGGAGAAAATGGCAGAGACGGAATGGGAACTAGAAAGACAGGAAGGAGGAAAGCAAAGAGGTAGTATTTCCACAGAGTCCATGTCCACATTGCCCGTAATAAACTTAGAATGTTGGTGCCTAAATTAAATTCGGAACCAGAAGAGACAGAGCAAGAAGGCTGGATACAGAACATCTGAATGCATGTCCTGCCGAACATACTGTTGCCGATCTCAAAGCCAGCTCCAAGGAACGAGCCTCCAGAACAACGATGAGGAGCCCTGCTCCCACTCAGAAAGTACTGCAGTGTTTCCAGACCTATAAGAGAAAATAGTGTAACTTCAGCAAGGTTGCTGAAGGCTTCTTTATTGGGTCCTTGGGCTGTCTAAAGACAAAGCAGTAAAATAGATCTGAGGAGCTCAGCTGGCCTAATACACGGCAGAAAAGACTTTGTAGCAGCCACATGATGTGTGTTTAGAATAACCTGTTCACACTGGTGCACTGGCTTCCAGGACATAAGACTGTGAGGTGCATTATGGAGTGGGCAGAGTGGCTCTGGTTCCCATGGCATTCATACTGCACCCGTGGTGGGGTCCCACAATGATGCCAAATGATAGTTCCCCAAATGACCCTGGTCTGCATCTTTGAAACACGCCTGCTTATTTTCTCCCAATAAAAGATTCTCTCCATTTGACTTTGTAGGTCCTTGAAGCTAATAAATTATGAAACTGCTTGCCTAGAAAAATATTTTTTATGGAAAGAATCAATTGTAATCTAGAGGAAACACTCACTGTCTGAATTCCAACAAACCTGTTCCATGATATGGTTGAGTTCTTGCACTCTGTGCAAAGCCAAGAGACATACCACGAATAGAAACAGTTCAAGGCCCTTGGTCCAGCACTTCTGTCCTGCAAACTCAGCCCTCTGATAGGAAGGTGGGGTGAGAGACAGGGAGGCTCAGAAAAATCTTTTTATCTGACCATACTTGGAACTTTTTGTTTAGTCTGGAGAAACCCAAACGATACAGTTCTTAAGATTCTGTACTTTTTCACTTGCTGTTTGTGTATGCTACATGCACACACACACACAAAAAACTGTCCAATTACAAAACACATTTCTAGAGCAATTTAAAGTTGACTTGCTAAATAATGAATTACAACAATGTACTGCTTTTCTGTAGTTCCTTTAGAATACAACATTTAGTCTCTGGATACTTACAGGAATTTTCTTGACAACACAGATAATACCCCATTTTTCAAATTAAAAAAAAATTGATAAACAGTCCAGAATAAGCTTATTATTTCTGATGAAGTCCTCATTACCTGTCCAATTTTCCCCTCCAATTTTCATTCCACTCCTCCCCACTCCCAAGAAGGGCACTAGACACCACTCATTTCTTCGCAGTATTCACACACATACAAGCATGGATGCCCGAGGCATTCACCAAATTTTCTCATTTTCTACAATCTTGATGCTCTGGTGTTTGGGGCATTGATCCTAAGAGACTGCCTCTGCTAGTGCTAGCTGTCTCCCAAAGACAGCAAATGACTTCCCCAGAAGCAAGCCTTTAATAAACTAGCCAACCAGTTCAGAATCTACACCCCTAAGCATCACCCTTATCAAATTCTCACACACCAAGCCAATATTTCCCCCCTGCTTTAAATCACACCAGGGCTAGATATCAGAAATCTAGGGACCAACCACTCTTACAACCCAGAATCTACCTAAATTATAAATTATCCAAATTATTCAGTGTACCTTCCCGGCCTCATTCATTCTTCTCTCCCCCCTGCCCCCCCTCCACCAAAAAAAAAAAACCAGTAAAGGCTCGGGCCATGCTCTGCCCTGCCCTCTCTGCCTCCGGATTCATCCTGCTTCCTGTGTGGCCCTGCATGGCCTGCTGTGCTGGGTCTCATGTTTCCACAGATCTGCAAGTACACAACTCTCTCTTCGTGACAATCATTTGTGTCCGTGTGTCTTACCATACCTGATTTGAACAAACTCCAGGTACATTTTTAACACACCCACATTCTGAGAAAACCCAATAATCTAAGTGCTTTAGAGTTCACTCACTTTTACTAGGCCATCTAAGAAATAGAAGGATAAGGATGAAAAATTCTAGTTCAAGGATCTAATCCCTAGAGCAGAAGGTATCTTCTAAGTCTCAAATTTCATTCTATCTGACAATACAGAACCCTTACTTTGAGTACTAGGCATGTGGACCTAATTGTGTTTTTATGAAACTGTGCAACAGGTACACATGCATTTATGGGCCTCCCAAAACCAGGCATAATAACTCACACAGTTTTGCTTCTGCTATTGCTCCTAACACATGGAAAGATCAGAAGACGTAAACAATACTGATAGTGACTAAGACCTGGTCACTGAAGTTAGAGTTTGGCTCTGTCGCTACCTTGAGCAAGATATTACTCAAGGCTCAATTTCCTCAACTGTAAAACGAGCATAATGACATGACATACCTCGTAGAGAGAGTGAATAGTTAAATAAGAATATATGTAATAAATTTAGCAAAATTCCTAGAAAATAGTACGCCTTCAATCAATATTTTCTACTACCATCACTGTAATGGGTGCTTTAGTGTGATAGTTAAATAGCTTTTAAGACAAAGTCTCTTCTTGTTATGGCAAAATAGCTTGTACCTATCCATCAGTTTACTCAGAAAAAAAACAAAACAGAAAGGGAACATTTATTAAGTACCCTATGAAAGCCAGACTCTGAGCTAGACCTTTTGCATTATTAATTTTATCTCATCCTCACAACAACACTATGAAGTAATATCATATCTGTCTTCCAGATGAGGTGACTGAGCCTCAGAAACACCAGTATCCTCAAAATAACCCAACTTGTAAGTAGCAGAGTCAGGATTTGGACAAAATTCTGCCCAGCTCACAAGCCTACTGGTCCTTGTTGCTTCTTGAGTGGAACTTGAATCCAGCATCCCTGGGAAGTTCAACTATTTTAGGGATTCCTGGGAACTGGTAGAAAGCAAGGATATGCTCCTTAGCAAAGAGAAAATACTCAAGATCGCCACTGCAAACCAATAACACAGAATAGAGATACAGGCACTGAGGGAAAACATAAAAAGACAAGAGTAGACGAAATAAGAACTGACGGAATTTAGAAAAGAAGTGGAAGAAAAACATTCTAGCATCACAAAAAATGGGTTTCCCTGGTGGCTCAGATGGTAAAGATTCTGCCTGGAATGCAGGAGACTCAGGTTCGATCCCTGGATCAGGAAGATTCCCTGGAGAAGGAAATGGCTACCCGCTCCAGTATTCTTGCCTGGAGAATTCCATGGACAGAGGAGCCTGGCGGGCTGCAGTCTATAGGGTCGCACAGAGTCGAACACAACTGAACTGACTTAGCATGCACACGCATGCATGGTAAGAAAATGAGTAAAACAGCATATTGGAAATAAGCAGATTTTTTTTTTAAGTTTAAAAAAGAAAAAAAAAAAAGATGATGAATACGAAAAAGACTAAATCAGAAAACATGAGCAAAACTGGTATCCCTGAAAAAGAGAATCCAATAATGGAACAGTAAAATATTTCAAGATACAATTCAAAGTGACTTCTGCTCAGGTGGGGGCCCCCCAGGATGAGGGGGTCCTTCTCTAGAGAGTTAGAGCCAACAGAATTCTTTAAATCCAGCTCTACGAGCCAATCCAAGGAGTGTAACATTTTGAATAACAAAATTTATTCTTTGGTTATAAAAGCTAAAGAGGAATTACTTAAATTTACAAATTGAAAGATATATGTTTGTCCCTAGGGGGGGTGAAAAACACAGCACAACTGTTTGGCTACAAAAATTTTTTTAAAGAACCATTTTAGTATCCTGGAAAAATAAACAAACAACCATCAAGTCACTTAACAGAGGTAGAAAAAAAATCAGTGCTAGAAAACAGAAAAGCAAAGCCAAAAAATTCCTCAGGAATATAAAGTGTGACCTAAGAATTTTATTATCGACCAACAGAAGTGTAAAATCAATGGGTAAACTTTTCTGAAAATATAAGAGATCATTGGCCATAGCTTTTCATCTGTGAAAGCTACAAGAAACAAATATTACCCAACCAAAAGAATAAAACGTCCTCATTAAAGAATGACTGGTTGTTTTGTGTATTTCATCCAATTAACTGGAAGGAGAACAACTAGAACAAATGTGGGTATTTATTTATACAGTGGAAGGTACAAATCTGGAGCATGTGTATATAATTAATAATATTTTTAAGGTGAAGAAGAGAAGATGTGTGATGATGACTCAACACTGAGTTTTGCTCTTTCTGTTCAGAGTTAAAGACCCCAACCCAGAGTCCAAGGGATGGACCCTGGAAGCCAGGACCTGAGGAGAGTGTTGTAAGTAGCTCTGCCCCAGCAGACTTTGTGGTAAGGCAAGAGAGCTGTGGTTGGAGGGGCCTTAGTGAGGGAATACTGAGGGACTTTCGACAGTGTCCCATGAGAGTGTCACTATTTGGGCAGTTGCTTTCTTAGGTTATTTCCGGAGAAGCCTACCCTGAAATGTGGGTTCCTGTGAAAGTAAGTGATTATCGAAGAGTGCATCAAAGAATCTGCTAAGAGGGTGGGGGAAACCTGACCGGGAAGGAGAAGGGAAGGGACTATGAGATTTCAGGCATAGTCCCACTCTCCCAGGCTACTCCCACTGGGGGCTCTAGACTATAAATTACCTCTCAGAGCTTGTCTGTTTCGCAGCAAGGGGGCTAAGCTTTCGTTATTCTGTTCCATTCAGTCATTGGCTCTCAGGGAAATGTGCTGGCTTAGTCCCTCCGTTGTGTCCAACTCTTGCGACCCCATGGACTGTATGTAGGTAGCCCACCAGGCTCCTCTGTCCATGGGATTTTCCAGGCAAGGCTATCGGAGTGGTTTGCCATTTCCTTCTCCAGGGGATCTTCCCAACCCAGGGATCAAAACTGGGTTTTCTGCACTGCAGGCAGATTCTTTACCAACTAAGCTACCAGGGAAGCCCCACTCAGGGAAAGGGGGATGATATAAAACTCCAGTCTCCCAGGCACACCCACTTCTCTACATCTACAGGTGAAGAGGCTACAGCCCAAAGGTGCTCCTCAAAGAAAAGGTGTAATCCACCCAGTCCACCACCCCTGAAGAGCCAGAGGTCACAAGATGAGCATGGAGGAGCAGCAGAAGAACAAGGCTAGGAGTTGGTGGAAGGCAGACGACACCCCTGGGAACATCTGAGCCACAGCCAGGCCCCAGCTGGAGAAGGGGAGATGTTTGCATTGGTAACAGAGACTGATGTTTTGATTCCATATTAGTCCAGACTTTTTAGTGAAAGCGAAGCCATCTGTTAACACCAGAAAGTGACAAGAAAAATTAAGGATCTACCGGAGATCTACCAGAGAATTCATCTGTGGGCAGGCAAGAAAACAGGAGAGTAAATTTCAGGAGCCAGGGAACGAGCAGAAATAAAGTTACTGCTTATACCCTACGAACTCTAACTCATTCACCAAACTGCTTACAAATATATGCTAGCCACCTTATAAATATGCTTATAAGTAAAGATATGCAACAAATCAGTAATAACAGCAGTTACCCCAGGGGAAGGAACCAGGTGACTTCGGGGCAGAGGAGTGAAGGAAAAGTCAATTTATGCCTTTGAATTCTGACTACAAACACATATTTTTTAAAAATAAAATCACTTCCATTTAAAATCTTTTAATGAGTATGGAAAATAAAGCAAATAGAAAATTAAATAGGAAGGTAAGCTGGAGTCAGGCAAGAGTTAGTTTACGAAATATATAAGATAAATCTTATCAAGTTGCTGTGGAACAGAAGACAAATCTGGCTCTGGGTTCTTGGCTACCAATGTGAAAAAAGTAACACCACTATTCCCAGCATCTATCAGATGAAAACAAACCACTTGTTCAAGAAAAACAAAGCTATTCCTAGAACTAAGATTAGAATTAAATTTTTCCTATAGGTCTTCTCTTTCGGATCCTAAAAAGGAATGAACAAATTTTCACTAAACTCATTATTATAAACAGGGCAAAATTGATAGACTTGCTAATCTCATGATATTTGTTAGTAATAAGAGCAGAAGGTGATGTTGACCAGGAAAACAATTATCGGCTTCATAGGTGAAGTAATGAAATCACAGCAATTATTTGGCTTTAGTAGGAGAGATGGGAAGAAAATTAAGGGGGCTAACAGCACTGAGTCATTAGGCTGCTGCTGCTTGAAATTCATTTAATCTTCCGAGTCAGATAGAACCAACTATGCACCGAGGATTAAATGTCACCACTGTTTGTCTTCAGATAGTACTTGAGTTTTGTGGCATATTCAGTATGTAGTAAATGAATGGTACGAATGCAACACATGAATGGTGCAGAATGTTCACCTGTTTTTCAGTGCAACACAAAGCAAATGTGAATCAGCATTACACAACCTATTAGAGTGGATGAAATAAGAAAGAATGACCATACCAACGTTGTGGAGCAACTGGAACTCTCATACCCTGCTGGTGAGAATGTAAAGTGGTGCAACCACTTCAGAAATTAGTTTGACCTTTTCCTTAAAAGCTATACATACACTTATTTATGATCCAGCCATTCCTAAGGATTTTGCCTAAGAGAAGAGGAAAACTGATCATACAAGACTTGTACACAAATAGTAGCAGCTTTATCTATAATAGCCAAAAACAGGGAGGAACGCGAACGTCAAAACAACAGCTGAATGGATAAACAAATTGCAGGAGAGCCACAAGAGAGTCCCACTTACCAATAGGAAGAAATGAACTATTGGCATATGCAACGCCAGTGGTTAGGTGGTTCTCAGGTGGAAGGCACGTTACACTGTTTCACTTCAGCCTCACAGGCACTCTACAAGGTAAATACTGTTCTCTTTCTAGAGCTGAGAAAATGGAAGCTTAGAGAAGGCAAGCAGTTCAGTGGGGTCACTCAGCTGGTGAGTCGCCAGAGGCAGCACGCAGACCAAGCCAGCCTGATGGAAAGTCCTCATACACACTTTGCTCAGCAGGAAGTGCTTTGGGTTCCTTGGACCCAGCAGGCTCTTTGAGATGAGGCAGTACCATTCAGGAGGTGACCTCCTAAAACAAGAAGGGGTCCAGAGAAGGAAAAACAAATTTTTTTTTCAAATGATACCCAGGTGACTCACCCTTTCTTGTCACTCTGCTCCAAATTTTCATGTCTTAATCTTGATATATCAGATCTAGGGACCCATTGGAGTGCACCCCAGGGAGGCTGCCCTTTTGTCTCAAGGCACAGGTCTGTACAAGCAGCAGCTCCACCTGGGCATCTATTACCATAGCAAGCTGCAATTTTATATTCTCTTACTGTTTACTTCTGCCTTAATTACAGGGTGGGGGAAAAGAGCGCCTAAGGTTTGCCAAAAACTTGGGTGATTTTTTCAAGTTCCTTCCTTTCTTTCTAGTTGTTCAAGTCTGTTGGGAAAGGCAAGAAGAACGCTTTTGGAACTGAACTTGCTGATGAGTTGCCAGGGTTTAGAGATCTCTGCAAAGGTCGTTGTTTTCTGTAAAGGTCATTGTCTTTTCATGAAAACCCCGGCGAAGCATGCCAATGCAGGAAAGCCACCAGCTTGCCAAATGTTCAGTGTCCCAGTCACCTGCTCTTCCTGCCCTAGGAAGGATGTGGATGATCTCTGGAGTAAAGGCATCAGATCGGTTTTGTTCCTTTCTTGCTCTTAAATCAGCTGCAAAATGCACAAACAAAGCACACACAGGACTGTTCTCAGAACCCTGTGCTGCTGCCTCGTTAAACGCCAGCAGCTGCTGGGTGTTGCACAGAGCGCGATAAGCAATGTGACATTCGTGGCCATTCACATCCTGAGCCTGGATCATTGTGCTCTCAACGGAATTTCTGAGGTTTCAAGCCCCAGAGAATATCCCACCAGTGAAAACACGGACAGGCGGGTGAGGTCCAGGCAGGGGGTCCTGGGTGGGGTGGGAGGGTGCACAGCAGAAGTGGCCAGAAGAATCAAGCAGCTTGCTCTTCGGAAAAGCGACTCTGCTGACAAGAGAATTAGGGCAGGATGATTTTGGCAAGCCGCGTGTTGTGTTAGCTGCACAAACTTTTTCTTTCCTCTTCGGCAGCCTCTTAATAATTGGGTGGGAGCTTCTTTTCACATTTCGTGAAGAGGCAATTCCTGTCAGATGTTTTTCAGAGGGGTTTCCACCTTATGTTTGCCAAACACACACAACTCCAGATGCAACTCTGAGTCTATTCAGTTTGAGAAGATTAGAGGTCGCAGGCATTGGCAGGGTTTTTACTTTCCTGCTGGCCTCATAGTTTCTCACGTAAAGTGAATTTTTACTCTTATCGCTACAGCAGGTCTTAGTGCAAACTACGAGGGAGAGGAAAGGATCCAGAGAGTCACAAGGGAAACTGGCACCTCCCTGGAAGCTGCCAGACCATGTGAGAGTGTCCTGACGGGAGACATTTCCCTTCCCCCAGGAGGGGCCTCTATTTCACCTCCTTATGGGCAGACACTAACTTCCATTCCCATATGGGGCTTGTTGGAGGAAATTATTTCAATTACTTCCCTTCCATCTTCCTGCCTGTTCCAATAACCTCTGTGTCTCACTATTGCAACTGCAATAATCCAGGCAAGAGATAGTGGTGCTGGGACAGGTGGTAACAGTGGAGGTGGCAGGAGGAGGAAGTTTCTAGATATGAATAGAGAAAGTTGCAGGATTTGCTGATGGACTGGGTTGGCTGAATGCCCTCAGTCTTGAAACTTTTGGTAAAGGGATGGTCCCAGCAGTGAGTTCAGAGAGGCATAGGACTGAGCTGTGCCTGCTCAGCCATGTCCGACTCTTTGCAACCCCATGAACTGTAGCCTGCCAGGCTCCTCTGTCCACAGAATTTTCCAGGCAAGAATACTGGAGTAGGTGTCATTTCCTACTCCAGGGGACCTTCCTGACCCAGGGATCAAACCTGCATCTCTGGCATCTCCCCCACTGGCAGGCGGATTCTTTACCATCCCATCACCTGGTCAGGTTCAGAGATATAAACGCGCCTTAAATTCTGGCACTTGGGCAAGGAGCAGAAGTCCCATTTATTGAGTACCTGCTAAGTGCCAGGTGTGACCTTACCTACTTTTCACAGAGACTTCCTCCTCACAAGTCTTCGCAGTAGGTTTGACTGTTTCCACCCCCATAGAACCTGTGTCTGACCCTAGAAGCTGTCACCCCGAGCCCCTTACAAGGGACAGCCCCAGGGGTGTGCACAGCAGAGTGACTCCGTGAGGATCCATAGGCTCAGCAAGGGCAGGCATCATAGTGAGGGGGCCTGACACCTCCCCTACTGTTCAGCTTTTCAGCAGAGCTCCAGGGTGGAGCTGCAAGACCTGGGTCTGACCCTGCACTGCGCTTCCTCAACGGGATGCAGGATGCAACTGCCGGGGCTGCAGCTGCCAGAGGCAGGAAAGCCAAGCAGGGAAAGGCAGGCAATCCTGTTGACCCTTCCAAACCCTGGATCCAGCTTTCCCATGCTGATAGAGAGGGCCCCATCGGGGCACGGCTGGCAGCCACCGTAGGCAAAGCCTCCCGAATTCAGAGTTTCCACATGTTGGTCTCCACACCCCAAAACTTTCAGCTAGCCATCCTGGAGGAGTTCCGAGGTCACTGATTCCAGGCCGGCCAGGGCTGTTGGGAGGAAACGGGCCCACTCAACCCAGTGCACCTGCACTGGGCGTAGTGTATTTCTCCTCTGGTTGCCAGAGCAACAGAAACAACAGTGGCTGCCTCAACCCCCTCAACACCACAGCCCAGACGGACCCCGACCAACGGAAGGCAGACTTCGCATCTGAGTTCTCCTATTTTTTTCCCCACATACCTAAAAGTATCTTCTCTGAAACCAAGAACTTACCCAATCCTCATCCTAAGCTGAAAGTATTCTCAAAGCTCGGCATTAAAAAAAAAAGAGAGAGAGAGACAATTGCCTGGAATCTGCCCCCTCCTCTATTTTGGATTTCTGGCTAGCCTCATAGATTAAGCCCCTAACTCACGCTCCCCACAAACAAGCTTTTCCTGGCGTGTCTGGGTTTCTCTGAATCGCAGACACCAGGGATAGAGGGGGAAGCTTGGATCTAGGCTTGGAGCCGAATACCCAACTGGGGGAGTGTCCCCTGGAGGCTCCTCTTCGGAATGACTGTGCAAGATGCTTTTTTCCAAACCCAAGTGAAGTGTGCAGTTTCCCAAGCTGCAGCCACAGCTGCTGACTACAGAGCTCGTACCCCACCACACGTGGGCCTGGCTACTGCCCTTACCAACAAACCCCGGACCCTTGTGTGTTTTTTTTCACAGAATTTTTTTTTTTTCACAGAAAATTCCTCCTCACAAGTAGGTGCAGTCCTTTATGAGAGGATTAGTGTCTTCATTCCACATGAGGACCCACTTCAAGAGGACAAATGAGTAATAATAATTTATGACACCAACTGACTTCTGTGAAAGTGACTAGGAAATGGACAACTTGTCCTGCCTGTTAATTCACCAATGGACATAATAAGTTCAAGACACACTTGCACGGAAGCAGAGAGATATGGCACCAGCCTCCAAGTCCAAGTGTACAAGGGGCACGACTGGCTTACATGTGCTCTCCCGGCTGCAGAAAGAGAACGGAGACAGGATGCCAGGGTCCTCCGCCCCACCCTGGTCCGTTAGCATCCACCGCAGAAGTACCCTGGAGGAAGAGGAGGTAAAGCACCTCTGTGCTATTTCTTGAGTTCTCTCTGAAATCCCACAAGTTAGATATAGCACTTCCCACACGTTACAAATAAGAAAATCCAAGTTCAGAGAGGTCAAGTGACTTGCCTGAGCTCATAGAGCAGGCACATAGCAGGACCAGGACTTGAATCCAGATTTCCTATTTCATGTTTTTCTTCAGTGGCTTATTGAAAGACTTACGGGAGAGGCTCCTTTCCTTAATTATTCCGTGCAGTAAACCAGGGCATATATACCAAGACCTATCTTTTTGATTCTATTTTTAACTGTCTCCAAAATGTACTCTGTACTTTAATAGGCACTTGAATGGGTGAAAAAATAAGAGCAAGCTTTTACTGAAAATCAAATTTTAGTTTCCATTCTGCTCGCAGATTTTTCAGAGAGCATCTCCCGTGCACAAAGCACTTTGGATATTACAATGCCATGTGATACATAGTTCCTCTACTCAGACTTGAGATGGGTTGGGAAGACATGAACCTAAATAACTACCATACGACACAGACATGATTGGTATGTGCCCCAAGAACAGTGCCCTCAGAGTACTGGGAGGTCCAAGGGGGTAAGACGTACTGCTGTTTGACATGATCAAGGAAGGGTTCCTGGAGGAGGTGACTTTGAAGCTGAGCCTTATCTGTCACATGATTTTCGTAGACAGAGATTGAAGATTTTAACGTTTAGCAAATATCTGATTGGACTTCAGGTTTTTTTAAGTAAAATAAGAATAATATTTCCAGTATCATTCTATAACACGTCCTAGGCAAGGAGCATTTCCCAGATGAGAAATGGAAAGTGGCGGTGTCCAGAGAAATGGAATCCAGCAGCTCAATTCATCTGACTCTATCCTAAGTCCATGCAGAAGTGGCTGACAGGTCTCCCCAGACTTTGTGGCACCTTCTCTCCCCTCACTGTGGTTCCTGCCTCCCTGCGACAGCCAGCAAAAACCTTACCACTGTTGTGGCCAGGAATAGGGGTGGGCATCGTGTGTTCATCCCTATTTTTCATTCACCATTCAGAAATCAGCAGGATACTTATTTCCCATGATAGAATAAGGCAGGTCTTATGCAAACTGGTGGTTCCAGAACCATTTGTACCAAGAATAAGGTTTTTCTTCTGTCTTCTATACCAGCCTTGAAACTCTGACTCTTTTTCTTTCATTGTTCTCCTGTATCCATCTTTAATAGAGCAGATGATCACTGAATCCACAAAAGCAGTGTGCTATACTGCAGGAAATCTCAGGGTTCTAACAAGCATGGGATGTGTCTGTCTTGTACTTAATTCTCCCTATCAGGAAAGCCTTTCTCCCTCTTTCCGTTCAACCTAGTTACCTCCTGCCCAGTCAAAGGGCACCTCTTCAGGGAAAACTTTTCCCCTTCACACATATATATTGAGGCCAGACTTCCCTATTGTTGTTGTTTAGCCACTAAGTTGTGTCCAACTCTTTTGCAACCCACCAGGCTCCTCTGTCCATGGGATTTCCCAGGCAAGAATACTGGAGTAGGTTGCCATTTCCCTCTCCTGAGGATCTTCCCAACCCAGGGATCGGACCCATGTCTCCTGCATTGGCAGGCAGATTCTTTACTGCTGGGCCACCAGGGAAGCCCCTAGGCGTCCCTACTACCTACTCTCATTTTAATTCCTTCGAATTTTAATCCTTCCTAGTTTGCAGTTACATTAGTGTGAATCTCCTGTAGCAGATCTTAATCCGTGAAGGCAGGTATAGCCTAGGATTATCATCATATTTGCCACATGGAAAGTACTCTGTCAATAACTGTGGACCAAACATCCTAATGTAGTGATAAGCAGAGTCAGACAGCACTTGGCTGGAATGCCAGCTCGAAAACTTACTATTCTGACAATTAATTACACTCCCCATATCTCAGCTTCCCCTTCTGCAAAATGAACATAACAATATCTATTTCACAAGGTTATGTTAAGAAAAATATAGATAAAAGCATCTAGCTTGCACTTTGTAAGTGCCCACTCAGTAATATTCATTTCTTTACCTCTCTTGTCACCTAACCAGCTCACCAGGGCTCCCAGGGCATCTTTGACCTTGACCCTCAGCCCACACAAACCTTTCTTCATAAACCCAAAAGTCCACGCTAGAATTCAGATTAAATGTGAATTTAATTCACATTCAGACTTCAGATTAAATCTGAATTCAGGTTAAAAATGTTCTCTGGGGTTATCTGAAGCTGAGTGATGAGTTTCCACTCATCACCTGTGTCTGTCAGGATTCTAAGCCGCAAGCAGCAAAAACCAACTTATTCATTTAAGCAGAAAAGCTATAAAAAGCAAATGGGAAGCTCAGAATTCCTAGGATGGTATGGAATCAGTCTCAAGCTCTCTACCAAGAACAATGCTCCGAGTTGGGCCACAGGGCTATTTCAAAAGTTTATTTTAGTTGCTCTTAGCCTATGGAGAATAAGAGCAATTCCATGTTTACACAGTATGTTAGGCAAGAGTTTTTCCTCTCGTGTGGTCACCTATGGCAATGTCTGAAACAGCCAGTCCTGGTGAACATTCTGCTCTTAATGTGGTCCCCAAAATAGTATTCTTTGGGCAAATGAATTTGAGGAAAGTTCCCCTGTGAAAGTCACAAGGCACAATAGCCAATTATAGGCTCTGAGAAGTCATGAGATAATGAAATTTGTTGAATTTTTCAGCCCAACACTTTTGAAGCTTATTTGACTACAAACCACTGCCACATTTTATTGGGGCTCTCATGACACCTCTTGACATCCATACCATGCTGCAACACAGATTCCTTGAGATCTACTCAGAAGATTCTGCAAATTTCCTTTTTGCTGTCTGTCCTGCCTCCCTCAAGAAAGTTATCACAAAGTAAGTGAATC
>NW_011494900.1:4237689-4292535 GCF_000754665.1 Bison bison bison | reverse complement strand
CTGCAGCCATGAAATTAAAAGATGCTTGCTCCTTGGAAGGAAAGTTATGACAAACCTAGACAGCATATTAAAAAGCAGAGACATCACTTTGCTGGCAAAGGTTCATATTAGTCAAAGCTACGGTTTTTCCAGTAGTCATGTATGGATGTGCAAGTTGGACCATAAAGAAGGCTGAGCACCGAAGAATTGATGTTTTTGAATTGTGTTGGAGAAGACTCTTGAGAGTCCCTTGGACAGTAAGGAGATCAAAGAAGTCAATCCTAAAGAAAATCAACTCTGAATATTCATTGGAAGGACTGATGCTGAAGCTCCAGTACTTTGGCTACCCGATGCGAAGAGCAAACTCATTGGAAAAGATATTGACGCTGGAAAAGATTGAGAAGGGGGCAACAGAGAATGAGATGGCTGTATGGCATGACCAAATCAAGGGACAAAAATTTGAGGAAACTCTGGGAGATAGCGGAAGACAGAGGATCCTGGCGTGCTGCAGTCCACGTGGTCACAAAGAGTAGAACACAACTTAGCAACTGAACTACAGAGAAGAGATACATGGATGGTGCAGGGAAGCATAATACTTGCTGCTCCAAGTCCATGGACCAGCAATACCAGCATCACCTGAGAGGTCTGGGAAATGGAGGCTCTCAGGCCCCACCCCAGACCCAAGAAAACAGAATCTGCAGTGAAACAAGATCCCCAGGTGATTCGTCTGCACAGGAAGGTCTGAGTGATACTGACATAGATAACTTCCACACCTGTAAGCTCCAATTCCAAGTAATGAATGTTTAAGGAATTCAATTACCACCCAAATTCCCTCACTAGATAAATGGTGTCTATACCTCCAGGGGATCTGGTTCCTCCCTTTAGCATTTTACAGAGCTCAGCATTTTTTCAAAGGGATTGCCTACACCCTTTGGGATTTCGGGACTTTAAGGAAACCTTAACATTTTGTGGTTTGGCCACAGAGAAACTGAGCTGCCTTCTATGATCTTCTTTAAAACATCCTGTGGGAGGCCCTGGCCCCTGGCACTGAGGGATGTGCCATCCACATCACTGTCTCCAAAAGGTGCTATTGTAGCTAGCTGCAGACCACGTGACACTTAGAAATCCAGCTCTGCAGAGCACAAAGGGAATTCTAAAGAGGCACTTCATTCGTTTTCTGCAAAAACTAGGGTCTCTCAACCACCAGTAGATGTGTTAAGTAATATACTGTTAAGTAAGATGTGTTAAGTAAGATATTAAAAAATATAAAGGTACATTTTTTTTTAATGTAAACTATAAACAGAACCAGTTTTGGCATCTGGAGCTCAGCCTGCCTGACATCTCATTCACCTGCCTTAAATTACAAAACGTCTTACTATTTCCCATAAGGCTCTGTTTTCCTGAGCAAGATTTCAAGGGATTTACAGTAACACAGACCTGGGTTCAAAGACGGGCTCTGCTATTTATTAGTTCAGTGGCCCAAGCATTTTGCTTTACCTCTCTCAGCTGTGGATTCCTCCCTAGAAAAGAGCCATGAGGACCAGTTTCACGGAACTGTTGTGATAAGGACTCCATCAGGTAGTGTGGGGAGCACCAGCACAGTGGCTGCTTTGTGTCAAGGGCTCCAACCTCATTCCATACTGGACCCCCACATAGCCTTTCTCCAAGCCCACTCACAAGTCTCAACTCAAAACCTCCCTGCCCACCACAGTCCTCCAGTCTGACGGGACCACCCTCCTAATCCACAAGCTGTGGGAATAACAGCATGGATCTTCCCTCGCTCCCCAACTACCCTTCCCACTTACGCAGACCACAAACTCTACAGCCTTCCTAGAGTTCCCCACCTTCCCAGCACCCCTCTGGGGCTTCTCTGGCCTGTGCTTGGGGAAGGAGATAGAGGGAGCTTGGGAGTAAATGGAAGAGGAAGGGCTGGAAGAGTCCTTTTTCCAGAAATCTACAATCTGGAGTCTATTCCCACTGCTTCAGAGACTAAGGAAGGAAAAGGAAAATTTGGCATGTTTTTTTTTTAAGTCATGGGGATAATCTTTCTTCTATTTATACTTTGAACTGTAGAAGTTGATTCTACTAACCAATTCTCACACATGGGTACAGATTCTATCTTTGGGGGGGGGGAATATTATGATATATAATAAATATATATTTGACCTTCTTCCACAGTTCCCAGCACTGAATTCCTAAAACCCCTGAAATCTCCTAAGTGATGAGAGCTATAATGTGGTCTTTTGTTATGTTACTGTGGTGACCTCACCTAAGGATGGGGGTTGGCTGCCAAGAGGATCAATCAAGTGATTAGAGGGTTGAAACGTTCAGCTCTACCCTCTTTGACCTCCAGGGAGGGGAGAGGGACTGGGGATAGAGTTCAATCGATGACTAATAAATTAATAAAATCAATGGCTAATGATATAATCAACCATGCCTATGAAATACAGCCTCCATAAAAACCCAAAAGGACATTGTTCAGAAAGCTTCTAGGCAGGTGAACACATAGAGAACCCTACCTTCACCTCCCACCCTCTGACAGACACACACTCATTGGAAATTGGAGTCATTTTAGGGGGGATAAAGAAAAATTACTTGTAAGTCCCTCACTCATCCTTTACAGAGAAGAGACAGAGAAATGACTCCAAGTGACACGTGGAGTGAGATGGGAGAAGACCATAGGCCACCGACTAATATTTGTTCTAGATCTATTTGTGGGCTCACTGTCAGTACCAAGGGAATGCCATTGTTAGTCATCCCAGCAAGAAACAAGTGTTTCCCAGAAAGATAACTTGTTCTGTGGACCAAAAGAATGCACATTAGCAATACTAAAAAGGTGGAAATGACTGATGTTGCTAAATAGCAAGTCATATGCTTAAATGCATTAAGCAGAAAAATACATAAGACTTTTTTCTGAAATATGCTCTGCCAATAACTATATTTTAAATAGTCAACAAAATGATTGTTTAAATTCAACAGTTCTAGGTTTCTTAAAGTACTTGAAGGAGGCCCACTTCCTACATCGAAGGCTCAGGATGGACCCCCAAAGGACTTAATGTAGGTCCCAGATAGGGGATCTATCCATAGCTGCATCTCATGGAGCAATTCAAAGTGTGGCCCACGGACCAGAAAGACTGGCATCAGTGGAGTTATTAGCAATGCAGTCTCAACACAGACACAGAATACAAATTTATGGTTACCAAAGAGGATGGTGGGGTGGGGGGTGGAGAGAAATTAGGAGTTTGGAATTAACATATACACATGATTACGTATAAAATAGGTAAACACAATGACCTACCGAATAGCAAAGGAAAACTCAATAACTTGTAATAACCAATAATAGAAAAAAAAATTTTGAAAAAGAATGTATATGTATAACTGATTCACTTTGCTGCACACTTGAAACTAACACAACGCTCTAAATTAACTATGCTCCAATTAAAAGAAGAAAAAAGAAATGCAGAGCCTCAGACCCCACCCCAGAATCAAAATCCACATTTTAACAAGATCTGCAGGGATTCAGGTGCTCATTGCAGTTTGAGAAGGGTTGTTTTAGAACATCAGAAGCGTAAGGAATTATCCCAGAGGTCATCCTCTGAGGGACAGTCAGAGGAAGGCAGATTCATTCTGTCACAGCTATAAAACAACTTTAAGAGATAGTGCTTTTTTGAGGCATTACTCAGCAGGGCAGGAGTAAGGCACTTTTTTCAGACACTCTGACACATTCCTACTTTGATAAATCAACAGTCCCAATTTAGAGGTAGACTCTTGGGGCAGGAACAGTCAACCTACATGCCAATATACCCACGGATCCTCACGTCCCTTTCAAGAAGCCTACAACAGTGTTCTGTGGTTCGCAAGGCTCATGAGGTAAACTTGTTCTTTACAGCCACACTCACTTAACCCTCAACCATCAGCCATATCATAAAATTGATGTGCCAGAAAATACAATAACAGATTGAGCAACATCAGTGAAATGGAATCATAGGATGAAGGAGGAGGACAGAAATGGAAGGGATATGTTACAACTTCTGTAGGAATCAGGACCAGTAGAATGTGTGGAGTTTTAGGCTTGGGGTAGGGATGAAAAAAAGTAGAAAGGGGTCAACAACAAAAACTGTCCTAACCGGCCTCTGGCTTTTATTGAATAAATTCAAATGTGTTCTTAAGGCCCTTTGACTTTCTGAAAATTTCTGGCAATTTATGATTAGAGTGTTTGATGAAGCGGTTTAGACTGAGCAGAAGAATGTCTATACCGGAACATTTTTATCAGATGTTTAAAAATGCACCCAAAGCTTGTGTGCAACATATAAAAATAGGCATATTTATTTATAACATTGAAAGCAGACCAATTCAATCTGTCACCAAGAGCCTGCCTCCAACTGCCTCCTTCTTTATCCCATTTTGCCATTTTGAGAACTGCTAGAAAAATTACAGTAGTGCATTAGCAGGGTTCTACTTCCAAATCCTGCAGTGAGGGAGAGCTAAATGTCACAGAAAAATGGTAAAAGACTGAAAATTCCCTTGTAGAAAGGCTGATGGAAGAGTTCATTTACATGGGAAAAAGAAGTAGAAGGCATGAAAAAGAAAGCCCTTTCAGTGGTACTTGTCCAAATTTTATCTTCTATCTGCACTCACATATCTTCCACTTTAAAATACTCTGCCCAAATTTTCAGAATAAAATTTAATTCTTCTGCAATCCTGTCTCATCCCCACTGGAAGAAAAAGTGGGCTTCTAGAGCAACAGCCCTGCCCCTGACTTGGATAAGAGGACATACACAATGTATAGTAACCTCTACCATTTGTATGGCCCTTCCCCTTTATGAAGTCCTCTAACATACAACATCTCAAGCCTCTGAAGAAGTATGAATTGTGTTTAATTAAAGCCTGGGTGATGGAAGTGAATAGAAAGTTATTTTGAGGTTGTTCACACATCTTCAGCTCCTCTTATCAAGCTTTCAGAGCTCTATTCTAAACAGTTAGGGGGTGGTAGGAGGCAATTATGTCTCTTCTCTAGCAGCTGCCAGAGATTACTGCCGTCAGAGTAATTATCACCAAATAATTGTTCCCTTTCTTCCTTGCTGATGAGGCAGAATGGGAACACAGACTCATATGAAATAGATTTTATACTTTCTGAATACTAGTTGGATAGCTCAGGTCAGCGGACACCCACTGAAGGATTTCCATGTTGTGTCTTAAAGAAAATTAAAATTCATCTCAGACAAAAGGAAAAACCATCAGATGTCACCTACATGAAGTTAACCAGGTTTCCTGAAGTTGACCGACTGTGGTTTCAGATGGGAAAAAAATGCCCATTTTAGGTTAAAATAGACTTCCTCTGCTAAAGATGATTTCGGAAGATGGTAACAAGAGTAGCATTTTCTTACTCTGAACTTTCAGGCAAGTACCTGGTTTACCCCTGTAGTGGTATTTGTGAAAAGACAGTGCTGACAACCCCAGCCCACTCCCTGCCTTTATGACATTCACAGGGAGATTATTAAAATTGTTTACTTGGCTGGGCTCTGGAGCAGTCACGAAGTCCAAATTCTTTAACGGAGTCCTCAAAGTTGTCACAGGACTGAAGATAAGACAGGCTATGATGTGAGTGGACAGTTCTGCAAAGTTGGCAGCATTATTTTCAGGCTCCCATCTACCCCAGAATGCCCTAGACAGCTGTGCGATGAATGTTCCATACAAACAAATACTTATGGGCAATTCAGTACAAATTAGTGGGCCAGAACAAAGCTGAATAGATTATCATCAGAATATTTACATTCTGTGATATAAAGGTGGCCATCTCTTTATTCCCTCATCAAAGTTCTTGATCCTCAATTGCTGTTGTTTGGTTGCTAACTCATGTCCAACTCTGCAACCCCATGGACTGCAGCACGCCAGGCTTCCCTGTCCTTCACTATCTCCTGAAGTTTGCTCAAACTCATGTCCATGGAGTTGGTGAGGCCATCCAATCATCTCATCCTCTGTCACCCGCTTCTTCTCCTGCCAACCTCACTCAATAAACCTGCATTATTATTGCCTGATGTGTACCAGACAATGTGGTAGGGACTAGAGCAGGGAGGAGCCTGGGGAAACCAAGATAAGCTCTCTGCCCTCAGTGGGTTCACTGTGGTATTCCTCACTCTTTTCTGATGGAGGCAGACTGGCAATAAGACTTCTGAATTAGCAGTCACAAGATCAGAGTTTGAGACCTGGGTCCACACTTGCTAGCTATTGACCTCTCCTTGCTTCAGTCTCTTCATCTGTAAATTAATGGTAATGATACTCTGGCAACCTACCTCACAGAATTGTTGTGAAGACCGAATGAAATTAAATCTGAAAAATCATTGCAAAGTATTATGCAAATGTGAGCATTATTATAACCATGGGTCACAATGAAAGAGCTATTAGAATCCTAAAAACAATGCTACCTCCAACATGAACAATAACAACCACCCACAGCAACTCTCATTTTCTAAGTCCCCTAAAATCAGCACATAGGAAAAGTCGTCTGCTTTCCTTTAAAGGCAAGGGTGTATCATAAGTATTTGGGTTACTCTAGTGCAAAGAGCACAGTAGGTGCTCAAATACATTGAAAAAACAAAATTGCCATGTGGTTCCACGGTTAAAATAGACAAAACAGAACCAAAGAGGCCACTCTGGCCACTGCTGGTAGGAAAACGGGGCTCAGAATCATATATCTTAATGGTTATAATTGATCAACTTATCTTCTTATATAATTATGCAACTATGTCAGTAGTAATACTAAATTCAAAACTATTTTCTGTAGACCAACTATAAGCCAAAGTGTTCCTCCTTGTCTCCCAGCATAACAAGACTCATTGCTAAGAGCTTTGAATGTTGCTTATGTTTCACCAAGATTGTAAAATCATAGTCAGCAGCCTATGAAAAGGGTCTGAGAAAAGTATAGAACCATGACTTCTTAGATAACTGGAAGCTAGCTTCATAGGTATAAAGTTTAAGGAGGAAAAGGATTCAGAGTCTAGATTGGGTAGGACGCAGCACAGAGACTCAAGACACACATCAATTTCTGGGGCTTTGATTTCCAAAATGATGATAATGGGTGGAGCTGTAGTTGGGGTTCCACTTTTCAGCCTTAGGCAAATAGCTTAAATCTGCTCATCTATGTTTTCCAAATCTGAAGGCAGGAGGAGAAGGGGACGACAGAGGATGAGATGGTTGGATGCCATCACCAACTCGATGTGCATGAGTTTGAGCAAGCTCTAGGAGTTGGTGATGGACAGGGCAGACTGGCTTGCTGCAGTCCATGGGATCACAAACTGAACTAAGCTGAACTGAAAACATATATAACATCTTTCTCAGTATACCACAAACACAACAAAAACAACAAATACCCCTAGGGCCCATGAGAAGTGAATGGGAAAGGGAATTTTAAAAAGTAATACTTATTCACTTAAGCCAGTGCAGAAACTGACAGAGAAAAGTATGGGGAACAGAGTTGGGGAAAAGTACAAGAACTTGATTGCGGGCAGCAGGAAGCTGGCCTAGAATAAAATTCCCTGCATGTAACTGTGAAACATATACCTCTAGTTAGGGGACTGAGCACAGAATAGACCAAGAATTCTTTATATGGACTTGACAGAAGCAAAAGATATTAAGAAGAGGTGGCAAGAATACACAGAAGAACTATACAAAAAAGATCTTCATGACCCAGACAACCATGATGGTATGATCACTCACCTAGAGCCAGACATCCTGGAGTACAAAGTCAAGTGAGTCTTAGGAAGCATCACTATGAACAAAGCTAGTGCAGGTGATGGAATTCCAGCTAAGCTATTTCAAATCCTAAAAGATGATGCTGTGAAAGAGCTGCACTCAATATGCCAGCAAATTTGGAAAACACAGCAGTGGCCATAGGACTGGAAAAGGTCAGTTTTCATTCCAATCCCAAAGAAAGGCAATGCCAAGGAATGTTCAAACTACCGCACAATTGCACTCATCTCACACACCAGGAAAGTAATTCTCCAAATTCTCCAAAGGAGGCATCAACAGTATGTGAACTTAGAACTTCCAGATGTTCAAGCTGAATTTAGAAAGGCAGAGGAACCAGAGATCAAATTGCCAACATCCGCTGGATCACAGAAAAAGCAAGAGAGTTCCAGAAACACATCTACTTCCACTTCATTGACTACACTAAAGCCTTTTACTGTGTGGATCACAACAAACTGTGGAAAATTCTTCAAGAAATGAGAAAATGAGACCATCTTACCCGTCTCCTGAGAAATCTGTATAAAGGTCAAGAAGCAACAGTTACAACCAGATATGGAACAATGGACTGATTCCAAATTGGGAAAGGAGTACATCAAGGCTGTATATTGTCACCCTGCTTATTTAATTTGTATGCAGAGTACATCATGAGAAACGCTGGACTGGATGAAGCACAAGCTGGAATCAAGAATGCCAGGAAAAATACCAATAACCTCAGATATGCAGATGACATCACCCTTATGGCAGAAAGCAAAGAGTAACTAAAGAACCTCCTGATGAAAGAGAAAGAGGAAAGTGAAAAAGCTGGCTTAAAACTCAGTATTCGAAAATGAAGATCATGGCATCTGGTCCCATCAGTTCATGGCAAACAGATGGGGAAACAGTGGAAATAGTGACAGACTTTATTTTCTTGGGCTCCAAAATCACTTCAGATGATGACTGCAGCCACAAAATTAAAAGACGCCTGCTCCTTGGAAGTAAAGTTATGACCAACCTAGACAGCATATTAAAAAGCAGAGACATTACTTTGCCAACAAAGGTCTGTATAGTCAAAGCTATGAATTATTCCAGTATTCATGTATGGATGTGAGAAATGGACAATAAAGAAAGCTGAGCACAGAAGAATTGATGCTTTTAAATTGTGATTTTGGAGAAGACTCTTGAGAGTCCCTTGGACTGTAAGGAGATCCAAACAGTCAATCCTAAGGAAATCAGTCCTGAATATTCATTGCAAGGACTGATGCTGAAGCTGAAGCTCCAATACTTTGGCCACCTGATGCAAAGAACTGACTCACTGGAAAAGATCCTGATGCTGGGAAAGATTGAAGGCAGGAGGAGAAGGGGACAACAGAGGATGAGATGGTTGGATGGCATCACCGACCCAATGGACATAAGTTTGAGCAGCTCCAGGAGTAGGTGATGGACAGGGAGACCTGGCATGCTGCAGTCTATGGGGTTGCAAAGAGTCGGATACGACTAAGTGACTGAACTGAACACCTTATAATAAACCTGTGTAACCTCCTATGGCCAACAGTCCAGTTAGATGTGTAAAAGAATCTACCACGCCCTGCCATCATAGCGCAAAAATATATTAGAGCATCTGAGAAGAGCTCCCAAAGAGCAGAAACCCAGAGTATGGGTGTGGGTCAGACAAAACAGGTGGCCCACACAGGCTTCTCACTTCCCTTGTTCCAACCCAGCTTACTTTTCCCCTCTACCACTCTCCACAGGACATATTTAAAAAGGAAAAACTATCTTGAAACCAAAGCTATTCACTTACACTTCACTTACACTTCAACAAAGTTGATTGTTTTTTGAGGGAACACAGGAAAAGAAACAGATAAGGAGAAGGGAAAGGAAGCACATAAACAGAACTTGTATCAGACCCCGAATCGTTTCAAGTAGAAGGACTTTCAGAAATATTCTTACCTCCTCATCTCAGCAGAGGCCAAAACAACTAAATGTGCTGAATCAAAGCTCTGGGCAAAGAATATGCCTGCACAGGCAGGCCTCTTCTGGCCAGCCCTGAATCCAGCCTCTCCAGACCCAATCATCTTATCTGGGGTCCCAGATCTACTCAGGATGGCTTGTCAACCCCTCGTTTTACAGGTGAAGGAAGACGCATATGGTTGGAGACTTGCCCAAGGCCCCAGATCTGGTGAATTATAACCGAGATCTTCCAATACCATCCACCTGCTCTTGCATGCTCATGAATAATGTTTTGTTTTATTTTTGCCTTAGGAGGGACCTGGCTTCATTTTCCAAAGAAACCAACTCACCAATTACCAAACTGTCAAACCTGGAGGAGGGATTTGCCATTATTTTTCAAATCTGTGCACCGAAAGTACACCTAACACAATACCTTAAAACTGATTCCAGGAACAGATCTTGTAACCAAATAAAGTTTATTCATGAAGGAACACATATGCACACAGCAGATCTGTTCCATTCTGTCTGTTGGTCTTCTCCCTTCTTTTATCACATGTCCCTGGCTCTGGGATTGTGTCACGGCCAGTCACAAGACTAAGGATGTGTTAAGATGTTGTGTTGACAGATACGTAGAAGAACACTAGTTTCACAGTTTGGCCCTATGTTTCAGTTGATACAAGTAACATACACATACTTTTACTAAGAAATAAATATAAAGCAGCCAAAACCAGACAAGTTCTAGATCACTGGGGCTTGACACCCAAGCCTAAGATGGTGTTCCTGGAATGCAGCCCAAGATCCTCTTCTACCCATTGTCCCCCACCCTCTTTGTTGTTCAGTCGCTCAGTCGTGTCTGACTCTTTGCGACCCCATGGACTGCAGCACGCCAGGCTTCCCTGTCCATCACCAACTCCCAGAGCTCGTTCAAACTCATGTCCATTGAGTCGGTAAGACCATCCAATCATCTCGTCCTCTGTCATCCCCTTCTCCTCCCTGTCTTCAATCTTTCCCAGCATCAGGGTCTTTTCCAATGAGCTGGCTCTTTGTATCAGGTGGCCAAAGTATTGGAGCGTCAGCCTCAGCATCAGTCCTTCCTATGAATATTCAGGATTGATTTCCTTTAGGATTGACTGGTTTGATCTCCTTACAGTCCAAGGGACTCTCAAATATGGATCAAGTGTCCTCGCCAATTCAGGCTTTAATCCTCCTGTGGCACATGATCAGTGCCTCTTTCTTACTCCTCTCCTGAAGATTTCTGTACTGTGAGTTTGGAAACCCTTTCTTCCACTATATCATGTTCCTCTTCTGGTCATTTTGTCTAAAACAGAGTATGGTTCTATTCCTTAGTGAACCCCTCAAGTACTGGTCTAAGCTTGACCTTCTACTTCTCTACTCTGAGCGCCTCTCTGAGGCATCAACTCTATTTCCTGACCAGAAGTAGAATTTCACTCTCCCCCTGTTCAAAAGCTCCAAAAAGTTTTAGATTCATTCACAGAATCCTGTTTTATGTACCTCTTTATTTTCCTGGGCTCCAAAATCACTGCAGATGGTGACTATAGCCATGAAATTAAAAGACGCTTGCTCCTTGGAAGGAAAGGTATGACAAACCTTACAGCATGTTAAAAATAAAAAAACACCACTTGACCAAGAAATGTGCATATAGTCAAAGCTATGGTTTTGCCAGTAGTCATGTACGAATGTGAGAATTGGACCATAAAGAAGACTGAGTGCAGAAGAATTAATGCTTTTGAACTGTGATGTTGGAGAAGACTCTTGAGAGTCCCCTGGAAAGCAAGGAGATCACACCAGTCAATCCTAAAGGAAATTGTCCCTGACTATTCACTGGAAAGACTGATGCTGAAGCTGAATCTCCAATACTTTAGTCACCTGATGTGAAGAACCAATTCACTGAATAAAACCCTGATCTTGGGAAAGATTGAAGGCAAAGAAGAAGAGGTGGCAGAAGATGAGATAGTCAAATAGCAGCACCAACTCAATGGCCATGAATCTGAGCAAACTCTGGCACAGTGAAAGACAGGGGAGCTTGGCATACTGCAGGCCATGAGGTCACAGAGAGAAGAACCTGACTTAGAGACTGAACAAGAGATTATCATTAAATGAAGCAAGTCAGGAAAAGACAAATATATGATATCACTTATATCTGGAGTCTAAAACCACGATACACATGAACTTCTTTACAAAACAGAAACAGACTCCCAGAAAACAAACTTATGATGACCAAAGGGGGAAGGGGAGGGGAAGGATAAATTAGGAATTTGGGATTAACATATATACACTAGTATATATAACACAGATAAATAAGAAGTACCTACCTACTGCATAGCACAGGGAACTATATTCAGTTTCTTGTAATAACTTATAATGGGAAAGAATCTGAATTTAAAAATATATAACTGAATCACTTTGCTGTGAAAAGTGATTTAAACTTTTAAATCAAATTTGAAATAAATTTTAAATAAAACCTGAAAAGTTTTAAACCAACTAGGCTTCAATTAAAATAATACATTAAAAAAAACTACTGTCATATCAGCATTAAAACAGATAGATCAAGGGAACAGAACAGGAAGCCCAGAAATAACCCCATGCCTGTATGGTCAACTAATTTATGAAACGGAAACCAAAAATATACAATGGGTAACAACAGTCTCTTAAAAAAATAATGTTGAGAAAACTGGACACCGCACATAGAAGAATGAAACTGAGCCGCTATCTTACACTATACACAAAAGTTAACTCAAAATGGATTAAATATTTGAATGTAAGACCTGAAACCATAAAACCGCTAGAAGAAAACATAGGTGGTAAACTTCTTAACATTGGTCTAGGCAATAATTTTTTTGGATTTGACACTGAAAACAAAGACAGCGAAAGCAAAAATAAACAAATGGGACTATATCAAACCGAAAAGCTTCTGCACAGGAAAGGAAACCAACAAGAAGAAAAGAAGAAAATATTTGCAATCACATGTTTGTTAAGGGGTTAATATCCAAAAATGTAAAGAACTAATACAATAGCAAAAGATCTGAATAGACATTTTCCCAAAGACATTCAGATGGCATACATGAAAAAATGCTAAGTATCACTAATCATTAGGGAAATGCAAATCAAAAGCACAATGAGACATTACCTCACACCTGTTAGAATGACTATTATCAAAAAGACAAAATAAGTGTTGGCCAGGATGTGGAGAAAAGGGAATTCTTGTCCTATAAGCGAGAATCTAAATTGGTATGGCTGCTATGGAAAACAGTATGGAAAGTCCTCAGAAAAACTTAAAATGAGCTACAGTATGATCCTGCAATTTCATTCTGGGTATTTACTCAAAGAAAATAAAAGCACTAACTGAAAAAGATATATATACCCCCATGTTCATTGTAGAATTGTCTACAATAGCCAAGATATGGAAAAAATGTAAGCGTCCACCAACAAATGAATGGATGAGGAAGATGTGGAGTGCATGTGTGTGTATAAAAGTTGCTGAACTCCTGCCATTTGCAAACTCATGCACGGAATTCAAAGGCACTATGTTAAGGGAAATAAGTGAGACAGAGTAAGACAAATACTGTATGCTGTCACTTATATGTGGAATTTAAAAAGAAAGGACGGAGAAGGCAATGGCACCCCACTCCAGTACTCTTGCCTGGAAAATCCCATGGACGGAGGAGCCTGGTAGGCTGCAGTCCATGGGGTTGCTAAGAGTTGGACACGACTGAGCGACTTCACTTTCACTTTTCACTTTCATGCATTGGAGAAGGAAATGGCAACCCACTCCAGTGTTCTTGCCTGGAGAATCCCAGATGGGCTGCCGTCTATGGGGTCGCACAGAGTCAGACACGACTGAAGCGACTTAGCAGCAGCAGCAGCAAAAAGAAAGGAAGTTCATGGCTATAGAGCACAGTTTGGACCATATGGAAGCTCTATTTTTAGTTTTGGACATGTATCAGAAAAAAAAATAGAAAGGATACATACACCCCAATTTTCATTGCAGCACTGTTTACAATAGCCAAGACATGGAAGCAGCCTAAGTGTCCATCGACAGATGAATGAATAAAGATGTGGTACATATATATTGGGTTGGCCAAAAAGTTCATTTGAGTTTTCAATAAGGTTTTATGGAAAAGCCCAAATGAACTTTTTGGCCCACCTAATACAGTGAAATATTACTCAGCCATTAAAAAGAATGAAATAATGCCATTTGCAGCAACATGGATGGGCCTGAAGATTATCATAATAAGTGAAGTAAGTCAGAGAAACACAAATATCACATGATATGGCTTATATGTGGAATCTAAATAAAAAATGCCACAAATGAACTTATTTACAGACTTAGGAAAAGAACTTATGGTTACCAGGAAGGAAGGGTAGGGGGAAAGATTGGGAGTTTGGGCTTTACATGTATATGCTACTATATTTAAAATACAGTAGTGACCTACTGTATAGCACAGGGAACTCTGTTCAATATTCTGTAATAACCTAAACAGGAAAAAATCTTTGAAAATTGATACACATATATATATAACTGACTCATTTTTCTGTATACCTGAAACTAACACAACGTTGTTAATCAACTATGCTCCAATATAAAATAAAAATTGAACAAAAAAGAACAGATTGTGGTTGTCAGAGGTGGGGTGTGGGTGAAATGGGTAAAAGACACCAGAAAGTACAAACTTAACGGTTATAAAATAAACAAATCATGGGAATATAATATATAGCATGGCAACTATAGTTAATAATATTGTATAGCATATATGATGGTTGCTAAGAGAGTAAATATTAAAAGTTCTCATCAGAAAAAAATTCTGTAACTATGTTCGGTGACAGATGTTATCTAGACTTAGTGTGGTGATCACTTTACGATATATAGAAATATCAAATCATTATGTTGTACATCTGAAACTAACACAAAGTTGTATGTCAAGCATACTTCAATTTAAAAAAAAAAAAAGAAAAAAAAAAAACAGCAACTGCTATTGGGGAACCAGAACTTCCTGCTGTAGTAACCCTCTGAGAAACTGCATAGAACATTTTTCAGCATGAAGGTAAGGAAGCAGGGTTACTTATCTAGCCAGGCCTGTCCCTCCTTGGCTGAGGGTTGCTCCTCAGGCAATACTCTCGGCACTTGCAGTCTAATCTATCTGCTTTCAAGCTCACATTCATGGCCAGAGAATACCCACAGGCAGAGAGAAGCAGGGGGATGTCCATTTGTACAGGCTGTCCATAGTTGAACCCTGGCACATCTGCTACAAAGATGGTTGTTGCTGTCACTCAGAGTTCCCCCTTCTGTATGATCTTTCAGAATCCAACTTAATTTAAGATGTATTGAATGCCTACATTCCATAATGTACCAGACTGGACTCAGGTGAGTACAAAGATGTATAAGATACAGTTCTTCCACACATGGAACTGCATATCTGATATATGAGAAAAGCAGACATATAAGTCACCATAGAATAAAGTAGAATATGAGAAATGTTGTATTGGAGCCACAAGCTATGAGAGCTAGAGGAAAATGAGATTCGTGTTGACGAGAGGGAAAAGGCTATCAGTGCAGTTTTCCAAAGCCAAAATATTTTAAGCATATGCTAAATCGACAAACATCCAATTCCCACCAAAAGCAAGAGAAGAAACATTCTTTCACAGGGCCCTAAAGCCAGAAAAACAGCAAGAAAATTAGAACCACTTTATCTCAACTCATAGAAGGAAATAAGTCACATACTTCAGTATCGCCCAGTCTTCTAGATACATTTTAAATGAAATCACAACAGCAAGATACTCCTTCTGCTTAATATTTCATTGTCCACTTTTAGTCTGCTGTCATGAGAAGAAACACAGAATTGACAGTCTTCATGAGACTCTCAAGCTCAAGGAATGTGCCCTTCTCCTGTTTTCTCTGCAACAGGCAGTTACTTTCCAGGTCCCTGCTATTGACAGACCATTTTGGAATGAAGCTGAACCAGACCTCAGCAGTTTTCCAAATCCAGGTGAAGAAACTGGCTGACTTCAGCATGAAAGACAAGGGCTGGGGAGCAGAAGGTGGATGGATGAGTCAGCCCCCATTCGTGGAAAGCAGAGGTTTTGTTAGGAGAATCTCAAGCTTTCATTTTGTGGTATTTGGGAGCTTAATTCCTTGCTTCTAATTAGATGTCTGAACTGTAATCACAAAGGTATTTCACAATTAGTTTCTTAGATCTTTAAGAGGTTCTATGAATAACTTAAGTGAGGGGAAGAAGAGGAGCCATGTGGCGAAGGAACAGAAGGGGGCTTCAGGAAGCTGCCTGCTGATTAGGTATCAGAGATGTCACAGCCCAACTCTAATATCCAAATACTATTGATGGAGAAGTGTGAGAATGAAGGCCTGGGGTGGCGGTTCCTTGTTCTTTTTGCCCAGCTCCTGCTTTGCTGACTCTTCTGGCTTTCCTGCTCTAAACCAGAGACTTATAACAGCTGGAAGTTTGGGGACAGAGCTAGAAGCAGCAATTGTACTATCACAACTCAAGTTCTATGTAGGTATGCCCCTGCCACCATCTCAGATGCCAGAGGGCAACAATAGGGAAGACAAGGTTGTATGGCTCTGTGGAAAAACAGCAGATTGAATCTGCCCTCTCTAACTATTACTCCTTCAGTGTCAGCTGAGAACACTGGGGAATACTTGCCAGGATTCTCTCCTTTGATCTCTAACAGAGAGACTCAACAGCATTATCATGCCCAAGCCAGCCACAATCCAACCACTCTATTACCAAAAGGAGATCTTGCCTAATACCACCATATACGATCCAGGAGTACTGAAGACTGTATGTTTTCCAGAGGGAAGAAGAATGCCATATTCAGAAGTTCGAGTCCAAAATAAATTGGGGTCCTGAGCATTTCCCCAAGTGTGCTCTGTGATTCGGCTACACAGCGTTACTTCAGAACCACAACAGAACAATCCCTAGTAAGGATAAGTCCTAGATCGTTGGAGCCAAAACCAAAAAGTCCTAGATTACTGTAGTTTGTGGTCCAAGCCTGGCTTGTCTGCTTTTATGTGCTCTTAAAACATCTTCAGGTGAAGAGTAAGAATGGAAATGATAGTATATATGATTTTTGAGGGCCTCCAGACGGCAACTGCTTCAAAGTCATTACTTCATATCACAACCCTGAACAGTAAATATTATTCTTCTCTACTTCATAGGTGGGATCAAGAGGTCGAGACTAAGGAACCTGACCCAAACCATGCAGCTAATAAATGACACAGCCAACTCAGAAACCAGCTCTGACTGACTGCAAAGCTCTTTCCACTCCAATGTGTCCTGTCTGCTAGCCTGTAGCACACCTGATGAAACATGGACGGTTCCCATCTGAGAAATGGGAGTGAGTTGGCTGTCAGGCAGACCTGAATCTGATTCCACAGTCTGCCATAGGAATTTGAGAAAGTTACTGGGATTCAGTTGCCTCATCTGTAAAATGGGGGAAAAAACAGTACTTAACCTCATCGGGTTGTTGAAAGGACTGAATGAGATACTGTTTGTGAGACACTTACCATAGTGTCTAGCACACGGTCATACTTGACAAATCTTGGTGATTATTGTAGTTAGGGTCTGGGCTCAGAGCTCCCCAAAGAACTTTAAGTTTTTTTAACTTGGATGCACAGAATTGGGTAAGCTATAATCTTTGATTTATGACACATTCTCATCATTAATCCATGGGTCCTCTTTATTAACTCACATACTTATTTCATACTCAATACCCACAAAACTACCACTCAACATATACAACTGATAGTAACTTATACTCTTTCTGCATACTAGGGACTTCATATTTATATAATATGTATGCTTACATATAGCCATGTTGTTGTTATTTTAGTCACTAAGTCACATCTGACACTTTTGCAGCCCCATGGACTACAGCCCACCAGACTCCTCTGTCCATGGGATTTCCCAGGTAAGAATACTGGAGTTGGTAGCCATTTCCTTCTCCAGGGGATCTTCCAGACCCAGGGATCAAACCTGGGTCTCCTGTATTGCAGGCATATTCTTTACCATTGAGCCGCGTGGGCAGCCCACATGGAGCCGTACATCTAGTCTAAATGTATCAGCACAATGAAAGTACTCAGTGTTCACTGGAAAAATGACAGAATCAATAACTGTAACATTTCTTCATTGATCTCTTGTACAATGTGACTGAGTGTTAAGACAGAAGTCTTTTAGCCTCATTGGACCAGATAATAGATACCACACTCCAAAAGAGATGCGATGCTCGGAATAGAGTTTGCAAAGGCAGTATGTACAGACTAGTTTTTATTAGCCCTTTATCACATTAAGAGCAAACCCCACTCAGTTGAAAGATGAATGGTCATTTAAGATAGGAGGATTTGGGGCGAGAACAATGGCGGCACTCTGGGTCTCATGCCCATCCCATGGGGTAGGGGTCAGAGTGCTTTCCCTGGACCTGAAGTCAAGAAAAGGGGCATAAGTGGTCCACTTAAGAGACTGACCCATGTGCCCTGAATATGGTTGATGTCTGTCTCAGGGCTGAGACATGTGAAGGGCAAGTAGTAAAGGCTAGCAGGCTGCTGTCACAATGAATAAAAGAACATGGTTGCATCATGATGGAACAGTGGTCCCAGACACTCAGAGTAGAAGAGACATGAGTGTTTCTTGTGGATTAGATATCAGCCACAAAAGACAGAGATGGCCTGAGATCATCTCACATCCTAGCCAAGAGGGCTGTCTGGAGGGGCAAAGTGATGCCATAGGAAGGCAGGCCATCAAGAGTCCCAAGGTGAGAAACTGTGAGCCAGCAGCAAGAGAACTACAAAGCCACCTCCAGAATGAATAGACCGCAACTGCAGGACTCACAAAGATCCCCCAAAAGAGCTGGCCACAGCCACCTGCAGGCTCTGATACATCTCACAGTGCTGGTTAAGTAAGAACTTTCCTGCTTCCTTCTCTCTTCTCCTTCCCCTACTTCCAACACAGGAAGAGCCAGAGGCAGCCCAGAGAGTGGATGAGAAGGGCTGAGAAACACAAGGCAACACAATGGAGAAGCAAATCTCCTCCTCATCCTCCTCCTCCTCCACTGGAGATCCGCATGTGGGATGGGGCAGCAGTGATAGGGAGATGTCTTACCTTGGAAGGAAATGTACATTTTTCTTACAACATTGGACTGGGCATAATAATTACTAAACTGAGACTGTTTTCTGACTAGGAATGATCAACATACTTGTCCAAGAGGGTCCAGCTTTCTGGATTGGAGAAATTAGCTGTGTTCAAAAGAAATGAAATTAGCTACGTTCTGCATAGGGTTTCCCCGGTGGCGCAATAGTAAAGACTGCCTGCTGAGCAGGAGACAGGTTCGATCCCTGGGTCAAGCAGATCCCCTGCAGAATTAAATGGAAATCCACTCCAGTATTCTTATCTGGAAAATCCCATAGACAGACTGTAGCCTGGCAGGCTACAGTCCATGGGGTTGCAAACAGTCAAACACGATTTAGCAACTGCATGCGTGCACACACACACACATACACACGTTCTGTGTAAATCCTGTGAGTCCCACTTGCTGAAAGTAATGGTTATAGTTATAGGAGCTCAACTGAAATCTCTAAGGATCAATGTACAGTCCTCTAGACATACCCTGGGTTTATCAAAAATTCTTACCCAAAATGGGATCAGGAGCCCTATTTTGGATCTCTCTGTTCATCTAGGGCAATCAGGAGTTTGAACTGTGCCCAGAAAATGTTGGAAGAGCCTCCAGATTTTCTCCATTGTGACCAGCCTTGAGATGCTCATTAACCATTGAAAAATAAGTGACTGTCCTGCTTCTGTGTCAAGGCTGGATCCTTAATGAAAACTGGAGCCTTCCCCTTAGTGGTCCTACCACCTCTCTGAGCTGCCAGCAACAGGCAGAGCACTGGTTCTCCTACTCTGGAGATGCACTCCGAACCCTGTCACCTTCATGATTTGAGGGGGTTCTCGCTGTTTTTCATGCTTTCAAGCATATTTTGTCTATTCCATCCCTTCCAGAAGTCCTCTGCATAGCGTCCCTCCACGAGCCCTTAGGTATACAACCGTCCTCTTCATCCAAGGTCCAGGCTCAGAGGAATAATCGAAAATGTGAGTCGCTGAGTTGTGTCTGACTCTTGGCGACCCCATGGACTATAACCTGCCAGGCTCCTCTCTCCAGGGGATTCTGGAGGCAAGAATGCTGGAGTGGGTTGGATTGCCATTCTCTTCTCCAGGGGATCTTCACAACCCAGGGATTGAACCTGGGTCTCCTGTATTGCAGGCAGATTCTTTACTGTCTGAGCCACCAAGGAAGCCCTTGTCTATAGCAAGTTCTGCTGTGCTCCACTGCTCTCACTTGCCATCTTCTGCAGAGGCCTACCCTGAATGTCAGTTTCACTTGGCCTGGAAGCACCCAGAGCTGGAAGTGCCTGGGAGTTTACATTCCTGCAACCCAGGCCTCATGGCTAATGAATGCCTGATGCAGGAAAGTAAAAGTCCAGCTCTCTTGCCCAGTCCTAGGACAAACTGCAGTATAGTTTAGACTTAAGCACTCCTCTTGGGACCCAGCTAAGGGTGGCTTCTCACTTATTTCTAAAAGTCTTACCTGTCCTGCTTCTCTCCTGGTTTTGCTTCCCTCCCTTCCTGGTTTCTCCTTAGAGCAGTTTATCACTAACCATTTATACAGGAATCCTCTTCTCAGGGTCTGCTTCCTAAACCCACCTGAGACAAAAGGGTAGACCCACTCTGTTTTCCCAAACCTGCTAACTTTATGCTGCAAAAAAGAACTAATCTCTAAGCAGGAAAATAAAAGAATGGAGGTCTCAGGCAGGAGCAGCTCGGTGATCCAGAGCACAATCCAATCCTAAAACCCCTCCTTCCCCTCCAATCTCAGACAGCAAAGAAGTTAGAATGACTTCTTAAGCACTCTTTGAGTGCCTAAACTCAAAGACATTAATCACAAACAAACTTTTATTCAAATTTGTTTTGACTCTCCCTCTTTGTTTTCAAATCTGTTTGGACTGCCAATCTTTCTTTTAGTACCTGAGATTGAATAAACATTCCACTTAAAAGCAGGCATTTTAAATGCTGAATACCTATTGAAAGCTAAGAGACCATAAGGATAAAGGTCAAGATAAGCCTAAAATGAAGTCCCAGTGAAATTCAATACCTGTTTCTTTATAAGGAATGGTGCAAAGCTAAGCTGATTGAACTGGATGATAGAGCAGCAGTCCTCAGAAAAATCAACAGAGGTACACTGTGCACCTATTTAAAGGACATCAGCCCATTAAGCAGACCTACGCAGCAGAACTCATGGTCCTAAAACAGATGGGGAAATGGCAACTCCTTAGAAATCTAGAAGTGGAGACCTCTGACTCCTGGCTGGGTCTCACCAATGTGGATGCACTTGCCATTTCCTGATTCCCCACTTAGAGAGCACTGATGAGTCACGAAGAACTCAACATGCCCCCTCCTTGACCACTTGGGACAAGTCAGCCAGGACTGTCTTCTGACTGTGCACGAAGGTAGTGTGACCCCCATCACTCCAAGCAACTTTACAGGGAGAAGAGTCAATGACAAAAACGATGACCACATTTCACAGTTCCCCATTTGGTCCTGCCCTCCTTCTCACAAGTTGCTCATTACAATCAGAATCCACATCAGCAAGTACCCAAATTTACTTTGTTTCAACCCTCCCCTGAACCAACTGTGTTAGAATTAGTGGTGGGGCAAGTGCTGATGAAGACTTAGGTTCTAAGAGTTGAAACCACAGCAAAATGTCTTTTTATGTATATTTTCATTTGTTGGGAGGAGCATTAACAGAAATATATTAGGAGGCAAAACAGCTCAGTTGAAATTATTGCTGGAGCCAGACAGCCAGTTAAAATCCAACAGCAAAGCATTCCAATTGTGAATCCTTGAGCAAAGTTCTTTGACTCTACGGTGCCAGTTTCCTCATTTGTCAGATTAGAATAATATAAGTGGCAACCTCATAACAATAATAAGCTCTAAGTGAGTTAATACTTGAAAAGTCCTTCGGTAAGTTGCTGTTGTTCAGGCACTAAGTCATGTCCGACCCTGTGTGACCTCATGGACTGCAGCATGCCAAACTTCCCTGTCCTTCACTATCTCCTGGAGTCTGTTCAAACTCTTGTCCAGTGAGTCAATGATGCCATCCAACCATCTTATCCTGTGAAAACACTCACTAAATAGAACCTGTGACTGTTGTTGCAATTGCTGTTATTTATTTCTCTATCATCATAATCATCACCCAGCACTTCCCTAAGAAAATTTACAAACTTGAATCAATTTCTGTTGCCTATTAATTGAAGTTAAACAAATACCTGCCCTACCACTCAAGTTCCAAGTATCTGAATAAATCTCTCAGATTGTCTCTACATGTATCTTGATCTAAAAGTCTATTCTATAGAACTCTTAAGCCAAATATCTCTTGCATTCCATTCTATGCAACTCCTCTGATATCTCAGAAATTCAAGGGATTCAAGATAAGAAGTCTCTATTTATACTGGATATTGAACACGCTGTAAGAAAAGCATAGGTCAAATAACTCAATTCAGTGTGTTTCTCTTCTCGCTACACAGAGACTCACTGCTACAGCTTACTAGGTTTAAACAAAACCAGTAATTGAGTACTTTTAGTACTTTCCCTTCTGTTATTCCACCAGGTTAAGGTTATTTTCTGTTACCTGATGTGTAAGAAAAATATGTCCCTCTTCCCTCTTTCATCCTCGCCTTCTCTAGTGGGTTCAACGTGCAACCTGAAGAGTATATGTGGTCTCTACTAAATTTCAATACCAATACTCAAATGGGTTTGATACTCAATAGTACTAATACTGCCTAATATTCAAACACTAAAGGAGCATAAACAATGAAGTAAAACACGTGGTCAGGACAGACTTCAGAATTTGCAGGGCTCACATCACTTCATCCTTATGGCAGAAAGTGAAGAGGAACTAAAAAGCCTCTTGATGAAAGTGAAAGTGGAGAGTGAAAAAGTTGGCTTGAAGCTCAACATTCAGAAAACTAAGATAATGGACCATGGCCCTGGTCCCATCACTTCATGGGAAATAGATGGGGAAACAGGGGAAACAGCGTCAGACTTTATATTTTGGGGGGCTCCAAAATCACTGCAGATGGTGACTGAAGTCATGAAATTAAAAGACCCTTACTCCTTGGAAGGAAAGTTATGACCAACCTAGATAGCATATTCAAAAGCAGAGACATTACTTTGCCAACAAAGGTCTGTCTAGTCAAGGCTGTTGTTTTTCCAGTGGTCATGTATGGATGTGAGAGTTGGACTGTGAAGAAAGCTGAGCACCGAAGAATTGATGCTTTTGAACTGTGGTGTTGGAGAAGACTCTTGACAATCCCTTGGACTGCAAGGAGATCCAACCAGTCCATCCTAGAGGAGATCAGTCCTGGGTGTTCATTGGAAGGACTGATGTTGAAGCTGAAACTCCAATATTTTGGCCACCTGATGCAAAGAGCTGACTCAGTTGAAAAGACCCTGATGCTGGGAAAGATTGAGGGCAGGAGGAGAAGGGGACAACAGAGGATGAGATGGTTGGATGGCATCACTGACTCAACGGACATGGGTTTGAGCAAAGGACAAGGAAGCTGGCGTGCTGTAGTTCATGGATTCACAAAGAGCCGGACATGACTTAGAGAGACTGAACAGCAACAAGTACAAAATGAAAATGTTGGCCCCTTATTCAAAAATTATTACAGAATTTCAAGATGATGACAGCAGAGCATCAAACCTAAGTACTGTCTGCAGAAGTCATATGCCCAGTAAGGCCTGATCCTGGTCACAGAGCTGTCACCACCAGTGCTACCACTCTGGCCCAATACTCCTAAAACTGCCATCTCTTGCTTCGCTCCAGATCTCTGCTCAAGACAAGAAAATCATTTGCCATCATCCTCCTGTGAGACTTTAGGTGTCACATGCCATTCACTTCATCTGTAGTATCCTGCTCACACAGACTCTAGTCTCTTCAAAGCTTTGTTCAGTACAGTTTAGATGGGGCATGGCAAAGACAGAAGGGGCTACTCTCCCTGCTGACATCAAGGTCCTGGAGTCTGGGCGCAGATAAGGAGGTAGCAGAGACATGGAATGTGCTTCAGGGTGAAGCCTGCAGGGACTCCCAGCACCCCAGAGTTCTCCCTATTTATCTGCACTATTCACTGCCCAGAAGATCTAGTTCTGGTGTGTGCAACTCTAAACAGGTAGGTGACATGTAGCTGTGCTGTTTTGTTTTCACAGGCCTATTTGCATTTTCCCTACTTCCCTACCATTAAGACCTCAATACACACAAGGAAAAAAGACTAGACTTGGAGTCAGAGCCTTGGTGCCTCATCTTGGCTCTCACTAGGTATGTCATCCTGGGCAAGTCACTTAACCTCTCCAAGCTTCAAGTTCCTCACCTATAAAGTGGGGTGATGAACACAGGCTCTGCATACCCCACAGGATTACAGTAATTCTCAAATAAGATACGATATGTGAGTGACCCCCTGAAGCAGGATCTGTGCCCCACCCACTCTTTTTTGTTCTCATCTCTCTAAACATAGCACAGTGTATTCAATAAATGTTGGATGAATCAATAAAAACCGCATAAACAAATCAATTTTGTGAGGGCAAAAACCATTAACTTTCATTTTTAATTCCTATATCAAAAGGTTTGGTCCTTTTGTATAGGTCCTACTGTATAGCACGGGGAACTCTGCTCAATGTTATGTGGCAGCCTGGGTGGGAACGGAGTTTGGAAGAGAATGGATACATGTATATGTACGGCTGAGTCCCTTTGCTGCCCACCTGAAACCATCAGAACATCGTTAATAGGCTATGCTGCTGCTGCTAAGTCGCTTCAGTCGTGTCCAACTCTGTGCAACCCCATAGACTGCAGCCCACCAGCCTCCCCCATCCTGGGATTCTCCAGGCAAGAACACTGGAGGTTAATAGGCTATACTCCAATATAAGATAAAAAGTTAAAAAAAAGGTTACCAGGTAACTTCCAAAGAGTATTCCTTCGTTAATACAAATAATGGTTCCTCTTTCTTTCCCTGGGTTTCAGAACTGTAATGTGAGTACAGTCACTTTAAAATTCTTTCCTGTTTTCCACTCTCTCTAATTACATGGTATCAGGAGCCAAAAGATAGACCATGAGATCCTGAGGTTGCTACAACTTGCAAGTGACGCAAATTATCATTAGCAAACTGCATCTGGAACGGAGTTAAAGCACTTCACCCAAAATGATCCCAGGAGAAACAGCTCACTCTAATGACAGTAAAACCCAAATTCACAGCTTAAGGAACAACATATCGTGACCAACCTGTAGCTGTATTAAAAGCACTCATTATTGCTAGGGCACGTTGTACGGAGACTAAACCAACTGCCCTTATCTGTAATAATTTTTAAAAAACTGCTACCAAAGCATTTCACACATGCTGAAAACTCCAGGCTAAATTGGTTGCAAGACATAAGGCCATCAGCACATTCAAAGAAATAGTCTCTGCAATTATCACTAATTAACCAGCCCTAACAGCTGGGAACCAGTTGGAGAGGTTTACACTTGAATGTAAATGAGGGAGGAGGGACCTGTGTAACGAGATGAGGAACATATTTGTTTTGTTTTGACTTCTTTTCAGACATATTTCAGTTTACATAAATATTTGAAGGTTGGATCAGACAGGATTTACAGCACAATGGTATTAGGAATGTCTTTATAAAAACTTGGATATGGCCTAAATTAGTTTTCAAGAAGGAGGGGTAGAGGTGGGAGCAGAAGTTTGATTTTCTTTTTTAATATTTAACTTCACGCCCTGACCAGCACCTCATACCACTTAATAAATCACAGGTAGCTCTGACTTAAAATGAGTGAGGAGCGTTTCCATGGCTTCAATTTTTGCTATAGATTTCAGAAGGAACAGATACTGCCTGGAAGGCATGCCAACCTTTTGACTTAAGCACTGCATGTGTGACCTCTGGTTGACCTTGGGCTCTGGGATTGGAGGGTTAAAGTAGTCTTTTGGCATTTGAGCCTGATTTTTTTCTTTTTTTCCTCCGAAAGTGTTTAGAGAAATAAGAGAGGGCCCCACCCTATGCAACGGGGCAAGCTGTTTCCTGCAGGAGCAAGAATTCCTGGCTATCTCAGTGCCTTGTGAAAAACACTTCTTCAGGAGAGGAGCTCTTTCTCAAAGGATCTGCTTCTGCTCTGTTTCTCTTTCAGCATCTACTTTTGCAAAGAGTTCTTTTAGAATTAGCACGTTCTTCTGCCTAAACACATGTAAAACAAAGGCAATGCTTGAAATGCCAAGTCTATGTGTTCCCAAGGTGAGAGTTGGTCCAAAACAGGAATCTAACTAGTTGAACCTCTCGGAACATGGGCTTTCTTAGTTTTCTTCTGAAGGTTGATAGTTGAGGGGCAGGTGGACTATGGGAAACTTAACCTACATAATCATCTCTTTAATAAACGTACACTTTTATTAAGCCTGATGTTTGATTACAGGTATATGTGAAATGAATTAGCCTACTTCTGAGTAAAGTAGGAAAGCCTTCATAAAGAGGTTTTATTGTTTACATTCAATGCAAGGAGAAGTCTGACTCAAAGTACTCAGATTTAATCTTGTTCTGAATTAAAACCGTTCTATTATACTGTAACTACTGGTGCTGTCAGGAAAGGTGAATCCAGGATTTTTGCCAGCCACGGAATCCCTTTATACAAGGAAGGTATACATGTGGCCACGAACACACAAACATGCCTGGTTTATTGGCAGCTGTCCTCAGTGCAGGAAGAAGAGTTTATTTTCCTTTAGGAACCCACACTTGAATAATGTGCTGGTGCCCTAGCTGTTTCATAACTCTCCATGTAATTAAGCAGTTGGCATGACCTTCCAAGGCAAGATAATAATAGGAGTTAAGCAAAGGCAGGGCTTGTACACAAGGACACTTTGGACTGCTCAAACTCACAAAAGCCCTCAAATAAATGCAAAATTCTTTCAAATTCAAAGCATTTTCCCAGTGTAGTGACAGCCCCTCCAACCACCCACACAACCCTGCGTGTGAACATGGTGAAATCTTCTGTAATTCAAGAACGGCAAGGTACAATTCAAAAAGGGGTTGGGGGTGAGGGGGAACAGATGCTGGCTATCATTCCTCAAAGCCACCTCCACTGTCCAGATGAGTTCAAGGATGAACATCAAAGCCAGTCATTTGTAAAAGTAAATCGCTATAGATTGCCAGAAGTAAGCTGGTTTTGAAAAAGAAATGACAATTAAAAAAAAAACAAAACAGTCAGAAGCACACATTATATGGCCACTTGACTTTTAGATCTTAAAGTCAAGATCTAATAGAGCAGATTTGCACCTTTCCTGGGGACAGAGTGGCTGTCCCCTGAGTGGTTCAATAAGCAGGCAACAGGTAGGTGGGGTGGCAAATACCCCCCCAAAATGGAAGATGGCTGCCACCAATGCCTTCCCTTCCTGCACGCACATACTGCCTCTCCCATCAAGATGTGTATCCTGATTCTCTCTTTGAAGCTGGCCTTAGTGATTAGCTGGACAATGCTGCTGCTGCTGCTGCTGCTAAGCTGCTTCAGTCGTGTCCAACTCTGTGCAACCCCATAGACGGCAGCCCACCAGGCTCCCCCGTCCCTGGGATTCTCCAGGCAAGAACACTGGAGTGGGCTGCCATTTCCTTCTCCAAGCTGGACAATAGATACAGCAGAAACGAAGTCATGTGACTTTTGAGGCTAGTTCATTAGAGCCTGACAATATCCTGAGACTTAAAGAACACTCATTCGTGTACTAGCCTCCACACTTAAGAGAAGCGCAAACCTCATGAGAAGTCACATGTGGGCATCCTGGTAGGCAGTCCCAGCTGGACTCCCAAACAATAGCCAGTACCAGCTGCTGACCACATGGGAAAGCCACCTTGAATGGGCCACCCCAGCCAACATCTACCTGCAACGACATGAATGACCCCAAGCAAGAACTGCCCAGTTGATCCCAGTTAGCTCACAGATACAGATAAGACAGACATACAAGTATATGCACATATATACATATTTATATATATGAAGAATAATAAAATGACACCCAGGCCCCCTCTACTATACCCTGAGCTTTGAGGGCCCTGTGTTCCCCTTCCTGGTCCCCAGTGCTGAGGTGATGCTACACCAAATAAGCATTAAACATTCTTTTGCTTTCCTTCATAGTTTTACCACATGTGTATTTCCCTAAACAATGTATCAATATATATGTTTAATATAATAATGTTAAATTGTATGTGTGTATTAGTTGCTCAGTCATGTCCGACTCTGTGACCCTATGGACTGTAGCCCCCAAGGCTCCACTGTCCATGGATTCTCCAGGCTAGAATACTGGAATGAATTGCCATTCCCTTCTCCAAAGGATCTTCCCAACCCAGGGATCCAACCCAGGTCACCTGCATTGTAGGCAGATTCTTTACTGTCTGAGCCACCAGAGAAGCCCATATCAATATATATGTTTAATATAATAATTATGTTAAATTGTATATAAATTATAATTATACATGTATTAATCTTTACCTTTATTGTTAGTTTTTTTTGTCTTGTATGTGAAATCTTTCTGTATTCTGAAGTCATATAGTCTGTATTTTTACTGAAAGCTCTTAAATTTTGCCTTTTCGTTTCTAAGTCATGAATCTCTTTGAAGAGGAAAGCATTTTCCATTTTTAAATACATCATAAGGATAACCAATGGTACCCGTACTTTTAATTAAATAGTTCTTCCTTGTCTTTGATCTTATACCTAATGAAGATGACATCTTTTAGGAGTCTCCGATTTATGCAGAACTCTTCAATTTATCCTTATCTTGATTAAGCTCCAGTTTTTGCTCCCCTTGAGAACATCTGGCCCATTAAAATCTAGGCAAAATCCACCAGGGATCAGCATAAGGAGATGTTGTACCAGACAGACACACTACTCTAAGGTCACATCCTCCTGTGGAATCACTCTTTCTTCTGTTTCTGGCTTCTAATTATTCTTAGTTTACCAACAGCTGAATCATACTTTATATTCATTTAGGGAATATACTGGCAGTCCAGTGGTTAGGACTCCATGCTTTCACTGCCAAGGGCCCAGATTCAAACCCTGGTCAGGAAACTAAGATCTCACAAGCCACACAGTACAGCCAAAAAATTAATAAATAAATATTTATTTATTGCAGGTGTCAGTACAAGATTTTCTATACTTGCAATTTAAAACGTTGCCCTTATTTTTAAAGCTAAATCAATTGTGTTTTTCCCCCCAGTTTTTTTTTACTTCATCTATGAATTTGGTTTCTTTTTCTCTTTTTATGGGCTTCCCTGGTGGCTCAGACAGTAAAGCGTCTGCCTACAATGCAGGAGACCCGGGTTCAATCCCTGGGTCGGGAAGATCTCCTGGAGAAGGAAAGGCAATCCACTGCAGTATTCTTGGCCTGGAAAATCCCATGGACAGAGGAGCCTGATAGGCTACAGTCCATGGGGTCACAAAGAGTCAGACACGACTGAGCGACTGGTGGCTCAGATGGTAAGGAATCTGATAATGAAACAGTTCAATCCATGGGTTGGGAAGATCCCCTGGGGAAGGAATGGAAACACACTCCAGTATTCTTGCCCGCAGAATCCCATGGATGCAGGAGCCTGGTGGGCTATGGTTCTTGTGGTCCCAAAGAGTTGGACACGACTGAGTGACTAACACCCTAGTCTCTTTTTACACTATTATTATTTTTATTCTGATTAGCTGAGTTACATTTTCAAGAAATTTTCCAGGAAGGGTTTGTGAATAATTCCATTCCTGAGAATATTTTGGTACTGGCCTCACATGAGAATGACGCCTCAGCTGGGTGACACTCAACATTCTTTCCCCAATAACATTCTACAGATGGTATTCATTGTCTTCCATCAGAAAATGCTCCTGAAGAATCAGAAATTAGTCAGAACCATTTGACTGCTTTTGTTTTTGTAGTTACAAGTTTATGGAAATGGCGAGAGAATAGGAATAACAGTGACCTGTTTCTGTTTGTGGACATTGTAAAATTTTGTTTTCCTTTACTTAACTTCACCAGAATGCATTTTGAAATGTGGTTATAATTTATTAATTTTTCCTGGACCACCATAAATGCTTTAAATCTAAGGACTCAGATCTTCTTTAATTTTAAGAAAGTTTTCTTCTAGTATATCTTTGAATCTTTTTTTTTTTTCTCTTTTCTTGTCCATGAATAGTTTGTTTCTGTGTCTTGGATCCCCACTGGCTATTCTTCATATCCATAACTTAATTTCTAATCTCTTGAAACTCCGGCCTTTTCCTTAGCCACTTCTGTGATTTTTCTCAATCCTATCCTTTATGTCACTGATTTTGGTGCTTCACAGTATTAATATTGTTCTTTTATTGCCTCTAATGTAATTTAAATTTCTGTAACAAGACAGCAATGCTAGATTGCAGTCATGAATGCTCTATAGCAGCAGTCCCCAACCTTTTTGGCACCAGGGACCAGACTGGTTCCGTGGAAGACAACTTTTCCATGGACGAGGGTGGGGGGAAGGTGTTGGGGTGATTCAAGTGCCTTACATTTATTGTGCATTTGATTTCAATTATTATTATATCAGCTTCACCTCAGATCATCAGGCATTAGATCCTAGAAGTTGGGGACCTCTGCTGTATGGTATTTCAGATTTAGGATGGCCTTAATATAACAATTTCTACCAGGAGTAAAAAGAAAAAGCACAATTGACTTTATTATGAAGGAGGGAAAAGTGTACATACAAAGGGATAAATCGGCATTTGTAATGTCTTTACATGTTCTTATTTTGTCTCTTTTCTTCAAATGTACATTCCATATTGAGAAATAATGTAGGAAAACAGCCAAATATGAGTAAGCTTGGCCACACCCAGAGTGAACTGACAAATTCCTTTCGTATTCTGCAATTCTATAACATAAACTGTTCAGATAGTTTCAAAATCCCACCAATTCCTCTGATGTATTGAGGAAATATTTGTACATCATTTTTTCTTTTTTCATGAAATAACCAGTTTGCTATGAAAATTAAGAGTCCTTAGATAGAATCCTGCACAAAGAATCAAAAGAAAGATTAAATAGTCATAGTGCTTTCCATCCTTAGGGTCTAAATGAAACACAAAGGAACCCAGAAAATCAGAACCTTCTGCATGTGCTGAAATACCCAGACCAGATCACTTCTAATTTCCCTTTGGAATATAACAGTATTCACTTTGGATATGAAATAATTTCACAGATTCTAACTTCAATTATTATGGTCTTATGACGGGAACCTCAGGTGCTATGGAAGGAGCTCTCTAAAAATAGTTCATAAACTTAGAGTTGAATAAAGACCAGGCCCCTTATTTATCTCATTTGTCTTTTTCAAAATGCATATAAGAATGTCTATTCAAGGAACTCCTGCCCCTTAAGAGTAGGTGGAACTACTATTGCGAAATTGTCACTTTCAAGGGAAAATTCTGTGGGCAACTTCTTTTATGTCTGGACAAATGAGAGCTGTACAGGAATTTTCTAATTAGTATGTGGTGATGGCTCCATTCAGTAGCCTTGGCACAGGGCTCTGACAAGGACAACACAAGGATTTTCTTAAGTCATTTCTCCAAGTATAAGAAAAGATACATGGAATTAGAATTATTTAACTTAATAAGAAGGAATTATTTAATTTAAAAGGTGAATGCCAAGGGCTAAACTTGCTATTTTGTAATACCTCGTGAGTACAATTCTCTGTGGCCAACAAAGAAGAAAATTAGACCACTGTGGGCAAAAGAGTTGGATTGCAGGGAACTTCCCAATTATAAAGATCAGAGGAGAAATAACTGAAGAAATTACAAAATATAATTACAACAACAGTAGTTATCACTTATTGACTATATTATATATCACTTTTGGGACTTTGCTTGTAGTCCAGAGGCCAAGACTCTAAGCTCCCAATGTAGGGGGCACAGGTTTGATCCCTGGTCAGGGAACTAAAATCCTGCATATCACATGGCATGGCTGAAACAAACAAGCAAAGAAAATCCTGCTAAGTATATTATATATCACTTTCCTACTTTAAGCACTTTATAGACATTATCTTATTTAATCCTCATAATGGTATTCTATGACCTTACTGTTTCCTTCATTGAACATTATTTATTCCACATTTTTAGAGGGCCTTAGGGTCGCAAAGAGTCAGATACGACTGAAGCAACTTAGCACTTCTATGTGCCTGGCACTGTACTCGGCAGTAGGATTAGAGATTCATAAGACTAGACAAAGTCCCTATACCCAAGAACCTTTTATTCCAGGCAGGAAGGGGAGGTTAACAATAAACAAACAAACAAGAGAAGTAGCTTATAGTAAAAAGTATTATGCAGAGACATTACTTTGTTAACAAAGGTCTATCTAGTCAAGGCTACGGTTTTTTCAGTAGTCATGTATGGATGTGAGAGTTGGACTATAAAGAAAGCTGAGTGCTGAAGAACTGATGCTTTTGAACTGTGGTGTTGGAGAAGACTTTTGAGAGTCCCTTGGACTGCAAGGAGATCCAACCAGTCCATTCTAGAGGAGATCAGTCCTGGGTGTTCTTTGGAAGGACTGATGTTGAAGCTGAAACTCCAGTATTTTGGCCACCTGATGCAAAGAGCTGACTCAGTGATGCTGGGAAAGATTGAGGGCAGGAGGAGAAGGGGATGACAGAGGATGAGATGGTTGGATGGCATCACTGACTCAATGGACATGGGTTTGGGTAGACTCTGGCAGTTGGTGATGGACAGGGAGGCCTAGCATGCTGCAGTTCATGGGGTTGCAGAGTTGGACATGACTGAGCAACTGGACTGAACTGAACTGATTATGCAGAGATTAAAAACAAAGGGATAGGGACTTCCATGGGGGTCCAGTGGCTGTCCACTCTCTCAATGTAAGGGTCCTAGGTTCAACCCCTGGTCAGGGAACTAGACTCCACATAAAACTAAGCGTTCACACGCTGCCACTAAAAAAAGACCCACATGCAGCAATGAAGATTGAAGATCCCATGTGCTGTGACTAAGACCCGGCACAGCTAAATAAATAAGCAAATAAATAATTTTTGAAAGAAACAGAAGGATAAAGTGGCTACCAGTTCATCTTGTAAAATAGATAATCAGAAGAGGCATCTCTGAGGAAGTGAAATCTGATTGAAGGAAGGAAGCAGCTAAGAAAAGAGAGGCAGCAAGAACATTGCTGATGGAAAGAGTAGGTAGAGACAAGGACCTAAGGCAGGAACAAATTCAATCACTGGAAGGCCACTGAGACTACAGCACAGCAGATGAGAGTAAACAGCAGAAGATGACCAAGCGAATGTCAAACAATGGGTTATGGGGCTTTCTGAGGGCTAGGGTAAAGACTCTGGATTTTATTCTAAGCCTTGTGAGTAACTCTGGGACAATTTTAAACAAGAGAGTGAAATCATCCTTTTTTTTTTTTTTTCTCTTTCTAAAGCCTTACTTTATCTTCTGTGGAGAGAACGCGCCCCAAGAAGGCAAGAATGGAAGTAGGGAGATTTCTGCAGAGAGATCATCCAGACTTTCCTTGGAAGTAGGAAGAAGCTTCCCCCGGAAAAAAATGAATGCAGGGCACTTGGTCACTTATCTGTTCCGTAATTCAGTCACAACTAGAGCATATTAAATTCTCCCACCGTACAGAAGCATGGATGGACTTGTAAACTCCCCAGGTAACAAATACTGTATTTTTCCTTTTAAAACTTTTAAGTCTTGGCAGCAATTAACTTACTTACCAACATACCACAATTCCTACCAAAAAGCAAATAAATTTGGGGGAAAAAGTGCATTTTTGCACTATTTTTAGTCATGCAGAAATGCCTTCAATTAGAACTTGACTTGGACCAACTGTTATCTGTGATGCAAGGCTGACTCTATCCAGAAAATATTTTTCTTTTGTTTCTAATAGTGTGTCCCACAAAAATTAATGCACAGGAATTCTTAAGAAACAGTTTATGATACTGGGGAAACTCAGCCTACCAAAGTTATTAGAAAAAAACAAACAGGTTTTAAGGAGGTTATTCCTCAAATTTTGTTGCATAAGGGGAAATTAACAATGTGGCATACAGGATTCGATCCCTTGACTAAGGGGGGAAAAAATAAAAGGGATCATGAATCTCCATGCATCTCTCATTTTCTTCCTATAATATTCTCAAGTCAAATGAATGATGTCTAAAGTTTATGTCCTTCCAGTATATGAAATAGGTATTAGAAACACAGGTTTCTGTTCAAGATGGCAACTGGGGAGGATCTGGGCTCACATCCACTCACAGACATAATGAATTTGCAGCTAATTATAGAACAAGTGCCTGGGGGAGCAGTGGTTGGGGAGACACTAAAAACTGACTGATTCTATGCATCAGGCAAACAATCAGACGAAACACCCATATGGAAGGGGTAGAAAAGTCTGGGACATAATCTCACCAAAATCCCACCAGCTGTGAGGCAACCCACAGTCAGGAGGGAACTCAAAACCCAGAGCTTCTCCCTGAGGAGGGAACTGTTTGAACCCCACAGCAGTTACCCCAACTTTTAAGACAAGTACCTGAGAGACAAGCCCCAAAACATTTAGCTTTGAAAACCAAAGGTGCCCCAAGGCCCACAAGGTAACAGAAATCTGAGAAAGCACCCTGAAGGGGCTGGCTGTGGGCTCACTCACCCTAGGGCTGATCCAGAGGCGTTCACATTGTGGTGAATGAGGCCCCTTTGCTAATCTTGCCTGAAGGGCAATCATGGAATTCATGGCTGTGGGGTGCCATCTTCAATCCTCACGCTAGTCAGGGAACACCAACTTTTGTTTGTTTGTTGTTGTTGTTTTAATACAAGGCTTTTTTTCTTTCTTTTTGTCCTCTTTTTTTCTGTGGGCGTTTATACACTCCCTCTCTAATTCCAGTTCCAGCGTGGGCTCCATGTCCACACTCCAGGCCATGAATAGCTCTAGGAGGGGAATATTTACAATGTCTGGGGCCCAGGTTTTGCATCTGCTGGGGAGGGGACACTCCGACTACCTGGTTTTGGTGGCCACGGTGGGCTTGCTTTTCTGGGTCCCAGAGGCTTGCAACAAACGGAAAGACAGTTCTTGGCAGGCTACCACCTCAGGGCACAGTTCAGGCTGCTAACTGAAACAGCAGCCCAGTCTTTTGGTGAGGGAAGCCCATTTGCTCGGCCTGGACGGTTGACCTGAGGCGCAAACTTCCTTTTTGCCACACAACAAGAGGCCTGTAGAGTGCCTCTCAGTTCTCGCAGAGGAGAGGCTGTGAGCGCCATCTTTGTTCTCCCTGTGCCTTCCTACAGCTTGCTGACATCTCTTTGAAGGGAGCTTATACACTCCACTGTCTGGAGCCCCTTGAAGGTACCTTCCAGATCACCTTCCAGATGGCCTGGGGGCTTATGCTTGGGGGGCCCGCAGGACTGTATATATATTTGCATATTTTAAAAGCTGCTACCCAAGGGTCTGGATTTCCGTCAGCCTGAATCTAGGTGCGTGAATCTAGATGCTCCTGTTTGTTACACTGACAGGTTTTGGCACAACCTCAACTACTGGAAGCCATTAAAAATGAAATAATTGGCTTGGACCATCACAAAGATTTGAGAGACAACCAAGAGCTAGGGCAGTGTTGAATGATGAGGTTCGTTTCCTACTCCTTCCAGACTGGGAGAGGTGCTGTTTTGTCTACTACAGAGAAACCAACACAGAGTCAAGCAAAATGAGGAAATAGGAATATGTTCAAAATGGAAAATCAAGATAAAAATCTCAGGAGGGAAAAAAGCCCTAATGAAACAAAGATAATTATCAGAATTTGGAAAAACAAAGGTAAATAAACCTTTGAATTTTAGTAATTAAATAATTTATTTAATAATTTAATTTTTAAAAGTAATGCAGAAATCCTTGATCTGTTTCTTGCAAAAAGTAGACTGCCCAAATCAAATCTCCTATAGGACATCATTATGTTCTATGTACACATCTGTGTCCACAGACACAATAATTTAGTAGTGGTTTTTTAAAATCAATGTCAATAATAGTAACAGTATTTGTTAAGAACTTCCTACAAGTCAGGCACTGTGTTAGTTGTTTCTAGTTCAGTTCAGTTCAGTCGCTCAGTCGTGTCTGACTCTTTGAGACTCCATGAATCGCAGCATGCCAGGCCTCCCTGTCCATCACCAACTCCCAGAGTTCAAACTCATGTCCATCAAGTCAGTGATGCCATCCAGCCATCTCATCCTCTCTCATCCCCTTCTCCTCCTTCCCCCAATCCCTCCAAGCATCACAGTCTTTTCCAATAAGTCAACTCTTCGCATGAGGTGGCCAAAGTATTTGAGTTTCAGCTTTAGCATCAGTCCTTCCAATGAACACACAGGAATGATCTCCTTTAGAATGGACTGGTTGGATCTCCTTGAAGTCCAAGGGACTCTCAGGAGTCTTCTCCAACACCACAGTTCAAAAGCATCAATTCTTCAGCGCTCAGCTTTCTTCATAGTCCAACTTTCACATCCATACGTGACCACCGGAAAAACCATAGCCTTGACTAGATGGACCCTTGTTGGAAAAGTAATGTCTCTGCTTTTGAATATGCTATCTAGGTTGGTCATAACTTTCCTTCCAAGGAGTAAGCGTCTTTTAATTTCATGGCTGCAGTCACCATCTGCAGTGATTTTGGAGCCCAAAAAATAAAGTCTGACACTGTTTCCACTGTTTCCCCATGAAGTGATGGGACCAGACGCCATGATCTTCGTTTTCTGAATGTTGAGCTTTAAGCCAACTTTTTCACTCTCCTCTTTCACTTTCATCAAGAGGCTTTTTAGTTCCTCTTCACTTTCTGCCATAAGGGTGGTGTCATCTGCATATCTGAGGTTATTGCTATTTCTCCCGGCAATCTTGATTCCAGCTTGTGCTTCCTCCAGCCCAGCGTTCTCATGATGTACTCCATATATAAGTTAAATAAGCAGGGTGACAATATACAGCCTTGATGTACTCCTTTTCCTGTTTGGAACCAGTCTGTTGTTCCATGTCCAGTTCTAACTGTTGCTTCCTGACCTGCATATAGGTTTCTCAAGAGGCAGGTCAGGTGGTCTGGTATTCCCATCTCTTTCAGAATTTTCCAGTTTATTGTGAGTTGTTTCTAGAGCTTTCCCTAAAAAAAGAAAAATGCTTCTAGAGCTACTGATGACTTGTGTCTCCAAAATCTAAGAAAAGTCTCTATAATACTCTTTGGGGCTCACTAGAAACGTTTCCCATTAGGAAATGGCTTTTGGTTGTTCTGCTTTTCCACCTAAGAAAGAGTTGAAGGTATTCAGTCTGGATGGAAAGAAGAGCTTCCTAATGCCTAAATTATTAAAACAGAAATACATGTATTATTTAAATCACACAGAGTTGGCCTCTAACCAAAGAAGAGAAAGGTAAGACATAAACACAGAAAGCATTTAATTCCTTCTTTGTATATGTAAAAGGTATAAATGGTGTACTTTGAAGATAGCAACAGGATGCAAAATTGATGAATCATGTGGTTAATGTTATTATGTAAAACAGCTATGAAAACATTTGAAGCAGAAATAGTATGCTTTCTCTCATACCTGTACAAACATTAAGGGCTTTCCCATGAAGATAATCACTAAATAACAAATAATGCCATTTGTTCTAGTCCTTAGTAATTGCTAAATGTCACATTTACATTATTACTTTTTTCTTTTTCTGTTTTTAAAAGTAGTATTTGCTCATTAAAAGAAAATCTGGGACATTAAGAAGATTAAGATGATAAGAAGGGAAATCACCCATAATCTCACTACTCAGAATTTATGACTTTAATTTTTTCTGGTAGATTCATTCTAGCCTTTTCCTTAAACAAACTTTATCTTTTTTTCACAGTTAAGAAACAACTGCATATACACATTTTTTGAACTTTTTGTTTCAATTAATCTTATGCAATGAGTACTTTCCCAAGTCATTAATAATTCTTCTTACATGTTAGAAGATACAGAATATTACATTTCTAACTAAACCTCTATTTTCAAGCATTTAGGCTGCTTCCAATAATTTCCTATTATGACAAAGCACTAAAAATATAATATTAATGACATCACAACACAGCTCTATAAAACAGTAAAAGAGCTCCTATTCCATGAAGAGGCAAACAGACATGGTACTTTCCTCCATTAAGCTGGATCATGAAATAATTAAAAGAAAGACAGACTAGAGAGTTCTCTCTGATTGCAACATATTGATTAATAGGGTAGACCGCATCACCAACATGAAAGATGTTCCGTACCTCTTTTTGCCCATCTTTGCTATCTACTATTAATCCCTCCTCTCCAAGAAAACTAGAAGTCTGTTGGCCAGAGGTCTGTTGGCCACAGAAATGGCCCTGTGCACTTTAACCTCAAACCAAATTCCCCAAAGTACCAACATTGATCTAGAATATTTCCTCATCCAGTACCACTGGGTCCCACAACTGCAGCAGTACCATTTGTATTATTTTATATGTAATGGTCTTCCTTGGACTTTTGTATCATTGCCCCACACTGTTGCTTCACATTTATACAACAGCAAAATGAACAAAAGGACAGAGACAGCCTATTGAAGAAGTCTTTTTACTGGTCTCACCACAGTGCTAATGCTGGAAGCTCCTTTGGCTTCAGTGTCGAAGATTTCACTTGTTAAATCAGTTTGAACATATTTTCCACATGGAAAGGTTTTTTGTTTTTTTAAAGACACCTCACCTCCACCCCCACCAAGGTACAGGGGCCACAGGACTTCTCCAAAACAAAAACTGAACAAGGACAACAAAGAAATTGCCTGCTCCTACAACCAGGCTGCTGCTGGAGTATCTGACTCTGTGTGACCCCATGGACTGCAGCCCACCAGGCTCCTCCATCCATGGGATTTTCCAGGCAAGAGTAGTGGAGTGGGGTGCCATTGCCTTCTCCAACAACCAGACTAACAGGCACCAAATAACAAGAAGCAGAGTCTACTCTTGGTTGAAGATCAGGAGCAGAGAGAAAAGCCTCTGAGATACAGGAAGGTTTAAAGCTGCAGATGGAGCAAGAGCATTGAAAAACTCTTCCAGTAATTCAACCTCCACTGCAAAGTAGTAGAGGAATTTGAAGCTAGTGATATATTGAAGGTAACCACGTTGTTGTTGTTGTTCAGTCACTCAGTCATGTCCAGCTTTTTGTGACCCCATGGACTGTAGCACTCCAGGCTTCCCTGTCCTTTGCTATCTCCCAGAGCTTGTTCAAACTCAAGTCCATTGAGTTGGTGATGCCATCCAACCATCTCATCCTCTTTCATCTCCTTCTCCTCCTGCCTTCAATCCTTCCCAGCATCAGGGTCTTTTCAAATGAGTCAGTTCTTCCATCAGGAGGCCAGAGTACTGAAGGCTCAGCTTCAGCATCAGTCCTTTCAATGAATATTCAGGGCTGATTTCCTTTAGTATTGACTGGTTGGATCTTCTTGGAGCGTCTCCAAAGGATGCTCAAGAGTGTTCTCCATCACCACAGTTCAAAAGCATCAGTTCTTCAGTGTTCAGCCTTCTTTATGGTCCAACTCTCACATCCATACATGACTACTGGAAAAACCATAGCTTTGACTAGATAGACCTTTGTTGGCAAAGTAATGTCTCTGCTTTTTAATATGTTGTCTAGGTTGGTCATAGCTTTTCTTCCGAAGAGCAAGTGTCTTTTAATTTCATGGCTGCAGTCACCATCTACAGTGATTTTGGAGCCCAAGAAAATAAAGTCTGCCACTGTTTCCACTGCTTCCCCATGGTAACTATAGCAAAACAAACAAAAAAAAAACACAAAATCAACTTCTGATTAGACTGAATAACACTATCACCCTCTTCCCCCACTGATGGCCTAACAAAGGAAGTGTCATGTCCATTTCTAGTCATACAAATATTTACCTCAGATCTGTTATATCAGGCAATCAATCAAAATTAGAAAATACACCAAAATATTAAGGATAACAACTCATTTTCAAAACACAAAGCAGCCAACAGAAGAGACTTAGAGATGAACCAGATGTTGCAACTATCAGAAAAGTAATTTAAAATCACTAATTAATATCTTTAAAGGTTCTACTAGAAAAGGTGGACAGCATGAAAATCCAGATGGAAATCTTAAGCAGAGCAATCAATACTATAGGGGGAAAAAATGAAAATGCTAAAAATAAAAAATAATAATAACAGAAAAAAGAATGCCTTTAAATGGATGATTAATAAACTCAATAAACCAAAGGAACTAAGTGGAAAAAACATTAGTAAACTTACAAAAATAGTCATTAAAAATTCCCCAAATTTATAAAATGGAATATTATTAGGTCATTAAAAAAGAATGAAACTTTTCCATTTGCAAAATTTTGTTGAACCATGAGGGCATTATGCTAAGTGAAAGAAGTCAGACAGACAAATACAAATCCCATATGATCTCTTTTATATGTGAAATTTTTGAAAAGGAAAAAATACCCTTGTAGATATAAGACAAACAGCATGCCAGTTGTAATTAATAATACTGTTTGTAGTATGGTACTGGCATAAAAACAGATATATAGATCATTTTAATGGGATAGAAAGCCCATAAATAAGCCCATGCCCTTATGGTCAATTATCTACAATAAAGGAGGCAAAGAATATACAATGAAGAAAAGACAGTTTCCTCAATAAGTGGTGCTGGGAAAACTGGACAGCTATTAATACACATAGAAAAGTGAAATTAGAACATTCTCTAACACCATATATAAAGGCAAACTCAAAAATGGATTTATGATGTAAATGTAAGATCAGCTACTATAAAACTCCTAGAGGAAAACATAAGCAGAACACTCTGACAAAAATTGCAGCAATATCTTTTTAGATTCATCTCCTAGGGCAGTGGAAATAAAAACAAACAAACAAAAAACCTATAAAAATAAACAAATGGGGCCTAACTAAAATTTAAAACTCTTGCATAACAAAGGAAACCATTAACAAAAATAAAAAAAACAACCAAAGGACTGGGAGAAAATATGTGCAAATGAAGCAAACAACAAGATTAATCTCCAAAATACACAAAAAGTTCACAGAGCTCAATATCAAAAAACAAACAACCCAATCAAAAAATAAGCAGATCTAAATAGACGTTTCTCCAAAGAAGGCATTCAAATGACCAAAAAGCACATCAATAGATGCCTAACATTAGAGAAATGCTAAACAAAACCACTGTGAGGTATTTCCTCACACTTGTAAGAATGGCCATCATCAAAGTCTACGAACAGTACATCCTGGAGAGGGTGTGAGGGAAAGGGGACTCTCCTAAACTTGTTGGTGGAAATGTAAATTGGTATAGCCACTATAGAGAACAGTATGGAGGTTACTTAAAACACTAAAAAATAGAGCTACCATATGATCCAGGAATCCCACGCTGTGGCATATATCCAGAGAAAACCACAATTCGAAAAGATACATGCATGCTCCCCAGTGTTCACTGCAGCACTATTTATAACAGCCAAGACATAGAAGCAACCTAAATGTCCACTGACAGATGAACAGATAAAGAAGATGCGGTACAAATATACAATGGAATATCACTCAGCCATTATAAAAGAATGAAATAATGCCATCTGCAACAACATGGATGAACCTAGAGGTTATCATACTAAGTGAAGTAAATCAGACAAAGACAAATATCATATGGTATCACTTATATATGGAATCAAAAAGTGATACAAATGAACTTATTTACGGAACAGAAATAGACTCACAGACATAGAAAATAAACTTGTAGTTACCAAAGGGGATAGTGGAGTGGGGGGAGACATAAATTAGGAGTTCGAGATTAACATATACACACTACTATATATAAAATAAGTAAGCAACAAGGACCTACTGTAGAGCACACAAACTATACACAATATCTTGTAATAACTTGTAATGGGAAATGATCTGAAAAAGAACGTGTAATGCATATATATATATATATGAAATCACTTTGCTGTATATTTGAAACTAACACATCACTGTTAATCAACTACACTTCAATATTTTAAAAAAAGAAAAAATAATAATACTGTTTGCATTGAAAGTTACAAACAGAATAGACCTAAAACTCTCATCACAAGAAAATGAAACACTAACCATGTGTGGTCATTTCTAAATATATTCAAATATCAAATCATTATATTGTACACCTGAAATGAATATAATATTGTATGTCAATTATACTTTTAAAAAAATGGTTAACTACCCAAACAAAAACAAAGAGACAAAAAGTGAGTGAAGAAAAGCAAAAATTATAGAGCCATCAGAACTATGGGTCTAACTTGTGTAAGGTATAAAAAATATTTGAAGAGATAAAGACTGAGAATTTCCCTCCAGATCATGAAATATATAAGCAACAGGTCTAAAAAGCTCAGAGGATTGCCACCAAAATACATATTAAAATAACAAAGTAAAGAAGAGAAAGAGAAGGAAAACCCATACCACCCACACACATCTAGACCCATCATAATCAAGTGGATTAAAACTAAATATAAAGAGAAAATTTTGAAGACAGTCAAAGAAAAAGGAAACCGTACATACAGAAGAGAAAAGATAAGAATGCCAGTAAGCTTCTTATCTGAAACTACACAAGCCAGAAGAGAGATACCTCTAAGATACTGAGCTGGGCTAGGGGATGGGGGTTGCAGGGGGACAATTAACCCAAAATTTATACCCAGTGAAAACTTACTTCAAAAATGAAAGAGGAAGACTTCTTCAAATATGGAAAAATTAAGTTTGTTACCAGCAGAACTACACTACAGAAAATGTTTAGGGAAGTTCTAAAGACAGAAAATGATACTAACCTGAGAAACAAGCAGAACCCCAGAAATAGTTAAAATTAAGGTTTTCCTAGCTTCAGGTGGATGAAATTATCTTTAATATAAAAAGTCAATCGAGTAAACTCTGTTGGTGCTCCACCCAGACCCCATTTACTGGGCAGGAGCACCTTCTCCCATGTGCTGGAGGGGGAAGGGCTGCTATCAGCTCACAGCTGCACTTTGCTCTTGAGAATTGTCCTTGACAAGTGGCAACCACTTGGACACAAATATGTGGGAGGTTATGCCTAGCCCTCAAGTGGGCTGCAGCCAAAGACTCACAGATACGGGGGACCAAGAAGACCTGCCTCCTTACCTCAACCTAACTCTGTGGTGCTATTGGTGTTTCAGAGTTCCCTGTTCACGAGCTGAGGCTAGCATTAGCTGAAAGAACATCTTTGTCCAACCTTTTCCCCTGCCTATCCTGTTTCCTTCCCTTTCTGTCAAGTTTCTCCTGAAAACTCTCATTCAGGATTCCCTATCTCAATCTCTAATTCTGAGGACCCTAACCGAAGACACTCAATGTTTCCCCACAAAGCATGATGTTGCTGTAGTTTTTGTACATGCTGTTTATCAAGTTAAGGACTTCCTTTCTATTTCTCGTTTCCCGAGGAGTTTATATCAAGAATAGGTGCTATTTTTTTCTGTCAATTTTCCCCACATTTATTCTTATGATCATATGGATTTTTTATCTCTCTCTCTCTCTCTCTTTTTTTTTTTGGTTAATGTGATAATTTATGTATAATAGAATTCTTGGAATAAATGAAACTTGGTCACAATGTTTTAAAAAAGAACTTAATAAACTATTAATAGTTTTTAAACATACTTGTAAAATACAAGGATTTTCTTTTGTGTGTGTGTGTTTTTACAAGTGTTCACCTATAAAGATGATAGGAAGGAAAAAGAGAAGGAGATATTCCAAATACACTTACACCTTCTGAAGTTGCTAACTACAGAACTCCAGGTTGGCAAAAAAAAAAAAAAAAAAAACCAGCCCTGCCTGCTGGTAAGGGGGCACTGAGAGGGGATGCAAGTTTCCATCAATTGTCTGACTTCTAAAACCAGCTTGTGCTTGAAAAGCCAATGCAACTCTATGCTACAGCCCATGGGCAGATCTTTCTGAGCATCGGAATACACGGCTCAAAAATCTCAGGATTATAAGAGTCGAGAGCATAGAAGGAATCCAAAAACTGGCATAGGGCCTTTCACAGAATAGATTTTCAATAAATATTGGCAGATCAACAGATTTCTGTCACTTTTAGTCATAGAATCCCTTTCTCATCTTTATTTGGTCATTTTAGAAGTTGGAGGAACTTGGACCCAGTTGCTAGAGTCATTTCATCACTAAATCTTTATCTTCATTAATGAGAAAAAAACAGCCATCAACATTCTGACTAGAATATGCATGAGTCTTTATGTATGGACTGATGTCACCAAACAACCCCACCCCTCAAATACACAAGCTCTGGAGTGATGACAAGTTGACTGTGACCCAACAGACCCATTCAGTCTCTCCTGTAATTTGTATTCTTGAGGTGGCTTATCAAGGCTGATACAGTCTTTAACTGTAAGGGTAAAATTTTCCAAGCCTGTTACCCACTCTAAGTGTCTTTTTGCAGTCTCTTCTAAATTCTGCATTCCTCCAATGCTGTGAATGTATCTTGTCTTTCATTCTGTCTTCCCTGGGAAAATCCTAAGGACACAGGAGATTTAGTCAATCCTTACTGAATAAGATAAGACTGGCCCATGGACCTCCACACTGGACCTCGGATTCACTAACACCATTCTTTAGCCTGAGGCACTACTAAAGAATGTATCCATGATGGTACTGAAGACCAAAATCCTTATATACTCTGAAATCATTAGCTTTCTCTAAATTTCTCTCTATGATCCTTCCACTTCTTCATGAGATCCAGTGCCATTAACCTGAAGATCTAGACTGCTAAGAGTACTTTTCAAACAGTTGATCAGCCATGAAATAAATACTCATGAATACTCAGCACCATCTGATTGGTGCTGACTTATGACTTGGTTTTTCAGGGAACTCTCCCATGTCTCAGTTTAATCATTTCACCAAAGAAGAGCTTGTGCTGTTTGTCAGCTCAAACTACTGTTGTTAAAAGAAACTGGCCTCTCCCTTACTTTCCCAGATTTGATCTGTTCTTTCCTACCCTTTGTAAAAGTATTTCTCTGAACAATCTTATTGCTGATGCAGCTAGTATTAATTTGCCACCAATAGCTTCTGTTTCTTCTCTTTACCCTGGAATCACTTTAGTTTGAGAGGCAACAATCAATGGAAAATGGCCCCTATCCCTTACATCTTTGGCTTCTAATATTTTACCAGAGTTCTGACCCTAAGCATTTTGTTATAACATTATATCAAGTTACACCAATTAATTTTACTTTAGAGATCATCAGATTATTGGAGGAGGTGAAAGAAACCTCAGTAATTCACTAGTCAACTCCATTTTACCAAAACTGAGCTCCCAATATAAATGCCTTAGACTACGCTTAGCCTTAGCTTCCATGGTGGCTCAGATGGTAAAGAATCTGAAATGGGGAGACCCAGTTTCAATCCCTGGATTAGGAAGATCCCCTGGAGAAGGGAATGGCTACCCACTCCAGTATTCTTGCCTGGAGAATCCCATGGATTGAGGAACCTGGCAGGCTGCAATCCACAGGGTCACAAAGAGTCGGACACGACTGAGAAACTAACACTTTCACGTTTAGAGACAGAACTGAGACAAAACATCAAGTGTAGCCCTTTTCTAGAAAGCGCACTGTATTACCCTATGAGCATGACCAAATCTGAGAAAATGAGCTTGCAGGTTCATGCCCAGCAACACGAAAATTTCCCAACTCTCTGGAAACAATGTGGTAATTTAGGTAAGCGAGATCTCACTATGGGTTTCTTGCCAGAATGAGGTAGCAGGGCTGCCCTGAACAAGGACACCTCCTGGAGATTTTCTTGCTGTGTCCCAAAGACAAAAAGGGTCCGTGACAGATCTTTTTCACGTTCCTGCTTCACTGACAACTCATGAGGCTTCACCGGAAACGGTCCCAAACACCTTCTTTCTTTTTTTTTTTTCCAAACACCTTATTTCTAACAGCATGTTAGAAATCTCCCTGTGCTATTCGTCCTCCCCACCCCAACCTCCTACCCTCTTCTCTGAGAGTGGTTCCACAAAGGGGAAGGCAGAGAGCAGTCACCTCTAAAGTCTGGGATGGGAGCCCGCTAAAAACTGCCCTGTTTCCAATAAGAAATTGTTTTTTCAGACCTCTGTGTGAACAGAACTTGAAAACTTGAACTTTGAGTTGTGATTTAATACCTGAAATTCCTTTCATTCCATAAGTAAAGATAAGGCTTTCAGGGTAAACAAAGCAGGACTAAGCATTCTCTGGACTCATTAATTCACATAAAGGGATAAATAACTGATATGGGTCATTTCCTAGAACTGGTTCTGGAAAAAGAGGAGGGGAAAGAGAGGTCAAGGGCACTGAAGGAAGAAAAAGAAAGGCAAGAGGCAATGAAGAAAACCTCTGACCCCTTCACCGTCTGCCCTGAACAGCTCTACGTCTAATTGCTTCTTGAACTGTTCTTCACATTTTTTTTCTTTAATCAACTTTAACCAAAAAGGTAACTGCTACTGGTTTTCAAATGTACAAGGCCGTCTTTAGGTGGCATCTATCTAGACAAAGATGAATGGGAAATAGTTGCTTATAAACAGACATTCTACAAAACATGCATTAATAACATGCCTGCTCTACTGATTATTGTACTCAGGATGGTATTTTATAGTAATTTGGTCCTTCAGCTGGAGAGCTTAAAATGAAAAAGGAATCATATATTTATAAAAAAGAGGAAAAAATCGGTTTTCTGGTCACCCTCTAGAGTGTTGTATGCATTAGAAATCACAAAACCATGAAAGATAAAATCAATGTTTATGTTAAAGAAATTTCCATATTGGTGTGATTGTTTCCATAAATGGAAAAATGGAAGTGGTGATGGTGTTGAGAAAATGATAGCATGCAATCACTTTTTATTTTCCGGGGGAAAAGGAGGCAGAGAAAGAAAAGGAAAAATATAGAAGCAGATAGAGCTTCCATTTACACACTGCCTGGGTTAAAATGTAACTGACAAGATTAACGGCTGCATAATAATTGCTTTTATTGTTAACCATCTGGATGGTGGAATGCAGCAAGTAGATAGGATCTGTGTGCCAGGTGTAATCTTGCTAAAGAAGATGTTCAGGAAGAACTAACTGTGCAGGGAGACCTGCTGATGTTCCCTTTGGTGGGGCATGCCTCTCTGCACTGAGTAAATAGTCTCACTTCAAAATTGCTATATCCACTGTGGCGGAACAGAGCCAGGTGGGCCCAGCCAAACTGCTCCACCTGAGGAAGACAAAGAAAGAAAAACATTCAGGGTCCAGAGAAAGGTCTCCTTTCTGTCCTGTCCAAGATGTAAAACAAACAGCAGTGTTCCTCTTGGCTGTTCCTTGCACTGCCCTGGGATGCGCTGGGAAGCACTCCCCTTTCATCTGCAGATTTACACGGATGTGAAGATACATCCCTCCCGCTCTTTCCTGACCCACTTTCAAAGCTCCTGCTTCTAGCACTTGTCGTTGTGAGTTGAGCAAATAGACAGGACTTTCAGTCATGGATCATAGAGAGGATTTCCACGGAAAGGTACCGTGAGTCCACCTGCTCTGCCGCTGATCTTCTCTTGTCTTGCTTCTCACATGGACCAGAGTGATCTGATGGACAAAACAAGGGCTGTGTCATTTCTCCTTATGTGGCTTCATTCGAGTATGGGTCACACATGTTCTCCTTGATTGCCTCAACCTTCATGAGTTTCCTCACTTTCTAACAAATCAAATTCAGATTCCAGACATCTGAGGAGCCTCTGGGATAGGGGAGGCTAGTATTAATGCTTGTCCTCCTGTCCGCTCCACCCTAGCTGACCCTGTCTAACTGTGTAGTTTCATAACTTTCCTCCTTCCATCTTGATGTCTTCTTCAACACCCCCTCTGAGTATATTCAAATCTTACTCCTTTGGTGCAAACCATGCTGTATCTCCCTATTCTTCCTTCTTCTACACCTTATACTTTATAACGTTTATCCTTACTGTCATTAAATACTTACAGTGTAGTCACTGGTGGGGTGGCTTTCCTTCTTACTAGATAATAAACTCTCTCAAGAGGAGGACTGCACATATAATGTTCTTTGACATATATCTAGCAGTAGGCCAGTAGGTTGTGCTTAGATTAATTGTCAAGTTAATAATTATTTTAATGAATGTAAAGACTAGTTCAGATTTTTCACTTCCTTCACTGACTCAGTCTTCGGCCTCTCCAGCTGAGTATACTATTAGTCATCATTTGAAGTAACTAGTGAATCTCTTGCTTCCTGCTGGCACTATCATTTTCCACGTTTTATCATCGTTATCTAGACCTTAGATTTATCTCCCTTGTTATTCTACAGTTCCTTGAGAGCAGAGGCTCTCATTTATTCTTTAACTTGTTCACAGCTCCAAATGAAAGTTTTTCTAGCTGGGACTCAAAAACTGTTAGCTGAGTGGTAAGATAATTTTTTTAAATTTATCTCTCTTTCTGCTTATTTATGTAATGCCCATAGTTCCACAATCTGCACACACATTACTTTTCCTACATTAGAGAAAAAGAAATAAGTAACCAGTCAACAAATCTTTTCAGTTTCAGCCTTGCGGCATACGCTTGTTCCACGGGCATTCCATTCCATCCGGCGAAGTCTTGAATTTCAAGATATGACGGCAGGGCATGAAGAAGCTCTAAGTTTTTGCCAGAAACAACAGAGGAGGGAAAAGGCTGGAGCCCTGGGGGAAATGAAGACAGCAGGATTAAGTACTTGCAACTGATGGTTTAGATGGAAAAAACAGGGCTCTAAAAAACTCACAGGAGTGATAGGCTTTGAGTTGAAGCCTTTATTCTATATAAACTTGAGCTGAAGTCTTTATCCTGTATTTTCTGTGTGACTTGGGGAAGGTCACTTTTCTCCCTGGATCTGTTTCCATATGGGTGAAAAGGCATGAATGATGCCTATCTTTCAGATTGTTTACAGGATTTCCCTGATGGGCCAGTGCTTAAGACTGCATTTCCAATGCAGAGGGCATGGGTTTGATCCCTGGTTAGGGAACTAAGAGCCCACATGCCTCATAGTGTGGCCAAAAATTTAAAAAACAAACAAACAACCCAACAGATTGCTTATGAGATTCTTACATGAGAAATTTCTCTGCAAGTTCATGAGTGTTTTGCAAGTGGTATTACTTAAATGGTGGCTGAGGACCCAGAACTGGAGTGAGACAGCTTGAGAGGGTTTGAGAGATCATACACCAAAGCTTACATTTCATCTGGAGATTAAGGGGCAGAATCAGCCTAAAGCCCATTTGGGGTGATGGCTGACGCTACTTCATGTTCATCTGATCTAATTAGCATAATGTCATCAATGTGACATTTTATAGACTGTTAAGAAAAAAAGATGAAAAGAAACCCCAGAATTAAAGCAAGAGAAAGTGCCTAAGCCAGGCACTCTAGTCAGATAACAATACTATTTCTTCTTCCTAAACATGCAACACACTACATTCTCTAGACTCCCTTGCAAATGGGTATGGCCATGTACCAAATTGTAGCCAAACTAATGGAAAACAAAATGATGTTGGTCTTTCCTAGACCAGGCACATGAAGACCTTCCAGCTGTGTTCCTCCATGCTAGTTCCCAATCTAGAGGATGGGTACTCATGCCCAGTGACTTTGGAAGCCACATGTTGAAGATGGTGAAGCCACAAGACAAAGTTGCTCAAGTTCTGCATCACTGCTTGGAGTTTGCAACCTTATCAATCAGGATATCTGTTTCAGACTTTACATCAGCAAGAGAACAAGTCTATTGGGTTTAAGCCAGTATACATTTGGGGTGAGATTATTACAGCAGCTACATTACATTAATCAATTAATTAATTTGATGTGTGCAGTAATTAATCATTACATTAATTAATAGCATGGGGAGGTAACTGAGGAGCCCTCTGCCTTTTTGAATAGTGAAAGTGAGAATTAAAAGAAGGAGTGGAAACAGCTGAGAGAAAGAAGAGGCTGGCAGATGCTATCTATGGGTAGTCTTTGAAGCTAGGGTCTCAGAATAAATATCAAACTATGGCTTTTAACAAAGCAGGTACTATTGTACATCATGACCCAATCAGTCCATATCTGTCCCTGTTCAGTGACTCCCATCTACTCTATAACCTTGGCCATGGCATTTAACATGTCCTTGACTTTCTATTTATAACCACAAAAGAAAAATACCAATCAAGTTTTTACAGTAGTTTCTCTAAAACTCCAAGTTCCTTCTCTAGCTTTCCCTCTCTCTCTTCCCCAACCTCCAAATAATTTTTAATTGTTTAATGTGGGAAAATGTTTTATGAGAATTGCATTCCTTTCTGAGCCACTGCCTGGGTCATTTAAAAATAAACAATAGACAAAGGGAAACATTAACCTGGGGGACTTTATAATAATACCCTCCAGGGCTGATCCGTGATTGGCTAGGAAGATAAAAGGAGTTAGAAGATTTGTGGCCACCCAAGCTACATAAAAAAATTTCAGCTTTCCTCTCTTCTCCCCAACAGGTATTCCCCAAATGGAGATGATGTCAAATTAATTCTGTGGTCCTGTCAGTTCCTATTATTGCTAAAGTGTTCTCAGATGTTCAGATAAGTCATAGGCCAGTGAACAAATATAGTTACTAAAGGCTAAAATTTGTAGAGACTCTGATGCCCTTCAAGCAAAGACAAGGTGTAAACAGGATTTATTATAATTACTATTATTATTATTATTTTAAGCACCTTAAGTCTATCATCCAGGACATGCAAACTTAGCTTTTGAGTCTTTGTAGTAAAACTTTTAGGCACTTTTCTAGTCCTTATTATAGAACCAATAAGAGATTAAACTAGAAAACAAATCTCCAAATGAGTAGCTATCTTTTAATTAGTAAGCACTCTCCTTCATATAAAATTCCATGCCAGTCTCTAATAGCCACATTTAATACTTACCTAAAGCTTTCATCTGAAAAGCTCAAAGCACTTCTTACAAATACCAATGCCAATTCACTCAAAATTCCTGTAAGTCAAGGAACTACAATTCCCATCCACAGGATATTTTGGCCTTTGCTAAGGTCTGAGCTCTTCACTCTCCACCCAATATATCTGTGAGTGACACTCCTTCCCAGATCATAATCTCATCGCCAGTGAATGAAGGGGAGAAGTATCCTATCAGAACAAGAAATAGTGGTTTCAGTCACATCGGAGGCAATCAGATGCAAAAGAAAGCTCAGATTTGGAGTTAGACCTGACTACAAACCCTGGCTTTAAACAAACCATCTTAACCTCTCTGAGCTTCAGTTTGCTCATCTATAATCACAAGTGTAAGGTGATACTACAGTTCTTGGTACACAGTAAATCCTCAATAAATACTTCCTTACTGGGGCTTTCCTGGTGGCTCAGATGGTCAAGATTCTGCCTTCAATGTGGGAAACCCAGGTTTCAGTGGAGAAGGGCATAGCAATCCATTCCAGTATTCTGGCCTGGAGAATTCCAGGGACAGAGGAGCCTGGTGGGCTACATTCCATAGGGTTGTAAAGAGTCGGACATGACTAAGTGACTAACACTTACACTTTATTGGTATAAGGGGGCTTCCCAAGTGGTGCAGTGGTTATTAAAAAAATAATCTGAGATGCAAGAGATTCAGGTTCAATCCCTGGGTTGGGAAGATCCCCTGGAGTAGGAAATGGCAACTCACTCCAGTATTCTTGCCTGGAAGAGTCCATGGACAGAGAAGCCTGGCAGGCTCCAGTCCATGGGGTCGCAAAGAGTCGACACAACTGAGCACACACACATACATGCACACACACAATTGGTATTAAAATCATATCTTCCTTTATATCCTAATTTCAATGGATCTTTGAAACCAATATTTTATCTGATTAATAGCTTTATGGGAATACTGCTCAGAGTAGGCACTTAGTAAATGCTAGTGTAGTTGTCCTGCTGTGAAAGAAGTCTATATCCAGTGCCCACACTACCCAGGCCAACTTGGGTTTTCCATAAGCACAAGTCCAATATTATCTCACATAAATGCTAATTCATGGGTATGAAAGATCTATTGAAGTGCTGTTTCAGTACACTTGGGTTAATTTTCCAAATCCCATCATATCCTATATTTATAAACAAAGGAGCATACTGTCATGAACTTTATCACCTTGTTAAATACCAAATATGAAGTTATTAGTTACAGAGATTTATTGAAAAAAAATTCTTTTAAAATTGTCTTGTTAGACACTTGAATGTATTACCATGCTTTATGGGGGTTTTTTGGATTATTTTTAGAAGGCAAATGCTTTAGTCCTTTCAACTATTTGAAAACAAAACAGTGCACCTTGAATTATAAAGTGTTACATTCAATATGCCAGCAAATTTGGAAAACTCAGCAGCAGCCACAGGACTGGAAAAGGTCAGTTTTCATTCCAATCCCAAAAAAAGGCAATGCCAAAGAATGCTCAAACTACCACACAATTGTACTCATCTCACATGCTAGTAAAATACTGCTCAAAATTCTCCAAGCCAAGCTTCAACAGTACGTGAACTGTGAACTTCCAGATGTTCAAGCTGAATTTAGAAAAGGCAGAGGAACCAGAGATCAAATTGTCAACATCCTCTGGATCATCGAAAAAGCAAGAAAGTTCCAGAAAAACATCTATTACTGTTTATTGACTATGTCAAAGCCTTTGACTGTGTGGACCACAACAAACTCTGGAAAATTTTTAAAGAGATGGGAATACCAGACCACCTGATCTGCCTCTTGAGAAACCTGTATGCAGGTCAGGAAGCAACAGTTAGAACTGGACATGGAACAACAGACTGGTTCCAAACAGGAAAAGGAGTACATCAAGGCTGTATATTGTCACCCTGCTTATTTAACTTCTATGCAGAATACATCATGAGAAACGCTGGGCTGGAAGAAGCACAAGCTGGAATCAAGATTGCTGGGAGAAATATCAATAACCTCAGATATGCAGATGACACCACCCTTATGGCAGAAAGTGAAGAGGAACTAAAAAGCCTCTTGATGAAAGTTGAAAGTGGAGAGTGAAAAAGTTGGCCTAAAGCTCAACATTCAGAAAACTAAGATCATGGCATCCGGTCCCATCATTTCATGGCAAATAGATGGGGAAACAATGGAAATAGTATCAGACTTTATTTTGGGGGGCTCCAAAATCACTGTAGATGGTGACTGTAGCCATGAAATTAAAAGACGTTTGCTCCTTGGAAGAAAAGTTATTACCAAAAAGCAGAGACATTACTTTACGAACAAAGGTCCATCTAATCAAAGCTATGGTTTTTCCAGTAGTCATGTTTGGATGTGAGACTATAAAGAAAGCTGAGCGCCAAAGAATTGATGCTTTTGAACCGTGGTATTGGAGAAGACTCTTGAGAGTCCCTTGGACTGCAAAGAGATCAAACCAGTCCATCCTAAAGGAAATCAGTCCTGAATATTCGTTAGAAGGACTGATGCTGAAGCTGAAACTCAAATACTTTGGCCACCTGATACAAAGAAATGATTCATTGGAAAAGACCCTGATGCTGGGAAAGATTGAGGGCAGGAGAAGAAGGGGATGACAGAGGATGAGATGGTTGGATAGCATCACCAACTCAATGAACATGAGTTTGAGTAAACTCTGGGAGTTGGTGATGGACAGGGAGGCCTGGTGTGCTGTATTCCATGGGGTCACAAAGAGTCAGACATGACTGAGCAACTGAACTGTACTGAACTCTACTGAAATCATAACTCAGCCAAACTATTCATTAGTCATGAGTTATAAAGTAAGAAGTCATCCTTAATCCATGGATTTAAAAAAATTTTAATTTGATAAATTTACTTGGAAGCCCATGATAGTAACATTTCTTACTTAGAACCTCAGCAAATTCAAAACATGGTGTCAACTGACAAAACATACAACCTAAAAGTTGAGAATGTTTTATTCAGGGACATTACTGAGACAGCCTCTTACATAGCTCTGAGAACCTGTTTCAAAGATGTTAGGGGAAAACCAGGATATATAGGAGTTTTTGCTGAAACAAACAAACAAACCTGTAGTCAAATATCAAAAGATGACTGCTAATCACAAAAAAAGCAGACATCTCAAATTAAAGATTTTAGTGCTTTTCTAGGTATGGGAAGTTGCAAGAGTCTGGGCTCATTGAAATTATTCCTCTGAAGACATCTTTACTATACAGGGCCAGCACTCTGGTTTTTCTCCATCCTGAACTCCCCTCATGGCACGCTAGTGTGGGTGGGGAGGGCTGGAAGCTGCAGTAGCTAATTTTTTTTTAAACTTTTGGCCACACCAAAAGCATGTGAGATCTTACTTCCCAGGCCAGAGATCAAACCTTTGCCCCCTGCAGTGGAAGCATGGAGTTTTAAGCAGTAGACTAAAGAAGTCTTTTTCTTACTTTTTCTTTTTTGTATCTTAATGGTTGGCAACATTCATGTTTACTGGAATGGCAGGCAACATTCTTTGTCCACAATGGTAATGACCAAATAGTAAGGACAGGAGTTGAGGGCACTTGTGAGTAGATAAAACAGATGTTAAACTTTCATATATAACAGTCAAGAATTTCATTCAGAAGAGATACTTCAGAATATTGCTCAGAGCTAAGACACCGTTACTTTGTTGACAATCCTAATAAGTTTCTTCATTTGATTTCTCCCATTGTCAGTTCATGAAAAGTGGCATGTCAGAAGTGTCCAGACGCTAGAAGAAGAAGAGTTCTTACAGCTGGCAGCCAATAAGCCAGCAAATCAACAAGGTCACTTTGAATGTTAACTACTTTTCTGGCACTTTACCAGATGTTAAGGGACAGAAAAGTAACATTATTATCCTTGCTTTCCATAACTTATACTTTGCTTGAGGGTAGAAAAGAACTCTCCACACAAGAAACAAACAGAAACAAACCATGGAGCACTGACCACAAACTTTCTAAAATTCAGAGAAATCAGCAAGGAAGAAAGTACAAAAATTTCACTGAGGCCAAATCATTTTTTTTAAAACTTTAGAAAAATTAGAGCTGCCCTTTGTCACAAAAGCTGAAAGGACAGAGGTTCATGACATCGTACAGGAGGCAGTGATCAAGACCATCCCCAAGAAAAAGAAATGCAGAAAGGCAAAATGGTTGTCTGAGGAGGCCTTACAAATAGCTGAGGAAAGAA
>NW_011494900.1:4237460-4237589 GCF_000754665.1 Bison bison bison | reverse complement strand
CACACTTATGGCAGAAAGCAAAGAGGAACTGAAGAGCCTCTTGATGAAAGTGAAAGAGGACAGTGAAAAAGCTGGCTTAAAACTCAACATTCAAAAAACAATGATCATGGCATTTGGTCCCATCACTTC
>NW_011494900.1:4226498-4237360 GCF_000754665.1 Bison bison bison | reverse complement strand
TGAGGAGGCCTTACAAATAGCTGAGGAAAGAAGAGAAGCTAAAAGCAAAGGAGAAAAGGAAAGATATACTCATCTGCATGCAGAGTTCCAAAGAATAGCAAGGAGATAAGAAAGCCTTATTCAGTAATCAATGCAATGAAATAGAGGAAAACAATAGAATGGGAAAGACTAGAGATCTCTTTAAGAAAATTAGAGATATCAAGGGAACATTTCATGCAAAGGTGGGTACAATAAAGGATAGAGACGGTATGGACCTAAGAGAAGTGGAAGATATTAAGAAAAGGTGGCAAGAATACACGGAAGTTCTATACACAAAAGATCTTAATGACCCAGATAACCACGGTGGCATGAACACTCACCTAGAGCCAGGCCATCCTGGAATGCAAAGTCAATGGCGGGGGTTAGGAAGCATCACTACAAACAAAGCTAGTGGAGGTGATGGAATTCCAGCTGAGCTATTTAAAATCCTAAAAGAAGATGCCGTGAAAGTTCTGCACTCAATATGCCAGCAAACTTGGAAAACCGAGCAATGGCCACAGGACTGGACAAGGTCAGTTTTCATTCCAATCCCAAAGAAAGGCAACACCAAAGAATGCTCAAACTACTACACAATTGCGCTCATCTTACACACTGGCAAAGTAAGGCTCAAAATTCTCCAAAGGAGGCTTCAACAGTACGTGAACCTAGAGCTTCCAGATGTTTAAGCTGAATTTAGAAAAGGCAGAGAAACCAGAGATCAAATTGCCAACATCTGTTGGATCATACAAAAAGCAAGAGAGTTCCAGAAAGACATCTATTTCTGCTTTATTGACTATACCAAAGCCTTTGACTGTGTGGATCACAATAAACTGTGGAAAATTCTTAAAGAGATGGGAATACCAGACCACCTGACCTGCCTCCTGAGAAACGTGTATGCAAGTCAAGAAGCAACCAGACATGGAACAATGGATTGGTTCCAAATTGGGAAAGTAGTACATCACGGTTATACATTTTCACCTTGCTTATTTAACCTATATGCAGAGTACATCATGCAAAATGCCAGGCTGGATGATGCACAAGCTGGAATCAAGACTGCCAGGAGAAACACCAATAACCTCAGATATGCAGATGACATCACACTTATGGCAGAAAGCAAAGAGGAACTGAAGAGCCTCTTGATGAAAGTGAAAGAGGACAGTGAAAAAGCTGGCTTAAAACTCAACATTCAAAAAACAATGATCATGGCATTTGGTCCCATCACTTCATGGCCCATAGATGGGGAAACACTGGAAACAGTGACAGATTTTCTTTTCTTCGACTCCAAAATCACTGTAGATGGTGACTATAGCCATGAAATTAAAAGACGCTTGCTCTTTGGAAGAAAAGCTATGACAAACCTAGACAGCATATTAAAAAGCAGAGACATTACTTTGCCAACAAAGGTCCATCTAATCACAGCTATGATTTTTCCAGTAGTCATGAATGGATGTGAGAGTTGGACTATAAAGAAAGTTGAATGCCAAAGAACTGATGCTTTGAACTGTGGTATTGGGGAAGACTCTTGAGAGTCCCTTGGACTGCAAGGAGATCCAACCAGTCAATCCTAAAGGAAATGAATATTCATTGGAAGGACTGATGCTGAACCTGAAGCTCCAATATTTTGGCCACCTGATGCAAAGAACTGACTCATTTGAAAATTTCCCACCTGATGCTGGGAAAGATTGAAGGTGGGAGGAGAAGGGGACAACAGAGGACGAGATGGTTGGATGGCATCACTGACTTGATGGACATGAGTTTGAGTAAGGTCTAGGAGTTTATGATAGACAGGGAAGCCTGGCATGCTGCAGTCCATGGGGTCACAAAGAGTCAGACACAATTGAGCAACTTGTCATAAAACCAAAAACCAAATGTCTGAAAAGTGATGCCTTGAAATCATTGTGGGAGATATTTAAAACATTTTTATTTAAAAAAAAAAAGTCTTACTCAGAAGAGAAGATGGAGAGTTTTAGCAAGCTTCAATATCTAAAACAAAATGATTTTTTTTTTTTTTTTGCATATGCCTGGAAAACTGAGTAAGAAGAAGGAAAGAGTGAGATAAAGTTTGGAATGTATGCTGTTAAGTCACTTCAGTCGTGTCCGACTCTGTGTGACCCCATAGAAGGCAGCCACCAGGCTCTCCCATCCTTGGGATTCTCCAGGCAAGAACACTGGAGTGGGTTGCCATTTCCTTCTCCAATGCATGAAAGTGAAAAGTGAAAGTGAAGTCGCTCAGTATACTTCAACACAATTATGTTTTTTTAAAGTCTTCCATTTGTATGCTGCCCTTTAAATGGTTTCAGTGAAACAGTGTGGAGGCAGAGTTGTAATTGTTCAGTTGATCAGTCGTGTCCTTCTCTTTGTGACCCCATTGACTGCAGCATGCCAGGTTCCCTGTCCTTCACCCTCTCCCGGAGCTTGCTCAAATTCATGTCAATTGAGGTGGTGATACCATCCAAACATCCCATCCTCTGTCATCCCCTTCTCCTGCCTTCAATCTTTACCAGCATTAGGGTCTTTTCTAATGAGTTGGCGCTTTGTATCAGGTGGCCAAAGTATTGGAGCTTCAGGTTCAGCATCAGTCCTTCCAGTGAATATTCAGGACTGATTTCCCTTAGGATTGACTGGGTTGATCTCTGCAGAGTAATGGATTCAGTGACCCCTTCCCTTCAGTAGTCCTGGGTTGCTTGACCTGCGTAGGATCAGCTCCCCCGCCCTGCCCCGCCTCGCCCTGCCTCACCCCACCAGCTGGGACAATCCATGGAGAACTCACACCATCCCAGCCGAAGTGCTCTCCATCAAGGAGCTTTACAGATAATATTATCTGTAAGCAGGATTCTGAACAAGAACTTCATGAACTACTCTCCTCGTGACCCAAGTTGGGAAAGAGGGCGAAGTCTGTCTACTAGCATCAGTGGAAAATAGTGATAATAAAGACTGCAGGCTGAAGGTTCTGAAGGAGAGCAAATATACACGCATCAAGTTTGCTGTCTGACTCTTTGGAGATAGATACTGGCTTGGAATTTGAGGGTCACCAACTAACACTTTGACTTTCTCTTTAAGATAACCTGCAAGTCTCTCTCTTACCAACAAGAAAAGCAATACACTTCTAAGAAAAGCATTTAGTTTTAAGCATTAAATGAGTGTATTTTAAATGTTTATGGTATAAATGAGCATATGTGAAAAGTAGTGGAAGTGAAAGTCGTGTCTCACTCTTTGCGACCCCATGGACTGTAACCTGCCAGGTTTCTCTGTCCAAGGAATTCTCTAGGTAAGAAAAATGGAGTGGGTTGCCATTCCCTTTTCCAGGGGATCTTCCTGACTCAAGGATCAAACCCAGGTCTCTCACATTTCAGGCAGATTCTTTACTGTCTGAGCCACCAGGGAAGCCCAAATGAGGATAAACACACATACACACACAGAGACACATATAATGGTGTGGTATTATATACAAGTATAATGGTGTGATTTGAGAGGCACCAAGATAATACAAATCTCTCTCCCACCACCAAGAAAAGCGATGCACTACAGTGGAGAGGATAATGGTTGTCTCTCCTCCAAGTGAAACACAGGCAATAAAAACCAAGTTCTAGGAATTCCCTGGCTGCCCAGTGGTTACTGCTCTGCGCGTCCACTCTTGGGGGCACCAGTTCAATTTCCCTGGTGGGGGAATGAAGATCCTGCATGCCTCGCAGCATGGCCAAAAAATAATAATAATAAACTTTTAAAAATTTTTAAATAAATAAAAATAAAGTTCCTACCGGCTAGGCACAACTAATGATATATGTTCCAAGTAAGTGGCTATGTGCAGATCTGTCCTAGATCAAAGACCACAGAGAATAGATTTCAAAAATGGAAGGAATTATATTCTCATTCTTTTGAATGCCATTCACAATGTAACAACTACAAATGTTATTTACTTTTAAATTTAATTTGCGTATCCTTCAGTCTAGATTCTAGACAAACAACAAAGCAGTAGATCAAGCCCAGATTTGTAGCATTTGAGAATTTCTATGGTGCAAAGGCTTCCACCATGGCCAATTTCAAGTTTCGAACTTAACATCACAGAAAAACAGAGTTGGAAAGGGATGAGCAATAGCTCACCATTCTATAGTGTTTCCACCAGACACATACAATAGATATAAGGAATGTCAAGAGCAGAGATAATAGCAAAGAGCAGTAAAATTATCACAAAGTGATGAGTTTTACGAATTTACTACCTTTGTGTTTATTTCAATTCTTTCACGAGTTTATATAATTTAATTTTTAACAGTGCTTGTGCTCACAAAATTCCTGAAAATTGAATGATCAGCTCTTGAGAACCAGTACAGCCCCGATTTAGCACACCCCAGTCTCCATTCATTCCTGAGACCCAGCTATATTTCTGTACTTCCCTGGTAGCTCAGATGGTAAAGAATTGGCCTGCAATGCAGGAGACCTGGGTTCGATCCCAGGGTTGGGACAATCCCTTGGAGAAGGAAATGGCAACCCACTCCAGTATTCTTGCCTGGAGAATCCCATGGACAGAGGATCCTGGCGGGCTACAGTCCATGGGGTCGCAAAGAGTCAGACATGACTGAGTGACTTTCACATGAGCTATAGTTCCACTGTGATTTCAGGAGCTGGTAAATGCCCTCATCTGTTCAATCTATACTGATCACGTTGTTTTCCCATCACCTGCAACCAAAAGAATGGAGGCATATTGAAGAGATCCCTGCCAACTAGAGTGGATGGGGACTGCTTTAAGAGGCTATTACCTCTGAAGACCACTATTCCAGTCTACCTCTATGCTGCTGCTTTTTTCTTTATTTTTTAAACTGGACTTTCTATGAAAAATCTGGCCATGCCATGCAATGGTCCCTTTAAATGTCTGCCCCAGATGCAAACTGTTTAATCAGCTGAGCGGAGCCTGCAGACCCCACAGGAGTTTGGGAGGATGTTCACAGCTCACAGCCGCTCCTGCCCTTCCCAGGAGCCCCAGCATCACTTTGTGAAACCACACAGGGTGGAGCCCAGGCTTCTCCCTGGAGAGGAAGTGGCTGCCGGAATGCCAGATGTGCCATTCCCACAGCAGCTGGTGGAGGGCCCGTCTCTCCCAGGGTGAAGAGCCGCCTCTGCAGAGACCAAGCCCCGGAAGTTCGCAAAGTCTCCACAGGCTGAGGAGAACCCAAGCCACGCAGGGCCCCAGGCAACACAGGATGAGGAATAGAACATTATTCAGGGCTGATGCTCCCACCCACCTCCTTTGTTTCCTTCCTCTAGTGTTTGGAAAACCTGTTTAAAGAGTTATTCCGAGTGGTTTTTTTTCCCAAGCCTCTAATCTGTCTTCAAAAATATCCTCAAAGAGGAAACAAAGATTGTTTGCTAGCAGTCACCAAGGGTGGAAATGGCCAGGAAGTCTTTCCAGTACACCTAGGAAAGAAAGCCACAAATTAGAGCTTGGGAGGGTTGGACAGACTCCAACCAGGTCCGTCGGTTAGCAGGGCTCTATGTGTTCTGCTGTTTTTAAAATAAGGAGCAGCTGAAGTCCACGGTGCTCTGTGAAACCTGGGGGAGGGAAGATGAGGCCAGAGGGGAAGGAAACAGGAGAGCAAGGGCGGAGATGTTATGGATGATGGGAAGAGGAGAGAGGGCTGGATGGGAGAATCGGTAGGGAGATCAAGTGTGCAGTTCATCTGAAATCTTGTGTAATGTACATTTTCTCAGGGGGGTTGAGCCGAGCCCTTCAGCTGTGCATCCGAAGTTTATTAAAAACCTGAAATTTCCCGTAATTGGACCTCATTAATAAATTCCTCAGGGTTCCAGGAGGCTCTGAAGAGGTAGAACAAGGGTCTGGACAGATGAGAGCAACGGGAGGTTGTAAGATCCCAGGCTGTGGAGTTAATTCCATTTAATCAGCTTGGAGAAAGTCTGCATTCACAACAACCCCCAGGACGTGCGCTGAGCCCTCCACCCTCTTCAGCAGGGCAAGAGTTTTCTCTCATTCACGTCTCCCAACTTTTTAACCCCCCTATTTCCAGCCTGGGTAACTAACTGCCTCACAGATTCTACCAGCCAGCTATTAGGGACTAATGCCTCTCTTCTGTTAGGACTCTCACTGTTTCTACAGTAGGGGTGATTCCAGCAGCTGAGCCCATAAGACTGTCACCTCACAGCCTCCTCTGTTTATTTCCCATCCTCCACTGCCCACCACTGCCCTGCTCTGCCACATCCTGCTCCTCCCCTCCCATCTTTATTCCCATCTCTATTCTCAGTTGTTAGCTTGACCCCAGATTTACATGTAATCCCAAACCTTGAATTGAGTACATTAGCACTGGCGCGTCGCCATAATAAATCTTCAGTGGTTAGTAAACGGCAAGACGGCTTGGCTTGTAATAAACCTCTTTTTCCTCTGGTAGAAAAGAGCGTCAGATGCAAAATGTCCAAGAGTCAGATACCTGGGGGAAAAAAAAGAAGGGTGAAGCCAAAGCTGGAAAACCAACTTCTGAATAGCAAAGGACAGAGGTCAAATGCAGGAATTTGGCCAGGGTTCCAAATAGTTTATTCTCATAGCATTCACATCTTGCAAATTTTCCTTCCTCTTCTTTGCATTTCAGTGAGAAATATTATCTAATAAAACCTGCTGTAAGAGGCATAGAAATATCAACCTCCACTCCCAAGGATCATCAATTTCCATCCCCAAGGATACCAAGGCATCAGCAGAGTCATCTTCTGGTAAGAGTCTTCTTCCTGCTTCATAGCTGGTACCTCCTTCTTGCTGTGTCCTCAACAGTGGAAGGGGCTGAAGTCTCTCTTGTGTAAGAGCACTAATATAAGGGCTCTTCCCTCATGACTTAAGTATCTTGCAAAGGCCCACCTCCTAATACCATCAGCGTTGGGGTTAGGATTTTGACACATAATTAGGAGTGGGGACATAAATTTTCACTGGGACTGGGGGCAAGGAAAGAGAGAGGCTTTTATTTATTTATATTTGTCTAAAATTTTTGTTTGTCTTAGTTTTTAAAACATTCATTTTTAAATCAATAAATAAACAAACTGAACTCTGGCGATACCTCCTGTGCTGGTTGCTAACACTTTTCTGATGCCCCAGATCTCCCCTAGACAAACACAAGGTCCACCTGTTGTTATTGTTCAGTCGCTAAGTTGTGTCCAACTCTTTGCGACCCCATGGACTTCAGCACACCTGGCTTCCCTGTCCTTCGCTATCTCCCAGAGTTTGCTCAAACTCATGTCCATTGAATTGGTGAAGCTATCTCACCATCTCATCCTCTGCTGCTGTCTTCTTTTGCCTTCAATCTTTCCCAGCATCAGGATCTTTTCCAAGGAGTTGACTATTCGCATCAGGTGGCCAAAGTATTGGAGCTTCAGCTTTGGCGTCAGTCCTTCCAATGAATATTCAGAGTTGATTTTCTCTGGGACTGACTGGTTTGATCTCCATGTAATTCAAAGGACTCTCAAGAGTCTTCTCTAGCACAATTTGAAAGCATCAGTTTTTTGGTGCTCAGCCTCTTTATGGAGGAGGGAATGGCAAACTACTGCAGTATTCTTGCCATGAAAATCCCATGAACATGAAAAATATGAAAAGGTTCACCCAGCCAGTCCCAACTGGCCAGTCCTTCAAACTGAGGAAAACCTTCCATATAGAGATATATCTATAATCAATATATCAGTATAGAGAAAACTCCGTATCAGAATAGTTGTCAAAAGACAAAAATTCAAACTTCTGATGGTCCCTTTCCCAATGACTCACTCAGAAACAGTTGAAAAAGGCTTGGTTGCCAGGCAACAAACTGGGATTTTGGGAATAAGCCGCCACTAGCTCCACCTGCGGAGAAGGCAATGGCACCCCACTCCAGTACTCTTGCCTGGAAAATCCTATGGACGGAGGAGCCTGGTAGGCTGCAGTCCATGGGGTCACGAAGAGTCGGACACGACTGAGCGACTTCACTTTCACTTTTCACTTTCATGCATTGGAGAAGGAAATGGCAACCCACTCTAGTGTTCTTGCCTAGAGAATCCCAGGGACCGGGGAGCCTGGTGGGCTGCCATCTATGGGGTCTCAGAGTCGGACACGACTGAAGCGACTTAGCAGCAGCAGCAGCAGCTCCACCTGCTTCCTTGAAGCAGGGGCTAGTCTGGGTGGGGACAGGAGCGGGGCACCACGGAGGTTGGTGGGCACAGGGGCCTCTCTCTCTTGCCTATACCACTGTGGGGAAGAGATGAGGAGGCTGAGAATCCTGCTCCAGGATATGATTCCAACTATACGATGTTTTGGAAAAGGCAAAATTATGGAGAAAGTAAAAAGATCAGTGGTTGCTAAGGGTTGGGAGTGGGGATAGGCAGAAAAAGGTGGAGCACAGAGCATGACCCTGTAATGGTGGATACATGTCCTTATACGTTTGTACAAACCTTAGAATCTACACCACCAGGAATGAATTTAAACTATGGACTGTGGGTGACTAGGATGTTTCAATGGAGGTTCATCTGTTGTAACAAATGTACCACTCTGGTGGGAGATGTTGATAATGGAGGAGACTTTGAAGGTGTGGTGGGGGGCGGGGCAGGGAATATATAAGAAATCCCTGCACCTTTCTCTCAAAAAATAAACAAAAGTATTTTATGAGATAGCAAATAATGCTTCACATATGCTTCCCAGGTGGCATAGTGTTAAAGTATCTGCCTCCCAATGAAGGAGACGCAAGAGACAAAGGTTCAATCCCTAGATAAGGAAGATCTCCTGGAGTAGGAAATGGCAACCCACTCCAGTATTCTTGCCCAGAAAATTCCATGGACAGAGGAGCCCAACAGGTTACAGTCCATAGGCTCGCAAAAAGTCAGACACAACTGAACATGTACCTTTTTTAACCTTTTTGATGCTTGTTGGATGCTAACTAAAAGCAAATCCTTCCATAAACATTGCTAATGCATCCCCCAGGAGGAAGAACAGTGCTCATCTCTCGCCTGCTTCTTGCGGCCAGGGACACTGCGCCCTCAGGGCTTGGCCAGCTTCCACCTGGAATTTCACTCTTAAATACTTGGTGATGAAGATGGGGGTGCTTTCCTTTTTTTTAACTCCACGTATATTTATAACTTAGATTTTTACAAGAATACTTTCATGCACTGCTTCTTTAAAAATAAAATAAAATACCAATATCTTAATTCATCCCACCAACACTGAAATATATACATTTCCATATGTAAAATAGATAGCCAGTGGGAATTTGCTGTATGACACAGCTCAAATCAGGTTCTCTGTGACAACCTAGAGGGGTGAGATGGGAGGGTGGCCCAAGAGGAAGGGAATATATGTATACATATGACTGATTCAAGTTGTTGCATGACAGAAACCAACACAACATTGTAAATTGATTGCTAAGCTACTGCTAAGTCACTTGAGTCGTGTCCGACTCTGTGCGACCCCATAGACGGCAGCCCACCAGGCTCCCCCGTCCCTGGGATTCTCCAGGCAAGAACACTGGAGTGGGTTCCCATTTCCTTCTCCAATGCATGAAAGTGAAAAGTGAAAGTGAAGTCGCTCAGTCGTGTCCGACTCTTAGCGACCCCATGGACTGCAGCCTACCAGGCTCCTCCATCCATGGGATTTTCCAGGCAAGAGTACTGGAGTGGGGTGCCATTGCCTTCTCCATGTAAAGCAATTATCCTCCAATTAAAAATAAACTTTAAAAACTAAAATAAATAGAACTTGGCAGTATTATATTAGTTAAGCCTCTGACTTCAATTATAAACCAGATATCTGCTCAAGCCTTTCTGCTCTCTTAGACTTATTAACCTTGGCTTAAACCTACCTTCTGAGGCTTGAAATAGGTCCATCCCTTCCCCACAATTGTCCTGCCTCCATCCCTCATTCTCCTCTTTGCCTGGGCCCCACAACCTCCCTGTGCAATGCTTCAACGGAATACCACACCAGGATGTTCTCAGACCCCACTGTCTTCTCTGGTCTCATGATAAACCCAGGAATTTCACAAGGTTAGTAACTCTCTCGGGCACGATGAGAAGGCATAGCTGGTCTCTCCACCATTTTCAGCCCCTGAGGCAGCGGAGTCCACATTCTCTCACTGTCTGCCTTTCTCAGCTCTCTCAGAAATTCTGATGAATCCATTTCTTCCCATTTGAACAGAAACTAACTCCAGCTAGCTTAAACCAAGAGAAGTATGTCATGACGGTACTGGGGGTCTCAGGAAATTTAGACAGACTGTAAGAGGAAATGGGAAGTCTGGGGAGGACCATCTCTGTGTCTCCTCTTTGCTTATACATCTGCATTCTTCTCTCTCTACTGCCCATTTCCTTTGCTTCTCCACCATATGAGGGGATGTGGTTTACCTTAGTAAACCAAGTGTCCAGCTAGAAGAAAGACAAACTGGCTGCCTCAGAATCCCAGTCCCAAATTCCTGGGAAAGAGTGTCAGTTAGTCCCTTGTCTATCACCAGCCAGAAGAAAGAAGGTCTTATAGCAGCAGGTCATGTGAAAGGGGAATTGTTCACAGCTAGGCATCTGGTCCCATCACTTCATGGGAAATAGATGGGGAAACAGTGGAAACAGTGTCAGACTTTATTTTTCTGGGCTCCAAAATCACTGCAGATGGTGACTGCAGCCATGAAATTAAAAGACACTTGCTCCTTGGAAGGAAAGTTATGACCAACCTAGATAGCATATTCAAAAGCAGAGACATTACTTTGCCAACAAAGGTCCATCTAGTCAAGGCTATGGTTTTTCCAGTGGTCATGTATGGATGTGAGAGTTGGACTGTGAAGAAAGCTGAGTGCTGAAAAATTGATGCTTTTGAACTGTGGTGTTGGAGAAGACTCTTGAGAGTCCCTTGGACTGTC
>NW_011494900.1:4225183-4226398 GCF_000754665.1 Bison bison bison | reverse complement strand
GGCAAGAGTACTGGAGTGGGGTGCTGTTGCCTTCTGCATGGGAGGGCTGCTGCTGCTGCTGCTGCTGCTGCTAAGTCACTTCAGTCTTGTCCGACTCTGTGCGACCCCACAGACGGCAGCGCATCAGGCTCCCCAGTCCTTTACTAGACCGCAGGAAATACTGTTCAAAGAATATTCATCATCCCATTCATACACTAGCTTGTCCCTATTCTTCTCAAAGCCTGTTGCTCAAGCCACCACCTCCCTATTATGGATCCTACAAACCTACTCAGCTTCGGACTGAGTCACTCTGGTAAGCAATCTACCTATGTCCTATGGAGCTTCTGGTCAATTACACCCTCTCCAAACCCTTATCATATAACCTGCTGTCATGCCAAGTCCTGTCTCTCCCCACCCCTGGACTTAACAAGTAACTGAAGTTACACAACAAGCCAGGGGCCAAGACCAGAAGTCATTCCAAGATTTATGATCTCTAATCTATCAGGGTTCAGCAATTCATCTCTCCACAGTTCTCTGAACTGATAGCCTTCCATATGTTGATATAACAGCTTAAGTGTGACTGATGTTTACTAAGGGTCTACTCTATGTCAGGTTCTGAGCTAAGCAATATTTTTTCATTTAACCTTACAACAAGGACTTTACAGATGAGGAAACTGAAGTTTAGAGAGATTAAGAAATGTAATCAATAGCCCAATAGAATGGCGGGTTAGCTTAAAGAGCAAAGCAATGTCTTTCAAATATGGCAGTAATATGGATTCCCGTATTTCTCCCCTATAATTAGGAGTTTCCTAATTTTAAGCCATTGGTATATAAACGTGACTTCATTTAAACACAGGAGAGAGAGAGAATTCACATCAGTCAAACAAAGTTTGAGGGTCCAGAGAAACAGCCCAGCCCTCAGCTATTCATCTTCTTAAGTGTTCTGGTGCCTTCTTAGAAGATGTAGAGAAGACACAGCTTTTGCTTCACTCATCAACTCCTTTTGTTAACCTGAATGTGATGTAAGAACAGGTTTTGCAACCTTGAAAAGCTTCTGCAGACATTTGTTGTCTGTCTTATACAACAACCGCATCTCTGATTAACTTGATTCAGTTCAGTTCAGTTCAGTTCAGTTCATTCGCTCGGTCGTGTCCGACTCTGCAACCCCATGAATCGCAGCACGCCAGGCCTCCCTGTCCATCACCAACTCCCGGAGTTCACTCAGACTCACGTCCA
>NW_011494900.1:4222780-4225083 GCF_000754665.1 Bison bison bison | reverse complement strand
CTCCTTGGAAGGAAAGTTATGACCAACCTAGATAGCATATTCAAAAGCAGAGACATTACTTTGCCAACAAAGGTCCATCTAGTCAAGGCTATGGTTTTTCCAGTGGTCATGTATGGATGTGAGAGTTGGACTGTGAAGAAAGCTGAGTGCTGAAAAATTGATGCTTTTGAACTGTGGTGTTGGAGAAGACTCTTGAGAGTCCCTTGGACTGCAAGGAGATCCAACCAATCCATTCTAAGGAGATCAGTCCTCGGTGTTCTTTGGAAGGACTGATGCTAAAGCTGAAACTCCAGTACTTTGGCCACCTCATGTGAAGAGTTGACTCACTGGAAAAGACTCTGATACTGGGAGGGATTGGGGGCAGGAGACGGGGACGACAGAGAATGAGATGGCTGGATGGCATCATTGACTCAATGGACAAGAGTTTGGGTGAACTCTGGGAGTTGGTGATAGACAGGGAGGCCTGGCACGCTGCTATTCTGGGGTCGGAAAGAGTGACACAACTGAGCGACTGAACTGAACTGAACTGAACTGAGGCACCCTCGGGTGTGTATGTATCACAGTCTTACAGAATAGAATAGACAAGTAATATTCTTTCTAGGATTTGAGATTTGATTACGTTTTCAAGAAAGCCATTTTTTCTATTTTTACTGAAGTGGAACAAACCATAGACTTTGAGATGAGATACATTTTCTTTTGAGTCTTAGTCACTTAATAACTGTACAGAGTTGAGACAATCACTTAACCTCTCTGATCCTCAATGCCCTTGATTATGACATGCATTCAGAGGGTGATTGTGGGTGGGGGATGATACCACTTTTCTGAAGTACCCGCTTCACTGTGGGTTCTCAGTAAAGGCTGATTTCTTTTTTTATTTAGGTTCTTAATAGTGAGAGTAATCCTTGTATAACGTCATCTGTCCATGTCACTCCCCTGCTTAAAGTCTTTCTGGGGCTTCCCATACCCTCAGAATAAAGTCCTATCTCCTGAAGATAATACAAAAAGCCCTGAAAGATCTGCAGTCCACACTACCACTCTCCATCACACTCATGCCAGCTACACTTGCAGTTCCCAGCTCTCATCCTGCTCTCTCTCCTTCCTGGTTCTTCTTCCCACCCAAATCTGAAACTGGGTCTGCCTAATGTCTACTCCTTCTTGGGCACTTTTCCTGGGAAAGTCTTCCTTGGCTATCACTTCCACCCACAAGACTATACTAAGAATCCCTCCCAAATGCTACTAATCAGGAACTTTCCTCAGCTTCCCTGGGAACCAGCCTACCCAACTTAAAAGTTCTAGCGAGTTTGCATTAGAAAATAGCCCAGTCCACTGCTAATTTCCAGAAGGTTCCACCACTCTCATCCCAACTGACAACAGAGCTGAAAATGACTCCCCAGGACTTCCACCCAGTAGTCTTAGCATTTACCCTGGTGGTTGTTGTTCAGTCACTCAGTCATGTCAGACTCTTTGCAACCCCATGAACTGCAGCACGCTGGGCATTCCTGTCCTTCACCATCTCCCAGAGCTTGCCCAAGTTCATGTCCATTGAGTTGGTGATGTCATCCAATCATTTCATCCTCTGTTGCCCCCTTCTTCTCCTGCTCTCAATCTTTCCTATCATCATGGTCTCTTCTAATGAGTTGGCTCTTTGCATCAGGTGGCCAAAGTATTAGAGCTTCAGGTTCAGCATCAGTCCTTTCAATGAATATTCAAGGTTGAATTCCTTTAGGATGGACCAGTTTGCTCTCCTTACTGTCCAAGGGACTGTCAAGAGTCTTCTCCAGGACCACAGTTCAAAAGTATCAATTCTTCCGTGTTCACCCTTCTTTATGGTTCAATTCTCACATCTATCTACTGGAAAAACCATAGCTTTGACTATACTAACCTTTGTTGGCAAAGTGATGTCTCCGCTTTTTTAACATGCTGACTAGGTTTATCATACCTTTTCTTCCAAGGAACAAGCGTCTTTTAACCTGGAACAACCCTCAAATTACTGGAAGCTTGAGTTAGTTACCCTCTCCCTCACTTCCCCAAATCTATCTCTCCATCCCTTTACTGCTGCTGCTGCTACTGCTAAGTCGCTTCAGTCGTGTTCGACTCTGTTCGACCCCATAGACGGCAGCCCACTAGGCTCCTCTGTCCCTGGGATTCTCCAGGCAAGAATATTGGAGTGGGTTGCCATTTCCTTCTCCAATGCATGAAAGTGAAAAGTGAAAGTGAAGTCACTCAGTCAGGTCCGACTCTTAGTGACCCCATGGACTGCAGCCTACCAGGCTCCTCCGTCCATGGGATTTTCCAGGCAAGAG
>NW_011494900.1:4222266-4222581 GCF_000754665.1 Bison bison bison | reverse complement strand
CATCTCATCCTCTGTCGTCCCCTTCTCCTCCTGCCCCCAATCCCTCCCAGCATCAGAGTCTTTTCCAATGAGTCAACTCTTTGCATGAGGTGGCTAAAGTACTGGAGTTTCAGCTTTAGCATTAGTCCTTCCAAAGAAATCCCAGGGCGGATCTCCTTCAGAATGGACTGGTTGGATCCCCTTGCAGTCCAAGGGACTCTCAAGAGTCTTCTCCAACAACAGTTCAAAAGCATCAATTTTTCGGCACTAGCTTTCTTCACAGTCCAACTCTCACATCCATACATGACCACAGGAAAAACCATAGCCTTGACTAGA
>NW_011494900.1:4219383-4221754 GCF_000754665.1 Bison bison bison | reverse complement strand
TAAGCAGGGTGACAATATACAGCCTTGACATGCTCCTTTTCCTATTTGGAACCAGTCTGTTGTTCCATGTCCAGTTCTAACTGTTGCTTCCTGACCTGCATACAGATTTCTCAAGAGGCAGGTCAGGTGGTCTGGTATTCTCATCTCTTTCAGAATTTCCCACAGTTTATTGTGATCCATTATTCCCAGTCAATCTGATGTCTGGACTACAAATTATTGTAAACTCTTGCTTGTTTTCTTAACACAATTCCAAAATTTCCCTATATTCCGTTTTTGAAAGGCATTAGTTACTTGTTGTTATAGCTAAACCATGAAATGAGAAACTTGTGTTGATTGTGTTGCTTTCCATGTAAAGAAGAGCTCCTTAACCTTGTGGCCTTCTGATGACACTGACCAGCTTGACTGGCAGGTAGAGAAGTTGTCAATCATGTCACTATCCTTGTGATCTCTGTAAGATGAATAGATATCTGTCCGCCAAACCTTTCACCCACTTCTGGAACTCAGGGGGACCAGAGGCTATTAGCCAACATGCTGGGCAAAAGCTTCCAATGGAAATTTCTGCTGGTTGAACACAAGCTTGTTCTGAAGCGGGGTCAGACATCTGACTGCTGAATGTGTGGCTTCCCAGAAGATTCAGAAACAAGCTTGATGTGGGTATGGGATGGGGACAGGGGAATTCTTGCGGTCTACAGGGCAGAGAAGTGCTCCAAACACAACATTAGGGTTTGGCAAAACCCAGGAACATCATGCCAAGACCTTTTCCCTTCACTTTTAACCCCATATGCATTTCAAAGGGAACTTAATCCTCATTTCAGGAGCAAGTACATATTAGTCATCAGTGGATAGTGATATTAGCAGTAAGGACTCATTCTAAAATGCCCCACTCTTTTTTTTTTTTTCCTATCCAATTTCTACGTATCCCTCAGAATCCAATCTCTCCATATTAAGACTTCTCCATCGAATCTTCCCTGGAGGAGGACCCAACAAACCACTCCAGTGCTCTTGCCTGGAGAAATCCAAGGATGGGAGCCTGGCAGGCTGTAGTCCAAAGGGTCGCACAGAGTTGGACACAACCAAAGCAACTTAGCATGCATTGAATCTTCCATGGACACTGTAGGCAAGAGTAACCACTAGTCTATGACAATATAACACTCATTACTGAAAAGGTGGCTCTTGACCATATATAGCCTTATGACATCTTTTGAATTATTTAACTATATGTATATGCGTATGTATGTCCACATTCATCTCATAACTTTCAATACACTTAGTCAAAAACTGAGAACCTGCTCCTGCCAGATCTGTGCTTGCTGTTAGGGATGCAGTGGAGCATAGGAAAAGTGGATCTTGGCCCTTCCCTACCTCACCGTGGGGAATCACATCAGTCAGAGTCCAGACAACGGAACACATTCATAATGTTATTTCCAACTGAAAGGGATTTAGTGAAGGGAATGGAGTGCTTACAAAACTGTTGGGAGGACTGACAAGGAAGTCAAGGATCCATCACTGGACCATTTATCTCAACGGTATACAGTTTTAACTCTGATCTTGAACACGGGGAGATGCTGTTACTACTGACACCGCTGTCCCCTCACAACTAACTCGAAGCTGGAGACCAGAATTGGTATGCCACGTGTATCCACCACAACCAACTCTAAGATCTCTATGGCCTTGCTCACCAGCAAGAGAAATTTACATGTATTTTCTGAATTTTGGAAAGGAAGGAAGAAGGGGATGAGTATGGCCAAAGACTCCTGTGTTCTACACAGTATAATACAGCAGGCAGGCATGTGCTAAACACAGATGACTGAACTGCCTTCTCTTTCTTGAACCTGGTAGATTTTTTTTTTAATTTATTATTTTTATTGAAGGATAATTGCTTTACAGAATTGTGTTGTTTTCTGTCAATCCTCAACATGAATCAGCCATAGGTATACATATATCCCCTTCCTTTTGAACCTCCCTCCCATCTCCCTCCCCATCCCACCCCTCCAGGCTGATACAGAGCCCCTGTTTGAGTTTCCTGAGCCATACAGCAAATTCCTGTTGGCTATGTATTTTACATATGGTAATATAAGTTTCCATGTTCCTCTTTCCATATATCTCACCCTCTCCTCCCCTCTCCCCATGTCCATACGTCTATGCTCTGTATATGTTTCTCCATAGCTGCCCTGTAAATAAATTCTTCAGTACCATTTTTCTCTGCTAAGTCACTTCAGTCGTGTCCGACTCTGTGAGACCCCATAGACGGCAGCCCACCAGGCTCCCCCGTCCCTGGGATTCTCTAGGCAAGAACACTGGAGTGGGTTGCCATTTCTTTCTCCGATGCACGAGAGTGAAAAGTGGAAGTGAAGCCGCTCAGTCGTGTCTG
>NW_011494900.1:4201953-4219283 GCF_000754665.1 Bison bison bison | reverse complement strand
AGTCGTGTCTGACTCAGCGACCCCGTGGACTGCAGCCCACCAGGCTCCTCTGTCCATGGGATTTTCCAGGCAAGAGTACTGGAGTGGGGTTGCCATTGCCTTCTCCAACCGTTTTTCTAGATTCTGTATATATGCATTAGAACATGATATTTATCTTTCTCTTTCTGACTTACTTCACTCTGTATAATAGGCTCTAGGTTCAGCCACTTCATTAGAACTGACTCACGTGTGTTCCTTTTTATGGCTGAGTAATATTCCATTGTGTTTACATACCACTGCTTCTTTATCCATTCATCTGTCAGTGGACATCTAGGTTGCTTTCATGTTCTAGCTATTGTAAATAGTGCTACAATGAACATAGGCTTGGAAGTGTTCCTTCCTTTGCAATTTTTTGAAAGAGTTTTAGAAGGATAGGCACAAGCTCTTCTCTAAATGTTTGACAGAATTCTCCTGTGAAGCCATCTGGTCCTGGGCTTTTGTTTCTTGGGAGATTTTTGATCACAGCTTCAGTTTCAGTGCTTGTAATTGGGTTGTTCATAATTTCTTTTTCCTCCTGGTTCAGTCTTGGAAGATTGAACTTTTCTAAGAATCTGTCCATTTCTTCCAGGTTATCCATTTTATTGCAATACAATTGTTCATAATAGTCTCTTATAATCCTTTGTATTTCTAATAGTCCTTCTTTATTTCTAATTTTATTGATTTGATTCTTTTCTCTTTTTTTCTTGATGAGTCTGGCTAAAGGTTTGTCAATTTTGTTTATCTTCTCAAAGAACCAGCTTTTAATTTTATTAATCTTTACTATTGTTTCTTTCATTTCTTTTTCATTTATCTCTGCTCAGATCTCTGATTTTGATTTCTTTCCTTCTACTAATTTGGGGGGTTTTTTTGTTCTTCTTTGTCCAACTGTTTTAGGTGTAAAGTTAGGTTGTCTATTTGATGTTTTTCTTGAGGTAGGATTGTATTGCTATAAACTTCCCTCTTAGAACTGCTTTCGCTGCATCCCATAAGTTTTGCGTTGTCATGTTTTCATTGTCATTTGTTTCTAGGAATTTTTTGATTTCCCTTTTCATTTCTTCAGCACCTTGTTGGTTATTTAGAAACATGTTGTTTAATCTCCATGTGTTTGTGTTTCTTAAAGTTATTTTCTTGTAACTGATATCTAGTCTCATAGCATTGTGGTCAGAGAAGATGCTTGATATGATTTCAATTTTCTTAAATTTACTGAGGTTTGATTTGTGACCCAAATGTGCTCTATCCTGAAGAATGTTCCATGTGCTCTTGAGAAGAAGGTGCATTCTTCTGAATTTGGATGGAATGTCCTGAAGATATCAATGAGATTTATCTCATCTAATGTATCATTTAAGACTTGTGTTTCTTTATTAACTTTCTATTTTGATGATCTGTCCCCTGGTGTGAGTGGGGTTTTAAAATCTCATACTATTATTGCATTCTTGTCAATTTCTCCTTTTATGTCTATTATGGCGACTGCAGCCATGAAATAAAAAGACACTTACTCCTTGGAAGAAAAGTTATGACCAACCTAGACAGCATATTCAAAAGCAGAGACATTACTTTGCCAACAAAGTACTGGTCAGGTACTCCTGCCTGCTCTCAGCTGGTGTCCTGCATGCACGTCTGTCTAAAGATGTATTCCTGACGTATCCATGGAGAGAGATGTACTCCACATCCACCTACTCCTCCACCATCTTGTTCTCTCACGGGGTAGATTTTTAAGTCAAGTAACGGTTTACATTTGACATTTCTCTTTTGGGCTGGATTGGTCTTCCTCTCCCTTACCTTTTTTTTTACTGAAGCTAAAAAAATCTCTATTCATCTTTGAAAATACAGCTCAAGCATGACCTGTTCCTGGAAGTCTTTCTTCTTCTTGCTAACATAAGAACTGGCCACTCTCTCCTTAGGTTCCCCATGCAAGCAAGTGTCGATTCTCATCATGAAGCCTACTCTACTTCTTTGCACTCATACCACCTACTTGTGTAAAGTGTTTAAAGCAATTCTGCGGCATATGGTAGTGACAGAATTAATGATTGCTGAATGGATGGGCAAAGCTGAGGTTTTTACCACAGACCCAAAACATAGGTGGAGATTCCAGTAGTACCTATTACCCCATCTAGTCAAAGAAGAACTAAATAAATGAGTCTTCCTGTTTTCTTCTAGGCTGAAATTTTGGACAGTTTTTGTATATCGTAGCACTGGAACGTGCATACCATGTGCTAAGTCACTTTTGTCGTATCTGACTCTGTGCAACCCTATGGACTATAGCCCACCAGGCTCCTCTGCCCATGCGATTCTCCAGGCAAGAATATTGGAGTGGGTTGCCATGCCCTCTTCCAGGGGATTTTCCCACCCAGGGATCAAATCCACTTCTCTTACATTTCCTGCATCTGCAGGCAGGTGGGTTCTTTACCACTAGGGCCACCCGGGAAGCCCTGGTGGTACAGTGTTTGGGGAATTTGCAAGATACTGTAGCAAAGAACTGAATAAGGGTAGCCTGGGCAAGGAATCAGTTCAGTTCAGTTGCTCAGTCGTGTCTGACTCTTTGCAACCCCATGGACTGCAGCACGCCAGGCCTCCCTGTCCAACACCAACTCCCGGATTCTACTCAAACTCATGTCCATTGAGTCAGTGATGCCATCCAACCACCTCATCCTCTGTTGTCCCCTTCTCCTCCCACCTTCAATCTTTCCCAGGATCAGAGTCTTTTCAAATGAGGCAGCTCTTCTCATCAGGTGTCAAAGTATTGGAGTTTCAGCTTCAACATCAGTCCTTCCAATGAATATTCAGGACTGATTTCCTTTAGGATGGACTGGTTGGATCTCCTTGCAGTCCAAGGGACTCTCAAGAGTCTTCTCCAACACCACAGTTCAAAAAGCATCAGTTCTTGGGTGCTCAGCTTTCTTTGTAGTCCAACTCTCACATCCATACATGACTACTGAAAAAATCATAGCCTTGACTAAACGGACCTTTGTTGGCAAAGTAATGTCTCTGATTTGTAATATGCTGTCTAGGTTGGTCATAACTTTCCTTCCAAGGAGTAAGCATCTTTTAATTTCATGGCTGCAGTCACCATCTGCAGTGATTTTGGAGCCCCAAAAAATAAAGTCTGCCACTGTTTCCCCATCTATTTCCCATGAAGTGATGGGACCGGATGCCATGATCTTAGTTTTCTGAATGTTGAGTTTTAAGCCAGCTTTCTCACTCTCCTCTTTCACTTTCATCAAGAGGCTCTTTAGTTCTTCACTTTCTGCCATAAGGATGTCATCATCTGCATATCTGAGGTTATTGATATTTCTCCTGACAATCTTGAATCCAGCCTGTGCTTCATCCAGTCCAGCATTTCTCTTATATTATAACTGCATATAAGTTAAATAAGCAGGGTGACAATAGATGGGCTTGATGTACTCCTTTTCCTGTTTGGAACCAGTCTGTTGCTCCATATCCAGTTCTAACTGGTGCTTCCTGACTTGCATACCAAGTGCAGATTTCTCAAGAGGCAGGTCAGGTGGTCTGGTATTCTCATATCTTTAAGAATTTTCCAGTTTGTTGTGGTCCACACAGTCAAAGGCTTTGGCATGGTTGATAAAGCAGGAATAGATGTTTCTCTGGAACTCTCTTGCTTTTTCGATGATCCAGCAGATGTTGGCAATTTGATCTCTGGTTCCTCTGCCTTTTCTAAATCCAGCTTGAACATCTGGAAGTTCACAGTTCACATATTGTTGAAGCCTGGCTTGAAGAATTTTGAGAATTACTTTACTACCGTGTGAGATGAGTGCAATTGTGCGGTAGTTTGAGCATTCCTTGGCATTGCCTTTCTTAGGGATTGGAATAAAAATTGACCTTTTCCAGTCCTGTGACCACTGCTGAGTTTTCCAAATTCACTGGCATATTGAGTGCAGCACTTTCAGAGCATCATCTTTTAGGATTTGAAATAGGTCAACTGGAATTCCATCACTTCCACTGGCTTTGTTTGTAGTGATGCTTACTAAGGCCCATTTGACTTCACATTCCAGGATGTCTGGCTTAGGTGAGTGATCACACCATCGTGATTATCTGGGTCATGAAGATCTTTTTTTGTACAGTTCTTCTGTGTATTTTTGCCACCTCTTCTTAATATCTTCTGCTCCTGTTAGGTCCATACCATTTCTGTCCTTTATTGAGCCCATCTTTGCATGAAATATTCCCTTAGTATCTCTGATTTTCTTGAAGAGATCTCTAGTCTTTCCCATTCTATTGTTTTCCTCTATTTCTTTGCATTGATCATTGAAAAAGGTGTTCTTATCTCTCCTTGTTATTCTTTGGAACTCTGTATTCAAATGGGTATCTCTTTCCTTTTCTCCTTTGCTTTTCACTTCTCTTCTTTTCACAGCTATTTGTAAGGCCTTCTCAGACAGCCATTTTTCTTTTTTGTATTTCTTTTTCTTGTGGATGGATTGATCCCTGTCTCCTGTACAATATCATGGACCTCCGTCCATAGTTCATCAGGTACTCTTTCTATCAGATCTAGTCCCTTAAATCAATATCAAAATCAGATTGTTTATATTCTTTGCAGCCAAAGATGGAGAAGCTCTATACAGTCAGTAAAAACAAGATCAGGAGCTGACTGTGGCTCAGATCATGAACTCCATATTACCAAATTCAGACTTAAATTGAAGAAAGTAGGGAAAACCACTAGACCATTGAGGTATGACCTAAATCAAATCCCTTACGATTATACAATAAAAGTGAGAAACAGATTTAAGAACAAGGAATAGGAAGCAGAAAAAAAGTTAGCATTGGTTAGGACTCTCTTAGTTGCAACTAAGTGAGTTAACAGAAACTAGTTTACAGAAACTCAACTCAAATGAGACAAAGCAATAAAAATAAATGTTCTGATCAGCATAACTGATAGGTCAGGATGCTGGCTTCAGGCATAGCTGAATCCAGTCTACTCTCCATGTTAGCCAGGGTCTGTCACTCTGGCCCAGTTTTCCTCTGCAGCCTATGGATTTCTCACAGTGACTCTTCCCACATGAAAGCAAAGGTGATCACCACAGTTCCCAACTTGGACTCTACATAGCCAGGACCTCAGTGGAAATGGAGACTATCTTTCCTGATACTTCTCCCAAATGTTTCTGCTCAGGATTGACTCTGTTGTAGCCCAGTCTGGGTCCCAGCTATCCCCACACAAAGCCAGGAGGATAGAAGATCAGGCCAGGGTGCTGTGCCCACCCTGAAACCAGGGAACCTCATGGTCAAATCAATCCCATCAACATCCATGGGCTGAGTGTGGCTCTCAAAGGAAAATTGAGGTGGTGTTTTAAAACAGAGAAATGGAGATGTTGGGCTGGGAAAACAGCACATTTCCTGCAGCGGACATCTAGGACTTTGCTATCTCCAAAGCTATACTCTTCATTTTGAAAGAGACTTTGAGCTATTCTGGGGCTCAAGATTAACAGCCAAACTGGAGATATTCTGGGGGTGCTTCCCTGATGGGCTGCCCAAGGAGACTGGTACAAAACAGAGAAACTTTTTACATCATTTCTAAGTTTCAGTTGAGACTAGGGGGGAGAAGGGGAAAAGCCATCAGTGTGGGGTCTTGAGTAATAAAACAGAGAGTAAGAAGGAAGATGAAAAATGCTTGAGATGTAAATGTGATGAACAACAGGAAGTAATTGAAAAGGAAGTGGCTTCCTCTCGTGTGTCAGGCCAGCCTTGGGAAGAACAAGAGAAGCACCTTTTCTGGAGCCTCAGCTGCTCTGCTGCCTTTCCAGCCGCCTCCTTGGAAAGAATGAGGCTTTAACAACCAGCGTGGTATCGGCGCTGGCTTCCACCCAAGCCTGAACAGTGCCCCCATTGAGGGACCCCGGGGCCAGCCCTGGATGCCTCTCCTTTCTCCTGCACCCCCTCAATGGGCCATTTGTGGGGCTAACAAGGACCGGGAGACACACTGCCCATCTTCTGCAAGCCCCCAGCAGCTGCAGGATTCCTCTAAAGGACCCCTGCACATCTCTGCTAAGAGACCAGCAGGATGGATGCTGGGTTCAGAAAGAGGTCCCCAGGAGCCTCCTAGATGGAAGAGAAAAATACTCCTCAGTTCTCCTCTCCCTTCCAGGCCTTTCTCCCATCTCCTGGGATGGTGTCGCTTCACCCTGCAAATATTTGGTATCCTGCCTTCTTGCAGGGTAGACACCCTCCCTATTCCACTCTCCTTGCTGGCTTAGAGAGAGAAGAGAGACAAGGAATGAGCTGAGAGTTTATGATTGCAGCTATGTTCAAATAATCCATCTTTATAGCCCTCTTTGAAGGCGAGATTAAGATGACCTAGAGTGGAAAGGTGGCTAAAAAATTTCTGTCAAACACCAAGATCACAGCTACTGTTTGTACTAATCTTATTGATCCCATCACAAGGCAAAGGAAAGGTAGACAGCAATCTATTTCTCCAGCACCCATTAGGTAATGACTGCTATTGTCCTGAGGAAACAGAGCAGCATACTGTCCAGAGTAGGCAAATGAGGATGCATTGTCTGCAATTTCCTACCTCCATGGAATATAAGGATGTGATTTTATATTTTCATCTAGGCAAGTTGACCTCTGCCTAGATGTCTCCCTCCAGGAGCTTCTTCTTGCATGTAAAAATCTCCCATTCTTGTAACACTGCCTTTGTTTGTAGGCTAAAGCAAGTGTCCATTTGTCCTAAGTTGCTTCCTGTCATGTCCGACTCTTTATGACCATCAGGACTGTAGCCCACTGGGCTCCTCTGTCCATGGGATTCTCTGGGCAAGAATACTAGAGTGGGTTGCCATTTTCCTCTCCAGGAGATCTTCCCAACCCAGGGATCAAACCCACTCTCCTGCACTGGCAGGCAAGTTCTTTACCACTAGCACCACCCGGGAAGCCGAAAAGCAAGTCAGCACGAAACAAAGTGCTCCACACTATTTGGTGGAAATTTATTGAAGTGTCAATTTCTCAAAACCTCAAGTCTTATACGTCATCAATACTGTGGTGGGATGCAGGTGATCCTGTCATTCCCAAAGTAGCCGCTGGGGTAAAGGGGAGACGGGACAGCTCCAGAGACAAACTTTGCCTACTTAGCAACGGACGGACTCTGAAAGGCAACCTAATGCATCCTCACGCTTCAATCTCCCCACAACCTCCTTGCCAGAAGGTTGATCTCTGGCCTCATTCTGCAGGACCAGGGGGCTTCCCTCTTTCCATGCCAGGGCATTTCACTTTTGAACAAATCTTATTCATCAGAGAATTTTCCTTTATTTTAACCCTCAAAGGATTTCCCTTGCAATCTTCAGACATTGATCCCAGTCTTAGCCCAGGGCCAGACTGTCAAATTCCAGAAAACCCTCACCCTTTCTGATAAATCTTTCCAGACAGCAATCATTCAGGACTCCTCCTGAGGTTTTCCTCTTTGGGCTAAATCATGGCTCCTGAAATTCCTGCAACAGTTTCCCACAGGATAGAGTCACTCGATTTTTGTCTTGGACCCTTTTAAAGACACGGAATTCAGGCGAGGTTTGGCCAGGGTTAAAATAAAGGCCCACCCTTGATAGGAGAATTCTAACTCATGAATGCACTCTAAGAGTTGATGCTTGTCATGTGATACTGCAAGTTCCCACTGAACTTCCTGGGGATAAAACTCATGAGACTTTTCCCATGGACATCTGTTAAGCCAGTCATCTCCAGTCAATTGAATGATTTTAACCTAAGATCTGGGATTCCCTGATGACTCAGATGGTAAAGGATCCACCTGCAATGCAGGAGACCCTGGTTCGATCCCTGGATTGTGAAGATACCCTGAAGGAGGCCATGGCAATCTGCTCCAGTATTTTTGCCTGGAGAATCCCCATGGACAGAAAAGCCTGGCGGGCTGCAGTCCATGGGGTGGCAAAGATTTGGACACAGTTAAGCAACTAAGCACAAACAAGAGCACAACCTAAGATCTAATGTTCATTTCTTATAAAATTTTATCCTTTTTGTCTCAGTCCATCGATCTAACATGTGGACTTCTTTTAGAAATATTGATTCAGATTGTAGCATTTATGTAAGAGTAGTAGAATTTATCCTCAAATTTATGTGATCTACATACATCCAAATGGGTGTCCTCTATTTGCAATCAAATTATTAAGAAAAGCGAAGGCAACACTGACAAGCTCAGATGAATAGTCCTGAACTCAGTGTTAGAGACCTTTCAATGCTGTGTTAATACAAGAAAAATAGATTTCAGGATGCTGAGAACTCACTCCTGCTTTCCAGCCCAGAGACATCTCACATAAAAGAATACTGTACTATTAGACAGAAGGAAGTATTTTTATGTTTTTCTTTAGTTGATTTTGGATAGGGGTGGTCAGTACTGGTTTTATACTATGCAAACATAAGATTCTAAGGATGTAGCAGAAGCAATGGCCCTTTAACCTAGCTTAGGCATTAAGTAGTGGGTCTCTGAGCTTTAAAGATTATGTTTTATTAAAACAGCCTTCTTGCCAAAATCCGATATGCTTCTTCCTAAGATAGATTCCCAAACCAAAGCTTATCCAATCGATATGACAATAAAAGGCTCATCAAAACATTATGCCTGCATTTTCCCAGATTTCTCCAAACCTTTCCCTAAGAGGTGCTATTTTTCATTTCCCAAGGAAAAAGAGAACCACTCTATAAATTATTTTCAGAAACTACTATGAATTCCACATCCAAAGTTCTTGCAATCATACTTGAATGTTCAGTTAAGGCAGTTCTCAGGGTGGAAGCCTCCCAGGCTGAATGCAGAAACCCCTTCTGGCAAAGTCGTGTGAAAAATGTCTCAATCAGATGCTTTTTCTAAGCCATTCCCAAGCTTCATGTCAAACAGAGGCTGAGTGTGAGCTGAAAGATGGCTGGATAATAGCATGAGAATAAATAAGTCACTTATTTCAGGTTTCTAATGGAAAAGAATTTTCACTGAAAAAGAAATGCACAGATAACTTCAGGTTTTGAACGAGTCCAATCATGGGGTGAAGACCCAAAGGGAAACAAACCCAAGTAATTTTGTTATTTTGGGAGGTCAAGTCCATTGAAATATTAATCCCTTTCCTATAACCACCTATTACAAATAATAAGTTGGATCATAGCTTACCTTGCCACATTTCAGTTTTATCAAGGGAACTTTACTTCTTTCTACACAGCTTACCTTTTTCCCTTTCCAAACCCTGCTCAATTTATCAACTGATACTGATACTGTGTGATTAGATTGACTGATTAGTCAATCTAATCACACAGACCACAGCCTTGTCTAACTCAATGAAACTAAGCCATGCCATGTGGGGCCACCCAAGACGGGTGGGACACGGTGGAGAGGTCTGACAGAATGTGGTCCACTGGAGAAGGGAATGGCAAACCACTTCAGTATTCTTGCCTTGAGAACCCCATGAACAGTATGAAAAGGCAAAATGATAGGCTACTGAAAGAGGAACTCCCCAGGTCAGTAGGTGCCCAATATGCTACTGGAGATCAGTGGAGAAATAACTCCAGAAAGAATGAAGGGATGGAGCCAAAGCAAAAAATAATACCCAGTTGTGGATGTGACTGGTGATAGAAGCAAGGTCCAATGCTGTAAAGAGCAATATTGCATCAGATCAGATCAGTCGCTCAGTCGTGTCCGACTCTGCAACCCCATGAATCGCAGCACGCCAGGCCTCCCTGTCCATCACCAACTCCCGGAGTTCACTCAGACTCACATCCATCGAGTCAGTGATGCCATCCAGCCATCTCATCCTCTGTCGTCCCCTTCTCCTCCTGCCCCCAATCCCTCCCAGCATCAGAGTCTTTTCCAATGAGTCAACTCTTCGCATGAGGTGGCCAAAGTACTGGAGTTTCAGCTTTAGCATCATTCCTTCCAAAGAAATCCCAGGGCTGATCTCCTTTAGAATGGACTGGTTGGATCTCCTTGCAGTCCAAGGGACTCTCAAGAGTCTTCTCCAACACCAATGTTCAAAATCATCAGTTCTTTGGCGCTCAGCCTTTTATTGCATAGGAACCTGGAGTGTCAGGTCCATGAATCAAGGCAAATTGGAAGTGGTCAAACAGGAGTTGGTAAGAGTGAATGCCGACATTCTAGGAATCAGCAAACTAAAATGGACTGGAATGGGTGAATTTAACTCAGATGACCATTATATCTACTACTGTGGGCAGGAATCCCTTAGAAGAAATGGAGTAGCCATCATGGTCAAAAAAAGAGTCTGAAATGCAGTACTTGGATGCAATCTCAAAAATGACAGAATGATCTCTGTTCGTTTCCAAGGCAAACCATTCAATGTCACAGTAATCCAAGTCTCTGCCCCAATCAGTAACGCTGAAGAAGCTGAAGTTGAATGGTTCTATGAAGACCTACAAGATATTTTAGAATTAACACCCCAAAAAGATGTCCTTTTCATTATAGGGGACTGGAATGCAAAAGTAGGAAGTCAAGAAACGCCTGGGGTAACAGGCAAATTTGGATGGAATGAAGCAGGGCAAAGGCTAGTAGAGTTTTGCCAAGAGAACGCACTGGTCATAGCAAACACCCTCTTCCAACAACACAAGAGAAGACTCTACACATGGACATCACCAGATGGTCAACACCAAAATCAGAATGATTATATTCTTTGCAGCCAAAGATGGAGAAGCTCTATAAGCAAAAACAAGACTGGGAGCTGACTGTGGCTCAGATCATGAACTCCTTATTGCCAAATTGAGACTTCAATTGAAGAAAGTGGGGAAAACCACTAGACCATTCAGGTATGACTTAAATCCAATCCCTTATTATTATACAGGAGAACTGAGAAATAGGTTTAAGGGACTAGATCTGATAGACAGAGTGCCTGATGAACGATGGACGGAGGTGGTTCATGACATTGTACAGTAGACAGGGATCAAGACCATCCCCATGGAAAAGAAATGCAAAAAAGCAAAATGGCTGTCTGGGGAGGCCTTACAAATAGCTGTGAAAAGAAGAGAAGCGAAAAGCAAAGGAGAAAAGGAAAGATATAAGCATCTGAATGCACAGTTCCAAAGAATAGCAAGGAGAGATAAGAAAGCCTTCCTCAGAGATCAATGCAAAGAAATAGAGGAAAACAACAGAATGAGAAAAACTAGAGATCTCTTCAAGAAAATTAGAGATACCAAGGGGACATTTCATGCAAAGATGAGCTCGATAAAGGACAGAAATGGTATGGACCTAACAGGAGCAGAAGATATTAAGAGGTGGCAGGAAGAACTGTACAAAAAAGATCTTCATGACCCAGATAATCACGATGGTGTGATCACTCACCTAGAGACAGACATCCTGGGATGTGAAGTCAAGTGGGCCTTAGAAAGCATTACTACGAACAAAACTAGTGGAGGTGATGGAATGAACCATTTCAAATCCTAAAAGATGATGCTCTGAAAGTGCTGCACTCAACATGCCAGCAAATCTGGAAAACTCAGCAGTGGTCACAGGACTGGAAAAGGTCAGTTTTCATTCCAATCCCAAAGAAAGGCAACGCCAAAGAATGCTCAAACTACCACACAATTGCACTCATCTTACATGCTAGTAAAGTAATGCTCAAAATTCTCCAAGCCAGGCTTCAGCAATACATGAACTGGCAGAGGAACCAGAGATCCAATTGCCAACATCTGCTGGATAAATGAAAAAGCAAGAGAGTTCCAGAAAAAGATCTATTTCTGCTTTTTGACTATGCCAAAGCCTTTGACTGTGTGGATCACAAGAAACTGTGGGAAATTCTGAAAGAGATGGGAATATTAGATCACCTGACCTGCCTCTTGAGAAACCTATGTGCAGGTCAGGAAGCAACAGTCAGAACTGGACATGGAACAGCAGACTGGTTCCAAATAGGAAAAGGAGTACGTCAAGGCTATATATTGTCACCCTGCTTATTTAACTTCTATGCAGAGTACATCATGAGAAATGCTGGGCTGGAAGAAGCACAAGCTGGAATCAAGATTGCCGGGAGAAATATCAATAACTTCAGATATGCAGATGACACCACCCTTATGGCAGAAAGTGAAGAGGAACTAAAAAGCCTCTTGATGAAAGTGAAAGAGGAGAGTGAAGAAGTTGGCTTAAAGCTCAACATTCAGAAAACGAAAATCATGGCATCTGGTCCCATCACTTCATGGGAAATAGATGGGGAAACAGTGGAAACAGTGTCAGACTTCATTTTTGGGGGCTCCAACATAACTGCAGATGGTGATTGCAGCCATGAAATTAAAAGATGCTTACTCCTTGGAAGGAAAGTTATGACCAACCTAGATAGCATATTAAGAAGCAGAGACATTACTTTATGAACAAAGGTCCGTCTAGTCAAGGCTATGGTTTTTCCTGTGGTCATGTGAGGATGTGAGAGTTCGACTGTGAAGAAAGCTGAGCACCAAAGAACTGATGCTTTTAAACTGTGGTGTTGGAGAAGACTCTTGAGCGTCCCTTGGACTGCAAGGAAATCCAACCAATCCATTCTAAAGGAGATCAGTCCTGGGTGTTCTTTGGAAGGAATGATGCTAAAGCTGAAACTCCAGTACTTTGGCCACCTCATGCAAAGAGTTTACTCACTGGAAAAGACCCTGATGCTGGGAGGGATTGGGGGCAGGAGGAGAAGGGGACGACAGCGGATGAGATGGCTGGATGGCATCACTGACTCGATGGACATGAGTTTGAGTGAACTCCGGGAGATGGTGATGGACAGCGAGGCCTGGCGTGCTGCGATTCATGGGGTCACAAAGAGTCAGACACGACTGAGCGACTGAGCTGAACTGAAGTGAACTGATTGATACTGATACTCTTCTCACTCATTTTGTGACAACTCTTCTGGTAAAATCTTACTTCCCTCTTCTAGTTGTAATACCCAGTGTCTTCCCACACAATGTCACCAAATCCATTCCTCACACTATCTCCTCATCCATCCCCTCCTTTGTTTCCCTGTTACTTTCTATTGGGCTTCCCTGATGCAGAATCCGCCTGCAAAGACACAGGAGACACAGGCTTGATCCCTGGGTCAGGAAGATCCCCAGAGGATGGAGTGCATGGCAACCCACTGGAGTGCATGGCAACCCACTCCAGTATTCTTGCCTATCGAATCCCATGGGCAGGGGAGTCTGGCAGGGTACAGTCCAAAGGGTCACAAAGAGCCAGCCATGACTAAACAACTAAGTGCCTCCTGTCGGGATGACATATAACGAGTCCATCCGGCTTTCGGGTTGCTCTTTCTTTTGATATCCAGATATAGTTCTTAGAACTGCAGAAGGGCCAGCCCAATATTTCAGAAAATCAGCTACAGGATGCTTCCCCTGGGGGAGAGCCCGTCACCTCTTTCCTCAAACCCCTGGTCCAGAATCCTCCCAATCAGCCCTGACCCTCTTGTCCACTCTTTACAACCCTTTGTCCTTTGCACACTCGCTGTTCTTGCCTCTTCTCTCCAGTCACTGTCAACAGAAGTCCATGTTGCATGGACTAATGCTGAAGGTGTGGAAAACTTGGAAAGGAATTATACAGTACATCATAAAGTCTAACTCGGGCGTCACTGCTGCTAATGTCCATTCGTAAGGAATCCTTACCTGGCCAAGTTCCTGGGCATACCCTCAGAATGGAGTCCCAGCTACCACTTCCTCTCTTCCTCACCCACCAAAAGAAAACTCAATCTTCCTCAGTATTATGAAAAAGAAAACAACCCACCAAAACACTACAGTAATTCAGCCATCTTGAAGTACAGGTATGCCTGTAGTCAGGTTTTTTAGTATCATTTTTTTTTAATTTAGTAAAAAGTTTTAATGACATAAAAATGCAAAAAGAAATAATGATATAAAAATGCAAAATTACTGGAGCATTATTTATTAAAAGTCAGAGTATGTCAATATGATGTAATAGCATTCAGTTCCTTAAGGTTATTGTGCTACCTCTAAAAGGAGCAGCCTCTGAGCAGGTATTTGCAGCACCTTTCAGTTTAGGAAAATTGCTTATTATGTAATGTTAGAGAAAACTAGGATCCAAATGCTATACAGAGTGTGATTTCAACTCTGTAAAAAATCTGGAAGAAAGCATGCCAGATTATCAATAGGAGTTACAGGAATATGGGTGTTTGCTATTTTATTGCTTCAGTTTTCTGTGCTTTTTAAGCCCGCTGGATAATCACTGTCTTTTAAGACCATGCAGACCATTGAGATTTGCATACACCAACACCTGCCTGACAGATGTAAGACTGTTTTCAGGCTGAAGTTTAACCTAATTCAGAGAAAATATCTCATTCCATAAGACTCAGCTCAGACATCACCTGTGAAGCCCTCTGTGCCCACCCATCTTCCTCCCACTGAGCAATTGGTTGCTTCTTCCACCTCCAAACTGTAATACTCTGTACAACCCTTTCTAATACTTCTCACATCTGTATCAGTCAGGGTCTGCATCAGCTTATTACAAAGAAGCAGTATGGAAGGAAATCACAAAAGATAGTGCATCCCCAGGGAACAGGAGGGGCTGGTACCAACTCTAGCCTGAAAGGGTAACAGGAAGGAGTGGTTCTCAGAGCCTGGCAAAGGAATGAGAGGAATTCTTGGCAGGAATTGGAACCAGCCTATAGCAAACCCTCAGGAAAGGAGCAAATTCACTCTCTTGGCTTCTTCCAAAAGTCTACTGGTGTTTGTCAAGGGCCAAATCCAGCTGGAAGCCAAGGAGCAAGAAAGCCCTGTAACGTGACCCGTAGAGGGAAGCCTCCCAGGAAGAAAGCAGAGAGAAAGATGGTGAGTGGACCTGGGTGAGTGGACCTGGAGGGATAAACCAAAGATCCAGTACAGTCACACAATTTTTGATTTACAGGTGCAGCCCCAGTGTCTGTTACCTGAGGTTTCTCTTTCCTTTATATTGCAAAGCATGCAATATTTCAGTGCATGGGCTGAATCTGCAAAGTCCGGACTCCTTCCATTTTCTCTCCAGTGGATTTCAGGGGATGAAGCTTCTCCTGAGCTGGGCCTTACTTCATCCTGCCTGGTTCCTCCATCTGCCCTCCTCTCACTAGACCACTTCCTCCCGTGCTGGACACCACCCTTCTTCCTTCCTCTTTCTCAAAGCAGTATGAATCTATGGATTATTGTACGTATCAGACATCTCACTGAGGGGTAGGGGACAGAGTGGGTAGTTGCAGCACAGTGTAAGGAACAACGTCAAACCCTTTCGAAACATTCTTTCATAAATATTTATCAGTCATTCTCTACTATGAAGAACTTCTCATTTGTGCTCACCGCCATCTTCCAGGATCCCCATGCCCTCAAGGGCCTTCTCCTTCTCATGAAAAACCTCCAAAACCCTAAACTCTGTAACACTCTTGTCTAAATCTTGAGATATTTTACTGCAATGGTTTTAAAAAGTCAAATTGGATTACTTTCTAAATAAAAAGTTTTATTGGAACCAGGACCAGAATTAGGGTGAGGAAAATGAGATAAGATTATACACTTGCAGGATCAGATTCTCTCTTCCTTTAAAATTTGCACCCTTTGTTCATCATGGACTTTTTTATTTTTTAAGTGTTACATTCTAATAGTATTTATCTTGATCACTAAGTTTTTTGGCATCCCCTTCTTTCTGCATCTAAGGCAAATGTTTCACATCCCTTTGTCCTGACCTTGCCAGTTCAGAAGAAGAGGGAAGGGCTCATCTTTCCACATTAAACATGCCCATTAAAGTGCTTTTCCAAACCAAAAGCTAACTCTTTTCCAAACAGAATTTTGAAAACTGCCAGTCAGTGTGTGTGTGTGTGTGTGTGTGTGTGTGTGTGTGTTTTGGCCATGCCACACAGCATGTGAGATCTTAGTTCCCCACCAAGGACCGAACTTGTAAAACAGGGTTATATTAGAAGCTCAGTGTCTTAACCACTAGACCACCAGGGAAGTCCCCAAACTCCTGCCAAATTTGAGAATAATTTCTTCCTGCTATCCCTCCCCATTAGACCATGAGATCCTCCAAGAAAGAAAATGATAGAGAATGCTGCTTTCCTGTTTCTGTATCCCAAGTGCCTATATTAATAGATGAATTATAAATATTTACTAAATATAGGACCTAGGGCAAAAATTTGTAAGTTAGGTCAGCTTGTTACTTGTTGAATCTATTCAGAGCTTTTCTTTTCCATGCTGAAATGAAAAATCTTAGAAAACCAGCTGGCAAAGTTTTAAAGAGCCTTCAATCTAATCTTTTCATTTCACACATTAGGAGACAGAGGCTTATTTCCATGGTTATATTTGCAAGCAATTAGCCCATGATTTACCAAGAGTCACTAGCATTTCCTACTGTCAGAGTGCCACCCTACCTGAATAATTTTGACAGCCTCCCAGTGGGAAGACAGGAGTAAAAATTTCCAGGAGTTCAGGAAGCCCCCCACCACCATTATAACACTATTATTTCTCCTAATAGAAACCTAAGTACGGGCACGGAAAGTGAAGCTCATTATGTGAACACACACACGAGATGGGAAATGGGAAAATTCCTGCCACAACCTAGTGACCTGAGTCAGAACCAGAGTTTGAGACACAGAAATACAAACATTAAACGAAACTGTTCTATCCAAGCCAGAATCTGTGTTTGCCTGAGGTAAAGGCATGCATGTAAGAGCTACAGAGAGAAGGACACCGGTGCTAAGGAAAGTTTGCTTCTTTACAATGAACTCATTGTGTCAAACTGCTGAGGCACCCAGCAAGCTGACAAGGGTCCCTTCACCCCTGTGCCCAGGACAGGCTGGCCAAAGGACATCTAGGGTGACAAGCCGCAAACAGTCAGCACTAATCTCTTATCCTGGAATAGCCCAAAGAACCCGTCCAACCTGACTGGCTGCCCTTCAGAAACGCCTTTGGAATTCTTTGTTCAGTCTTGCTTGGTTTACACTGGACTGTCTCTCCTGGGACTTCTCTGGTGACCTGATCTCCGGCCACGACAACATCCCCCAAGAGATCCACCAGTCCCCAGATTTGCCCAGCAGGTGACACTAATAAGATCCAATGAGAAGCAACGCATTCAAAACAGACGAGAAATGCATTCACACACAAGTCAGAGTTGCCACAGTCTCTTCTTCCTCACCACATTCCCCAGGCAGAAAAGAGGTCAAACCGACCTTGAAGGAGAAACGGCCTTTTTTGATCAGTTACCATGGCAACACCAGCCTTGTCTCCCTAGGGCACCTGCCCCTGGGGCTTGCACCTGCCAGCTGGTAGCCAGAGTGGCCCAGCAGCCTTAGTTCCCTGACACTGGGCTCATTTCACCAACAAAGGTGGCGGCAGTGCCAGTTGGCTTCATGCTATGGATACCTGCCCACTAAGCATTGGCCTGGACATTGGGG
>NW_011494900.1:4195012-4201631 GCF_000754665.1 Bison bison bison | reverse complement strand
AGGATTTCTTGTCACATGAGGTTAGTGGAGTTTCACATCCTCTAAAGCAAATCTCTGTTGAAACTCTCGAGTCTCACATGGCTTCAGCTCAAAACAACCACCCCACTCAGCTGCTCCCGAACTGTTTCAAGCATCAAATCAAGAGACTTGGGTTCTTGTTCAGCTTAGTCTACATAACCCTGAGCCATCACTGGTCCTCTATCACTTCTTATGGAAAATTAAGGGCCAATACAGCTGTCATTAGGGTCCTTTTCAACTCTTTCCTAAAAAAAAAAAACCTTCATTTTCCCTTTTTCCCTACTACTTTCTAAATATATTGCTAACCTGATTCTCTGAAAATGTGAAAATGAATAGAGATTATTTTAGTTTAAAAAATAAATGGATATACATAACAATATGAATGAATTTCAAAATTTCAGTGAAAGAAGTCTCATGAAAAGTTCTAGAATAAACTCAACTAATTTACGGTAAAAAGAAATAGAGGAAAGCGGTAGCCTCTGGGAGTGAGGTGGGAGCAGGGACTCCCTGGAGAGAGGCCTGAGGAACTTTCTGAGGTGAAGACTATATTTTATATCTGGATAAGGGTTTGGGTCACACAGGTGAAAGCCTTTGTCAAAACTCATAGAATGCTCTTCTTGAGACAGACTGATAGAGGGATGAAGAGATAGGTAATAAAATAATTCTAACAAAATGTTCATTGTAGAATTTAAGTGGGCATATAGGTGTTCACGGTGTAATTCATTCACTTTTCTGTATATTTCAAAATCTTCACAATAAAATATTGGGGGTAGGGGAATATGCTATAACAAATTACAAAATTCCCTTCCCACCCACTCTCTCCCTCTTTCTTGACTGTCATCTTTTTTCCCACAAACTGAGCCAGTGGAAATGGCAGTATTTACTGACCTGAGTGGACAATTCAACAGAGCTCTGTGATGAGTAATTCTTTTATCACTGCCCATGGCCTTCAAGGAAGGGGGACACAAGTTCTGCACATCCAGAGCCCTGAAGGGGGACACAAGTTCTGCACATCCAGAGCCCTTCCTTCCACCTCACCTTCCATAGCACAATGATCAGAAATGGGTTTCCTGTGAGGCTGGCTACCCGCCCACATCAGGGGTTGGTCTCTCTTTACCCCGCATGAATCTCTGTTCTGATTTTCAACATCCTAACAGCCTTAGAATGAACACATGGCAATTATGACATTTAATTCCAAATGAAATGGGAACATAACATTTTTAGAATCACTCTGGAGGTATGTCAATTACCAAGAGACAAATTACAAACACATCTTTTACTGGACTCACTATGCTGCTACCCTACCATAAATGGAAATATCATAAATATGTTCCTGAAACACTGACTTTCTTGACCACTTCCCTTTAAGACTCTCAAAACACATTCTTCTTTGTTCCTTCTCAACTTGATTTCTTCTCCCTGAAAATCTTTAAGCCAGACCCACACAAAAGAGCTTATGTTACTAATGTCTTTGCAGACACCATCGGAGACCTAATTCACAGCTAATTTCTTTGAGGGGAAGAAATTAAAGAAAATAAAAAAAACACTAAGAATACAGAGTAAATCTACTTCCTCAGGGTAGAATTCATGATTTTTGTCTATTATTCTCATTGGCAAGTTAATAAAATCTGACAGAAATACACATTTATTGAGTATCAGATATGGTCAAGGCCTTGAGTTACCCAAGGGATTAGTTTCTTCACTCCAAACCAGTGTATAGTCTAATCCAGTGGAGGATTTCAAATATAAGCTTATACAAAGCTGAACAGTAAAATACTCAGATACTTATTCCATGCAGCAGTGGAAAAGGTGTCCAAACTGCATAAACAATGAACCAAGGACTGGATGCTGGGAACTCTGGGAATTTAAGAAAGGACCTAACACCTCTGACAGGAGTGGAGGTCAGAGGTCTTACTTATAAGAACTGGATTTCAGCTATGTCTGGAAGAATAGGTAGGATTTGGGAAATGCAAGAAGGGGAAAGACCACCTTGGGAAGGTAAGATTGGTAATTAAAGGGGCACTTCTGTTCTCAGTACTTGAACTACAAAGCATCATTCCATTTATTTACTTTAAATAAACAAGTAAAGCCATAATATGTCAGATATTGATAAGTGCCATGGACAGGAGGTGTTGACTGAAGGGGTAAGGAGGGTGGTTGCTATGTTTTATATTTAAGATGGTCTTGCTGATAACCTGGGATGAAAGAAATGAGAAGGCAAGTTTTGTTTGTATCTGGAGGAAGCACTTTTCAAGCAGAGAGTCAATAGTGCAAAGACCTAAGCAGGAAGAGGATCTACTTGAAACAGCAAGAAAACCAGCGTGGCTACAGCAGAATGGGTGCAGGTACAGTGGAAGGGGATGGTGTCTGAAAGTGGCTGGTGCCAATCACGTGAGGTCTTTTAGAGCAATGGAGGGGCTCTGCTTTGTATGGAAGGTGAGATGTCAAGATGTGGAAGGTATGGAACAGAGGAGTGACAGGGTCTGACTTCCATTTAAAAGAATCACACGACATACATGCTGAAAAACAATTGTAGTCTCTTATTGGCTATGACAGTAATCCATGTGAGAGATGATCATGGCTTGAACTATGATGGTAGTGGTCGAGATGGTAAGAAGGAGGAAGATTCTTAGAGGTTCAAGCCATGGGACTTCTTGGTGAATTGGGCATGGGGTATGAGGAAAAGAGAAGAATCCATGACTTCGAGCTTTTCCTCTTGAGCAGCTCTTGGGAAGAATTGTTTTTTGCTAAAATGAGAAAGACTATGGGAACAGTGGTTATGGTTTGCAGGGGAGGGGATCATGAATCATGAGTTTAATACCAACTTGTTAGAGTGGAGATGCTTTTTAGGTACCCAATTAATAGATACATCATATTACAGACATCCTATTAGAGATGTGTCTTAAGTATGCAGTTGAATATACAATAGAATTCAGAGCTAAAATCCAGCCTGGAGATCCAAATGTTGATGTTGTTAGCATCTGGATGATATTGAAAGCCAAGAGATCAAATGAGATCATACTGAAGGTGGATAAAAAAATAAAAGAGGAGCCTTGAGACACTTCAGTGTTTGGAGGTCTGTGAGATGAGGAGGAACCAGCAAAGAAAGAGGAGGAAGGGACCAACAGAGATACAAAGATCAGAGACCAGTACCCCAAGTTAGGTGAGCTATCAGCGTATCCAAAGCTGCTGGCTCTGGATGCAAAATGAATATAATAGGCAAAGCAAAAAGTAGCTACCTGTGTCTCCTGCTGTGACATCTACATGCATGCGTGCTCAGTAGTTCAGTTGTGGCTGACTCTTTGCAGCCCATGGACTGTAGCCCTCCAGGCTCCTCTGTCCTGGGGATTCTCCAGGCAAGAATACTGGAGTGGGTTGCCATTTCCTCCTCCAGGGGATCTTCCAACCCAGGAATCAAACCTACATCTTCTGCGTCCCTATTACATCCACAGCCTCCTGTTAATAGTAATAACAGAAGAATAGTAATAATTAAGAACTACCACCTATTGAGTGTCAATCAAATTCCAAGGATTGTGCTTTGGCAAATCTTGCTTGCCAACTCTGATGGATAGATAGTAGCTGCTGCTGCTGCTGCTAAGTCGATTCAGTTGTGTCCGACTCTGTGCGACCCCAGAGACGGCAGCCCACCAGGCTACCCCGTCCCTGGGATTCTCCAGGCAAGAACACTGGAGTGGATTGCCATTTCCTTCTCCAGTGCATGAAAGTGAAAAGTGAAAGGGAAGTCGCTCAGTCGGGTCCGACTCTTAGCGACCCCATGGACTGCAGCCTACTAGGCTCCTCCGTCCATGGGATTTTCCAAGCAAGAGTACTGGAGTGGGGTGCCATTGCCTTCTCCTGATAGTAGCTACTTAGGTCATTGTGTTGAGGAGTCTGAGACTGCTTCTTAGCTTAAAGTAAAGGATTGAGTTGCAGGACTTCTCTGGTGGTCCAGAGGTTAAGAATCCACCTTGTCATGCAGGGGACAGGGGTTTGATCCCTGGTCAGGGAGATAAGATCCCACATAAGATCCCACATTCCAGATAAGATGCCACAGAGCAACTAAGCCTGTGCGCCACAACTCCTGAACCTGTGCACTCTGGAGCCTGTGTGCCACAACTAGAGAACCTGTGTGCTGCAATGAAAGATCCCACATGACATTAAAATCAAAAAAGATTCCTGCCATGGACATTGAAGAACTGGCCTCCTATTTGCCAGTTATTCATGATCCCTGTAATAAGACTTTACATACATTTTCTATAGGGTCCACAACCCTTCAGTGGTGCTGTAATGAACACCATGTTACAAAGGCAGGAACTTAGTTCAGAAAAGTTTATTGCTTGCCCTGAGTTGGCACAGCTAGATATGGCAAAGGGGAGACCTGGCCCAGGTCAGCTGGCCTTTGTCCCACGCCGCACTTTCCCTCCCCATAAGAAAAGAGCACAGAATTTCAGATTCCCTCAGGTACACCCCTTCTAATTGAAACCTATGCCACAGAAAGCATATAATGAAAGGTATAAATTTCAAAAGTAATAGTTCCTTCATGCTTATATAGAATATGGTCCAGCTGGCCCCATAAACTGATTTAGAGAGAGATGTTTGCAAATTTAAGTACAAAAGAAAAAGGAACAAAACACGACACAGGAGTAGTCAAAGTGATTTTAGCAGAAGTTTTTTTCAATCTAGGGCAGTTGAAGATGACACAAGTAAGAGCAATCATTAAAAATATGACTATTATTTTGTCTTCATCATTCCCATAGCAACCTAGTAGTATTGCCTGCCAAAAAATAACTCAGTAGGCACCAAGAATTCTCAGCTTCTCTTTTAGCACCAAGCCCTTCCCACAGTCATTTATATTAACATTTGCAAAAGATTTATTTCCCTTTGATTCAAATAATTCCACATTCCCAAGAATATCTGGACTGGAGCATGGCCAGTTGCCTGCAGGGCCTGCAGCCGTCTCCCTGGTCCTGGGTAGCTCCCCGGGTGCGCATGAATGGCTCATTGTTAAAGACAAACCCACTGCAGAAAACACAAAACACAGAAGAGGAATCAGTCTCCTGTTCTGAGGACTAGTCTGGATTTTGAGCAATGAAACTGAGTGGGCGTGGCAAGCACCTAAGGCTGTTGTGCGTCAGTGATAGATGCCTCTCAGCAGGCCTAGGGCTCCTCTGAGATGCTGCCCCAGGTCACCATCAACAACTCATCCGGGAGATTCTGAAGCCAGATCCTTCCATGTAGCCATGCAGAAGGCTAGAGCAGACACAAAACTGAAAGTCATCTTCATCACCCCTCGAAATCTGTTAAGCACCAACTGTAAGCAGGAGGAAACACTATTCAGAGAAAATGGAATGGAGGTCATCTTCCAATGGTGTATATGGCTTGACCTACTGACCAAAAATCCAAGCCAAGTATGACCTTTAGACTCTTATATGATGGAGACTAGGAACCCATATTTTGCTCTGATTTTTGCTATTAGGTTTCTGCATATATTGTTTTCTCTCTCCCAGCTAATAGCACACTTTGGGGAAAGATCCAACTGCCCACTTCAAAGTCTCTTAAAATAGAAGATTAAAAAGTGCTATAATTTTAGCATTTCTTGGAATTGATCAACCTTTCACTAAATTCAATTGCAGACTGGGTTAACTGCTTTCCTGATGTAAACTTTCTACATTTAGACCATGTTTATTATTTCAGAGATATATTGAAAAATGCCACAAGTAATGCTTGATGAGTATAATTTAGTAACTACATGCCTATAGTTCAGATATGGCTATTTTCAAAAAGTTACACTTTCTGATACATATTTAGACTTTTTACTGTCTTTATTTGAGCCATTTCTTTTTTAAATTCACTTATTTTTAATTTTAGGATAATTGCTTTACAATATTGTGTTAGTTTCTGCCATACATCAACATGAATCCAGCCTTAGGTATACATATGTTCCTTCCCTCCTCCTGATTCTCTATCCCACATCCCCCCGCCTCCTGCCATCCCACCCTCTTAGGTTGTCACAGAGCACCAGGCTAAGCTTCCTGTGTTATATAGAAGCTTCCCATTAGCTATCTATTTTAAATATGGTAATGTATATATTTCAATCCTACTTTCTCAATTTGTCCCATCCTCTCCTGCCCCTGCTGTGTCCATAAGTCTGTGGTCTATGTCTGAATCTCTATCCTTGCCTTGCAAATCGGTTCATCAATTCTACATATATGCATTAATATACTATATTTGTTTTTCTCTTTCTGACTTACCTCACTCTATAATAGCCTCTAGGTTCATCCACCTCATTAAAACTGAAGACTACCATATTTCAAGATAAAATTTTCATATCACATTACTTCTCCCAGCTCTCAAAAACCCACCAAAACATATCAGGGAAAAGCAATGAAGTGATCCAGAAACAATAGACTAATTCAGCTATGGTCATAATTCATTTATCTGCAAAAACAATAGCTATATCTGCTCAAGTGAACAACATATCTGACTTTATGCCTTGGAGAAAAATAAACCTAACTTGTTAAAACATGCCTCTCTCTTTCAACTACCCTACTTAACATTCTGCAAATAAGGCAAAAAAAAAAAAAAAAAAAAAACAAGCTAT
>NW_011494900.1:4191468-4194912 GCF_000754665.1 Bison bison bison | reverse complement strand
GGAGAAAAATAAACCTAACTTGTTAAAACATGCCTCTCTCTTTCAACTACCCTACTTAACATTCTGCAAAAAAGGCAAAAAAAAAAAAAAAAAAGACAAGCTATATGGAGTCTAAACTTCTACCCTGTGGACATATCTCCATCTTCACTGAGGCCATTAATATATTAAAAACACTGATGAAGGGCTAGTTGTTGGGTAAAGTCATTTTTCCCTTGACATTTATTATCAGTAGAAAAGTTTTTCTGTTTTAATACCCACATTCTGGCATATAATTACTGTAATAAAGTCTATTTCACTCTGGGTGACTGCTGCCAGTATTATGAAATCATGGCAATGGTTGTAAAAATAAGGGAGGTCACAACCTTTCCACACACACACACACCCACTCTGCAGCTGATATTAAATAGCTTTGGTGGGAAAATGCAGACCTTTAAACTTTCTCTACCAAACTCAATGCATTCTGTATTTAACTTCTTCTTTAAAATGGTTTGTGTTATAAGAATTCAAAAACTGTGTATGGCCATGGGGGGGAGAAAAAGAAGAAGAAGAAACTTACACTTAATTAGTTACTAAGTCCAACTTGGATATAGAACAATAACAACCATTTCTTTGTGCTAACTATTTTTAATGATATGCATTACATGCATCGGCCTGTCTATTGCTCCGACTGTTCCAGCCTCAATCCAGGTTTGCTAGTACGTTGTTGGCAAAGGACAGCATTGGGAAAAGTATCCATTTCGATGTTTTGCATTTTGATAGAGATAATAATGCCTAACAGCATGAATTCCCTCTAAATCCCTAAACCACCACCATGGCTTCCTGACAACGAGACAGTCAACCTCAAAGTACATCAGACACTGTACAAACATCCTCCTTACACCCCCAGCAGTACTCAGTATTTTGATTCACCCTCTCTGGGCTTAACCTGCTCAAATATTTTAATCCAATTGCTTTCAACTATTCTCTTACGTAACTGTTGGATGTAATTTCTCAATTCAAGTCAAGCTAATTCAGAAACATAATAAGGACAGATAGGCCCAGAAAGAGTATCTTGTGCATTTAAAAAAAATTTTCCATATGGAATAGGGATTTCTTTAGGGAGGATCTAAGGAAACACTGATTTTAAAAGTAGAGTTTTCGCTTTCCAAATTCAAATAACCTTGAGTAAAGATACTGCTTGGGAGATCAGAAGATCAGGATCTCTCTTTGCTCTTGGAATGGGAAATCCCTAGAAACCATTGTCTTTCAAAGCAACAAAGAGAATATGGATGCAAATAGAATGTTGGAGAACAGTTGTGTTAGACCAACAAGAGAGCACCAACAGAGTACTATACAGAGAAAGCCAACCCTGGGACGGCCACTTACCCTGCTTCGATCAGAATTCTGCTGTCATCTGCTTTATTTCCTGGACTTATGTGTCAGGTTTTGTTTAGGGAGGAAGTGAAGTGAAGTGAAGTGAATCCTCTCAGTCATGTCCTACTCTTTGTGACCCCGTGGACTATAGCCCACCAGCCTCCTCCATCAATGGGATTCTCCAGGCAAGAATACTGGAGTGAGTTGCCATTTCCTCCTCCAGGGGATCTTCCCGACCCAGGGATCAAACCCAGGTCTCCCGCATTAGGAAAAGACCTATAATAACCACATTGGAAAACAGTTTGAGGCATGCATACCCTTTGACCAGCAATTCTGCTCCTAGATAAGTCTCCTGGAGAAATCTGTACCTATGTGCCCAGACTGCACGTCTAGGAATGTTCACAGCACTACTGGAACGTTCACAGCACATACAGAGTCATAATGGCTCCAAACCAGAAGCAACTCGTGTCCATCCTTAGGACAATGGATTGATACATTGTGGTGAATTCATACAATGGAAAACCATACAGCAGTAGAAATTAATAAGCCAGAAATTTGTGCCAAAACCTGGATGAAACTTGCAAACATAAGGCTGTATGAAAAAGGCAAGACACACAAAAAAAACCACATAGAATTATTCCATTTATGTAAAATTTTTAAACCAACAATATTAATCTATACTGTTTAAAGATGTACATACAGGCAATAAAACTTGCTGCTGCTAAGTCGCTTCAGTCGTGTCCGACTCTGTGCGACCCCATAGATGGCAGCCCACCAGGCTCCCCCATCCCTGGGATTCTCTAGGTAAGAACACTGGAGTGGGTTGCCATTTCCTTCTCCAATGCATGAAAGTGAAAAGTGAAAGTGAAGTCGCTCAGTCGTGTCTGACTCTTAGCGATGCCATGGACTGCAGCCTACCAGGCTCCTCTGTCCATGAGATTTTCCAGGCAAGAGTACTGGAGTGGGGTGCCATCATCTTCTCCGGGCAATAAAACTTAGGAAGAAGCAAATAAATGATTTTCACAAAAGTCTGAAGACTATTTCCTTTGTGGGATGAGATAAAGTTGTAATCACAACTCAAGATGGGAACTACAGGAAACTTCTGGGATGATAATAATGCTTTGTTCCTCATCCTTCAAAATTTTTCTATATGGATATTTTATCTTTTACTTCAAAATTGGAAAAAAAAAAAACCCACCACTCTTAAAAAAGAGAAGTTTGAAAATTCACTTCTTCATGGCAAAGATAAAGACCTGGAGGTCAGGGAGATTAAGTCAATTGCCCATTTTTTCTGACACCTATCGTGCAGCTCAGTCACAGAGCCTCTTCTCCAGTGCGTTGGGCAGGGGTATACATACATTCTGAAGACAGAGGGCCTGTCATTGCCGCATTCATTTCTTCAGTCCAGTTTGCAAACTGACCCACTCCTTTCCCTCCCTCAGCATCTCTCCTTGTGGGTCCACAGCCAACATCCACCTCGAGCCCCCTGGACAGATGTGTACACGATACATGAATTCACAGATAGATACACACACCCCCTGTACCTGTACCCTCTCTTAGGTCTACCAGGAGTGACGATATTTCATATTTAATCTATATTTAATCTATAACCTATATTTAATCTATAACCTATATTTAATCTATAACCTAAAACCTATCATACTTTGCATGTTACAGATATCTAAAACCAAAATAAAGCTTGTTAACTACTAATATTAAATTTAATGCATCTATAGATACTTTTCAAGTTGTTAGTCATTCAGTTGTATCTGACCCTGTGGGATCCCATGGACTGTAGCCTGCTAGATTCCTTTGTGCATGGAATTCTCCAAGCAAGAAAAGTGGAGTAAATTGCCATTTCCTTTTCCAGGGGATCTTTCCAACCCAGGGATCAAACTTGGGTCTCCTGCACTCCAGGCAGAGTCTTTACCGTCCAAGCCACTGCTTTTTAAGCATCCCTCCAATAAACTGTGGGAGGGACAGTACAAGTTGTAGTCTTGCCATTTGAGGATTCTTTTCCTGAACTACTTCAGAGCTGCGCAGAATATACTACTTTCATAGTGGAGTTTAAAAAAAAATCTTTATTATCCC
>NW_011494900.1:4180864-4191368 GCF_000754665.1 Bison bison bison | reverse complement strand
TTATTATCCCCTTTCTTTCTAAAAAAACAATCAGTTGCTGAAAAAATATTTAGCCAGAAATTTTTTAGAAAGTAAAATTGCGAATTAAGAAATTCTAGGGAAGGCATTGCATACAGATACAAATAATAAGATGATTTTAAAGCTTATGCAGGAGTCTATTACTAAATCTCTCTGAGTCAGTGGTATTATTGGATGTTTTTTCATATTTAAAGATTTATTTTCTTACAGCAGTGGGAGCAGTTTTAGGCTCACAGCAAAACCGAGAGGAAGATGCAGAGATTTTCCATTTACTTCCTGTTCCTACAAAAGCATATCCTTCCCCATTATCAACAACCCCCCCACACACAAGAGTATTCTGTTTGTTACAACTGATATAAACCTCCATTGGCACATTATCACCCAAAGCCCATAGTTTATATTAGGGTCTACTCTTGGTGTTGTACAGTCTACGGGTTTGGACAAGTGTGTAATGACATGTATTCATCATTATAGCATTATCACACAGAGTCTTTGCAGTGCCCCAAATATCCCTTGTGATCCACCCATTTATCCCTCCCCTTTCCTTTAATCCCTAGTAATCACTGACCTTTTTATAGTCTCCTTAGTTTTGCCTTTTCTAGAATAGTATATAGTTGCAATCAAACAGTACACAGCTCTTTTCAGATTGGTTTCTTTCACTTAGATGTATTCGTTTCAATTTCTTTCATGTTTTTTCATGGCTTGATAGCTCATTTCTTTTTAGCATTGAATAATATTCTGTTGACTGGATGTACTTCGGTTTATTCATTCATTTACTGAAGGACATCTTAGTTGCTTCCAAGTTTTGGCACTTATGAATAAAGCTGCTATAAACACCCATATGTAGGTTTTTGTGAGGACATATGTTTTCAAATCATGGAGTTAATGCCAAAGAGCACAACTGCTGAATTGTATGGGAAGAGTATGTTTGGTTCAAAAAAAGAAAAAACACCAAACTCTCTTCCAAAGTGACTGTACCATTTTGCATTGAACCAAAAACTTCAGATTTGACAAGGTAAATGTAGAAAAGTGAAGCTTTATCTCATACATGAGGAATTCTAAGATAATTCTCCTAAATACCAGAACTACAGAAGAAGCTAAAAATCCAAGATAGACAATCCCACCAAGCAGAGCAAAATCACAGAAGGGAAGAACAGGTAAAAACATAGGCAACAGAAGAAAAATATTACATAAGAAAAACCAAATAAAGGGATTGAGGACTTTCCTCTGAATAAACTTGCTGTCCTTCTCAAAGAAGCCCTATGTAAGTCAGAGTTTTCCAGTCACGGATAAATAAGAAGGAACTATCATTTCAAGAAGAACTGGCCATAGGGGGAAAAAACGCTTTTGTCAGAAGAAAGGCAGTATTTCCAATCTTAAACCTTATCAGTAGAAGGACAATGTAACCAAAGACATCTGAAGAAGTCAAAATCCTCTGTGTGTCATGCTGGTACCATGCCAGTAGCAGATAAAGCAAAACAAGAGGCGTGATTGTTTCTCTTTTTTTCTTTGAAACAACCCCATGCACAAAGATTTGGTTTCCACCTTCAGTAGGATGAACTCATTTAGTTAAGATTCCAGACCATACTACTTCTTGAAAAATAATTCTCAGGAAATTTGTTCCCTGGTTCTCTAGTCTGTGCCTGACAGTTCAATCCCCATGATTTACCATGCTGCTCCAGCCCAACAGCCCATGGTGAGAGCCTCTTGGCTTTGAATTCCTGGGACCCATCACTTGTATGAACTCACTGTCACAGAGCACTGCACAGGGGCTTCAGCCTTCCCCAAGCAGGCATGGTTTGTTTCCCCACCCAGATTCAAATGTCATGAGAGACGGACTTCTTGTGCTTTCTTGCGCATCCCCTACCACAGTGCTGAACTCACCACAGAGGCTCAAACCTTCCCCAGTGGTTCATCACTCCATGCAGTCTTCCCACCTGCAGCTCAAAATCACCAGAATTAAATTCCCTTACAGCACCACCCACCATGGGAGTCATGGCTCCCCCGACCTCTGTTCTTCCAATGCCTTCTCTTTCTCTGTTTTACTTTAAAAGCAGATGGTGGACAGAAACAAACATCACATCCAGGTCTGTGAGTGTGCATTTTAGGAAAACAGCAGCTCTCAACACAAGGATACAGAGCAAGTCACCACTAAACTTTAACACACTCTGATGGTAACACAGCTCATAAATGGTGATAAGCATCTGGGCAGGATCACTGTGAACAACAAAGCAAATCAAGGAACAGATTGAAGCTTTCATAGTAATTTGGAATTGGACTCTCAAGGCTTTCAGGAGTACTGTTTATTCTGCTCTAATGGGATATGTAGATTCCTGAAAATAATCTGATTTGTCAAAAATTGTGATGTTGAAAAAACTGACTTTGTGGAAGGGGAAGATATGGAGATTAGGATTAAAGTTTCAGTCACAAAAACCAACAGTAGAGAAATTTTACAATTACAAGTAAATATTATTATCTTAACATAAAATGTATATATCCATTGATTAAAGATGACAACCCACACTCAAATGTTTCATTCCACATACTCAGGAATTTCTCAGTCTTTTCCATGTCCTTTAACTTTTATTTTGAATTCTGTGTGTTGAGCTCCTAGTCTTCAATCAAAGAACAAAGAAATATAAACCAAATGGCAGAACAACTCAACAAGGAGACACACTTCTTGTGTGTGTGGGAAGCAGCATCTTCCCAGGCTGTGCAGGACCATAACTTTTCTCCCCCTTCTTGGGGTCCTAGTCCCTCAATCACCCACTATAATCAAAAGTAGTAGCATAATGCAACAATGCTCCTTGTATGAGGTATTAATAAAATACCTCATATCTAATTTCCATTATGAAAACTCCTAATGTAGGAAAAATGGTTGGACTCCAGGTTCAAAATTAAATTGGGGCTTTTCACATCAATCCCTGGCTTCCTGTGGCCACATCCGTGATGTTTCTGCAAGGAGTCTATGGCCATAAAGATAGCCTTGCATGCATGCGTGCTCAGTCTCTTCAGTCAAGTCTGATTCCTTGCAACCCTATGGACTGTAGCCCACCAGGCTCCTCTGTCCATGGGATTCTCCAGGGAAGAATACTAGAGTGGGTTGCCATGCCCTCCTCCAGGGGATCTTCCCAGCCTGGGGATCGAACTCACATCTGCCTGCATCTCCTGAAATGCAGGCAGATTCTTTATCCACCCAGCCACCTGGGAAGCCTGACATTAGCCTTACCCATTCTTAATGAGCCCCTCCAGATTCACTTTTCCCTGGAAATGCAGGAAAAATGGTTATTGCACAATAAACAAAATCCAAAAATCTAGTAGAAAAGGCCAAGTGTGTCTCCTTAAGGTATAGGCACTTCTCCACAACAAGAATGATTTTGGAGGTAAGATTGAAGGCACCTGTAGCCATACCGCCAGGGTAACTCTTCATGTCCTGTGTCTCATTGGGATATGGTTTTTTAAAACAATGTCATCAACAGTGGAAAGTAGCAGATTCCTGAGAAAGGTGGAAATAAATATGTATTAGGGAAAAAAAAGTCATCTGGATTGTCTTCTACAGAATCCACCAAATCCATCCTAGATGAATGGGTGAAGAGTCTCACTTTCATGTCATCTAATTAAGTCCATTAATCCCATCTGGTACTAACATATCAGTCTGAGTTTATTTGGGATTTTGACTAAAAAGCTTATATAAAATTTTGATTAACTCATTCTAAGTTATTGTGATACCCTGGGAAAGTCAAACCTGACTGCTAAGTGCTCTATCTGGATAGTATAATCCATCCCCACACTTTCAAGGAAGAGTTCAAAAGCCACTTTTCACAGATGAAATAAACAAGACTTTGCTCAAGAACATGTGCCTCGTAAACTTAGTGGAATCAGGATCAAACCCAGACCCTCTGATTCACCAATATAGGCTTAACCACTACCCTACACTGCCTTTCCTGGATAAGCCACAAGAACAAAGGGTAGAAAAGATGATTGGTGATTTGCTGGTGCCCATATCACATCCCCAGGGGCTGGAGGGCTACAGTCCATAGGTTTGCAAAGAGTCAGACATGACTGAAACCACTTAGCACACACACAGCCTTCTTTATGATCCAGCTCTCACATTCATGTGTGACTACTGGAAAAAACCATAGCTTTGACCATACGGACCTTTGTCAGCAAAGTGATGTCTTTGCTTTTTAATACACTGTTTAGTTTTATCATAGCTTTCCTTCCAAGGAGGAGGGAATGGCAAACCACTCCAGTATTCTTGCTATGAGAACCCCTTGAACAGTATGATAAGGCAAAAAAATTTTGTATTAAATTATCCAAAAAGCAGTTCTGGTCCTCATGTTGTCATATGCTGCCCTTTTATACAATCTAGACAAGTCTTGAAGCTTAATTGACAAGTTCTCTTCATCCAAGTAAAACTTTATAAAGCCAAGCCCTTTCTAATTATGTGACTTTAAGGGGCATATCTAGGACCCGATTGGTGACAGTCCCCCTAAATTCCTGAGGGTATGTCTATAGAAGGATCAGTGACAGGATGACGAGAGACACAATGTTCATTCAATCCAACCCTGCTGCTGCTGCTGCCACTAAGTCGCTTCAGTCGTGTCCGACTCTGTGTGACCCCATGGATGGCAGCCCACCAGGCTCCCTCATCCCTGGGATTCTCCATGTTTCCACAAATGAGAAAAGCAAATTGTTCAGAGAGTTGTTGGGCTGTGCAGCATGCCCCTCAGGCACTAAGAACTGGAAGAACAGCCCAGTTGCCCACATTGCACTGCCTTCTCCACAAAAAGCCAACCACGGACAAAACCCAGCCTGAAAAGTCCTTCCTGGTCCCTGTCTGCTGTTGCTCTAGAATCAATATGGGATACTGCTTTGTGCAAATATCATAAAGACTCCCATCCTGCCTGTATGAACAGTAATGAAAAAGCCATAGTCCCTCAGAAACATACCATGCAGTCAATGGGATAATCATAGGTAGTAATCATAGGTTTGCAGAGTTTTAGAGCTGAAAGAGGACTGGTGGATGGTTATACATTGCTAGGTGTCATTAAATTGGAAAAACTAGATATTTCTCAAAATAACTAGCAAATTGTTTCTTTTTTTTAAATTTCTCCAAATGTTTTATTTTTCCAGAGAGCAATAAAAATAATTAAGATTTATTGTGTGATTATTATGCTAATTGCCTTAAATGTATTACATATTCCCTACATTGTAGGTAAAATTATCACCTCCTTTAACCCTGGTAAGTGTCAGTCACTCAGTCATGTCTGACTCTCTGCAACCCTCTGACTGTACCCCACCAGGCTCCTCTGTCCATGGAATTCTCTAGGCAAGAATACTGAAGTCGGTTGCCATTCCCTTCTCCAGGGGATCTTCCCAACCCAGAGACTGAACCTGGATCTCCTGCATTGCAGGCAGATTCTTTACCTTCTGAGCCACCAGGGAAGGCCCTTAACCCTGAGAGCTGCACCATAAACTCAGAGTAATAAGTTAATATTCAAAAAAAGAAAATCTGTGTATGCAATTCCTCACATAACAAGACATCATAAATGTTTTTTAGAGGTCTGTGACAGTAATGTTATTTTGATTGAAGACTTATTTTCAGTACACTGATTATTACAGGGGAATGTTATTTGTTTGTTTGTTATGATAAAATACATGTAAAACTTACCATTGTCACAAATTTTAAATGTGCCACTTAGTAAATTATATTCATATTGTTGTGCAACCCATTTCAGAACTATTTCATCTTGCAAAACTGAAACTCTGTACCTACTAAACAACTCCCCACCCCCCTCTCCCAGTCTTTGGCAATCACCATTCTACTTTCTGTTTGTGTGACTCTGACCACTTTAGATACCTCAGATAAGTGGAATCATGCAGTACTTGTCTTTTCGTGACTGTCTCGTTTCATGTACCGTCACGTCCTCAAGGTTCATCCAGGTTGTAGCATGTCAGAATTCCTTCCTTTTTGTAGCTGAGTAACATTCCATTTTAAGTATATAACACACACTGTTTATCCATTCACCTGTTATGGACACCTGGATTGATTCTACCTCTTGGCTACTATGAGTAACACTGTTATGAACATAGGGGGTACTAGCAAATTGCTCTGAAGTAAAATAAACTGGTTACATTTTGTAGTGTTAATTCCAGCTCACAGTCATACATTTGCGTTCTCAAGAAAAGCGAACCTCAGTCCCTCTTATCCAGTTATTTACATTTGGAATAAGTTTAGCCTTTTGGCCAGTCATGATCGGGTGTAACCATTCATCTCATCACTCAGAGATGAAGAAATAGGCTCACAGAGGGCTGGCCTTGCAAGATTCATTTTACAAAGTGGTGATAAAGTTCTTTAGGGAGATAATATAAGCATAGTGATTATAAATACAAGTCTGGCATCAGAACTCCAGTTCTATCACTTACCAGCTGTGTGACCTTCAAAAAGTTACCTAACTTCTCTAAGCTTCAGTTCCTAGTCTCTAAAACAGAAGCAGTGATGATAATAATAATAGTCCCTGTGTCCTAGGGTCAAGGTAAGAAATAAATGAAATAATCATGTAAAGAATTCAGTGTAGTGTCTGGCATACAGTAAGTGCTCAAGACTTGTCAGCCTTTATTCTGTGGTTATAGGTCACCAATCCCCACTCCCTCATTAAAGATGAGGTCCAACAAGATAAAGCACACACTGCTGCCTTGATAAGCACAGAACTCTGGATGGGCAGAGCCCCCTTGTCTGACATGAAAGTGATCAGAGACTGACTACCGTTTTAATCACAGCAGTTTGCTTTATTTCCAAACTTTGATTTAAAAAAATACACCACTTAACCTAAGGTTGACCCTTTTAAGCACACAGGCTTAAAAAAATAAAAGCTAAGAAACAGGAACTGAAAATGTTAAAAAAAAAAAAATCTTAGCAAAACCAAGTAAACATCACAGACATCTTGCTGCTAGAAAAATCCTTGACCCCATAAGTGTGTCTTAAAATCTTGTTCAAAACGTATTTGGTTTTCTTTTGCTTTTGCATCAAATGTGAGTCATCATAGCCAGCGTGCAAAGATCACTACGTTTTAAATAATGATCCCTGCGTTTACTCGGCCTTTTCTCAGGCTGTGCCTCAGCCTTTCTGCCTTTGCGATTCCGATGGACTTAGAGTTTGACATACTTGGGCCGTTTGTTGGACTCAAGGCAACTAGGAGCCACATTAGGATAGAATCAAAAACTTTCCCTCCATCACCTTACACCTGAGTAATTCCCAGTCCCAGAGAGGAGTCTTCCACCTCCAGCATCCTATCTAAGCCCCAGATCACAGCGCCTTTCTACCCCATTGTATGCTTCCTCTAGCTCCACACAACTTGAGGAACCTACCTGGCCCTTCTTTGATCAGATTTACATTCCACAATATTCAGGGTTCATAGTGAGAAACAACAGTAAAGACTTGTTTCTTTCCTGGGTCATGATGCTTTGCTCCTATTCACTGGTGATACCCTCAGGTCAAGAACCACCCAGCACAGAAGTGGCTAGCAACTCTGGCTGTGCATTAGAATTCTCAGCAACACATTTTGGTAAAACTGCAAATACCTGGAGGTCACCCTAGTTCATCTGAAACGGAACTTCCAAGGATAGAGTAGAGAATTCAGCGGTTCTCAGAAGCTCTGCAGGTGGCTGTGATGGGTAGGGAGGTTGAGAATCTCTGCCCTAACCAAAACAGGAAGTCAGATTGCAGCATCAGGCACCATGTGTAAAGATTGGCAACGCTCAAGGTGAAACATAGAACACCTCAAGCCATGTCATGGACCCCAATAAGGGACCCCAATTCATCACTAAAGGGGAAGAGGTCCTTTCCCCAGCTAATCTAGACATCAAACCCACACAACTCATTTCTAACTGCAGCTACTGAAGGCCTGATCCATGCTCCAGTCAACTGCACACCCTGAGTGCTCATCTTATCCAGCCAAACTCTGCTTCCAGTCTATCTGCAGTGACTACACCTGCACAACTAGACTTTACTGAAGAGTAAGTTAAGTAAGAGAGAATTGTATTCAGTAATGGCTCTTCAGTTCATTTCAGTCACTCAGTCGTGTCCGACTCTTTGTGACTCAATGGACTGCAGCATGCCAGGCCTCCCTGTCCATCACCAACTCCCAGAGTCCACCCAAACCCATGTCCATTGAGTCAGTGATGCCATCCAACCGTTCATCCTCTGTCGTCCCTTCTCCTCTTACCTTCAATCTTTCCCAGCATCAGGGTCTTTTCAAATGAGTCAGTTCTTTGCAGCAGGTGGCCAAAGTATTGGAGTTTCAGCTTCAGCATCAGTCCTTCCAATGAACACTCAGGACTGATCTCCTTTAGGATGGACTAGTTGGATCTCCTTGCAGTCCAAGGGACTTTCAAGAGTCTTCTCCAACACCACAGTTCAAAAGCATCAATTCTTCGGTGCTCAGCCTTCTTTATGGTCCAAATCTCACATCCATACATGACTACTGGAAAAACCATAGCTTTGACTAGATGGACCTTTGTTGGCTGTCTAGGTTGGTCATAACTTTTCTTCCAAGGAGCAAATGTCTTTTAATTTCATGGCTACAGTCACCATCTGCAGTGATCTTGGAGCACCCAAAATAAATTCTGTCACTGTTTCCATTGTTTCCCCTTCTATTTGCCATGAAGTGATGGGATCAGATGCCATGATCTTAGTTTTCTGAATGTTGAGTTTTAAGTCAAACTTTTCACTGTCCTCTTTCACTTTCATCAAGAGGCTCTTTAGTTCATGGCTCTTAGGAGATCACAGAGGCCACCACCAGCATTCTTTATAAACAACAAGACCAGAGAACATGAAAATGGTCAAGATCTAGAAAGCAGGCAGATCACCGAGCTAGATATCACTCAAGAAAGATGAAATAGGCAGACATGCTGAAAGTGTTCAACAGCAAGATTAAAAAGAGAAGAACATACCTGGAGGCCCATCCTGGTACAATCAGAGTGGCAGACAAAGAATCAAGGCAGAGACTGTAGAAACAGGATGAAGAAGCAGAGTGGCATGGTGGGTACATAATTGGGCTCTGGTAGTAAACTGTGTGGATTGAACCCTGGCTCTGATCCATCATTTGGAACAGGTGAAAAAACAAAACAAAACAAAATAGTCTGAGCCTCAGTTTTCTCATCTGCAAAATGGGGTAGTAAGTATGAGGATCAGCATAACAGCTGATACTCAATTAAATGTTAGCAATATCATTGTAAGAAAAGGAGGCAGTTCTTAGGACCCAAGATAGAGGCTTAGTCAAAAGGAAATAAGACAGGGACTTCCTTGGAGGTCCAGTGGTTAAATCTCTGCACTTCCACTACAGGAGGCCTGGGTTCTATCCCTAACTGGGAGCTAAGATCCCTCAGGCTGAGCACAAGACAAAAAAAAAAAAAAAGGAAATAAGACAAAAGGCCTGTTATCCTGTTACAAGTAGGAGCAGACCCTGCAGCAGAAAGAGAAGCCAGGTTACTGTGGTCATGGTGGTAATAGACTAGAGCTCTCAGTTCTAGATTCTTTGTAAAAACAGGGTTGGACCCAGAGCCTTGGGCTGAGTGGACAGTGTGGCCTTAGCTGCAAAGGTTAGAGGAGTGCAGGCAAGGGAGCCAAGCTGATCATTATACCCATCCATGGCTTGGCACAGGTTCAAAACTGAGGGTACTCCCTGGGACTGCTACAGGTTACTTTCCTTTTAATCCACAGGTCCTTCCCCACGTGGCCCTTACCTTCAGGAATTACTTTAAAAAAAAAAAAAACTAGTACTTTCTAACTCCAGCTACAGGTTCCCATTTTAGTTTCTCTAGCACCTCTCCTGTTTTGCTTAGCCTCCCCACCAGCCTTCATTCTAGGCCCTTTAAACAGGCCCACGGAGTGCCCAGAGTCCAAAAGAAGGCTTTCTTCCCTACCCTTTCTCCCCACCCCCACCCGGTCCCACACCCTGCCCACCCCCAACCAGCTGGAGTCTTATTAGCCTCCAACTCCACCCTATAAAGCCTTCATTTAGGAATTCTCATACATATTCCATGTTAATAACACCCACCATCTTCCCTGGAAAGTTCCCATTAGCTTTTCCTTAAGCTCTCAAAATACAGTAAGACTTCACATTCATGTCTTAACACAGAAACCTCTGTCCTGCTGGCTCTTCAGTTCAGTCATTAGGGAGAAGGGAAGCATTTGACAATACTCTGAAAACAAACCACATCAGGAAGTGGATAAATGGGGACCTTTTTCTAAACATGTTTGCTTCTGACCTTGTCCCCTCCAGCCCCCCAAGCTGACATACCCAGGAGACTAGACCCGCACTCTGCTTCTCATTGCAGCACAGAAATATTTGGGGGTCTGTCCCCAGGACAGACCAATAGACCTATTCTCTTCCAGGACAAAGCTTGAGGCTTTAACCCTGTGCAGCCACTTCACAAATTAGTGATAAGGCAGTTATGCTAACATAGCTCAGTCATGTCCGAC
>NW_011494900.1:4169562-4180764 GCF_000754665.1 Bison bison bison | reverse complement strand
AATACTGCAGTGGGTTGCCATTCTCTTCTCCAGGGGATCCTTCTGACCCAGGGATCAAACCCAGCTCTCCTGCATTACAGGCAGATTCTTTACCATCTGAGCCACATGGGAAGGCAGTTATAGATCTGTGGTAGGAGGAACCAAGCTAGAGAGCCCACATGGAGCCATTCGAGAGCATTAGTGTGGCTCAAGATCAACAGGCGTCCATCATAGAAGGTCAGAAACTATAACACAGGTTATAATGCAGAGGTAAAATTTCATAACTACATTTGAAAAACAACACCCATATGCCATATTAATGCTTCTAACAACACATTCTAGAAATGCTCTATCCTTTTACTTTGGGCTATAAGAATTACCTCCAAGAATCATAGAACTTGAACTTGGGTTCTGGGCCAAACAAAGAATAATCAATGTGAGAGGTTTTTTTATTAAGTGATAAAAAAAAAAAAAAAGATTGTATCAAGGATTGATGTTCCCTTTACAAGGTAAAACAATGTGAGTCCTCATCTAGCAACCATAATTTATATTACTACCTCATTTCAATTAAGATTAGTTTTCAGAAATCCTAGTACATATTAAACTTCTTCATTCCTATGTATTTGTTAAAATATGATCATATATTCAATATAGCTTAACTCCAAAAATTTTAATATTTCCAATATTAAGAATTTAGCACTACATAACCACCTACTGGGAAAATGCCAAAGAACTGATTAAAAGTTCACATTCCTTTTTTCATTTATTAAAACAAAATGACTTGGTATATGTAATAACATCTTTGGGAGATATGTTTTGCTTTCTTTTATGATTACTACACAGCTGGAAATCAATTTAATTTGCATGATTTCTTGTGCAGTTTCTTCTTTTGTTCTACATTTTTTCTTGATCTCCTGTGCCTCAAAATATTTTACTATCAAAATAGCTGAGCTGCTATTATTTTTGAAAGACTTAATATAGAAGACTTTTAACAGTTACAGGAAGTTGAAGTTGACTTGAAAAGACATTATTGATTTTAATAGATTAATTATAATTTGACAGTGAGAAGCTGGGGAAGGAACTGAAGAGAACAAGAATATGAGAAGAAAGGAGTTTCTTCAATAAAACAATTTTTGTTCATTTTTTAATCCAAAATTGAATCCACTTTTTATTCATTTTCACAATGTTATAAACACATTTTGAGGTGTTATTTTTAGATGTTTTTAATTTGTCTAGTCTAATATACAATCTAAAAATTTTCCATTTAGGGTGTGACAACGCTCAAAAACAAAACCAAAACAAACACTTTTTCCTGTTCTGTATAAGGTGGGTGGATCAAAGAATGTCTGGGCAGATAAGGGAGCTTCAGACTTTGGGCAGCCCGTTACTGAAGAGGATAAAAAGGAGGGTACTTAAAAATCATATCTGTGAACAGTTTCTTGCCCAAAAAGTCAAGACAATTCCCTAAACACTTGTTGGTAAATGTTGAATTCAGTTTGCTACATTTCGCTTCTTGACAGGCTTCAAAGGCTACAGATTTGAAATTGTATTGGGTGAGAAGGTTTTGAAACTCAAGTTCCATTTATCCTTGGCCAAGTCCAGCAGTCGGATTCCTGGGATGCAGACAGGGGAGGGTCAAACTGTTGGAATGGTTTCTGATTATTTCCTCATCATTCAAGCTCCCCAGAGAAGGAGTCAAAAATGGTTGGTGTTTTGTTTTAAGTATGAGTTTAAAATACAACCGAGAAGTTTTTATTTTGTTTTATATTTCAGCAGCCAAGATCAAAGATATTCTGATTCTGTAAATTGAGTCCTACCTTTCTTATTGGGTAACTTCTGTTTAGTTGGTTGGATGACTGGTTTATGTACTGGGCACATTGACGCTTTGAAAGAAATCTGAGACTTGTTAGAAAGGAAAAAAGGAAAAAGAGATTTTAACTACATGCATTAACTATCTGGGCTTCTCTGATGGTTCAGCAGGTAAAGAATCTGCCCGCAATGCAGGAGATGCAGGAGAAGCATGTTCAATCCCTGGGTTGGGAAGATCTCCTGGAGAAGGGCATGGCAACCCATTCAAGTATTCTTGCCTGGAGAATCCCAAGGACAGCTATCTGTTACTATTATATAACAAATTACCCCCTAAACTTTTGGCTCTAAGCCTTTCAAGGCAAACCATTCAATATCACAGTAATCCAAGTCTATGCCCCAACCAGTAATGCTGAAGAAGCTGAAGTTGAAGGGTTCTATGAAGACCTACAAGACCTTCTAGAACTAACACCCCAAAAAGATGTCCTTTTCATTATAGAGGACTGGAATGCAAAAGTAGGAAGTCAAGAAACACCTGGAGTAACAGGCAAATTTGGCCTTGGTGTACAGAAGGAAGCAGGGCAAAGGCTGCTGGAATTTTGCCAACAGTATGCACTGGTCATAGCAAACACCCTCTTTCAACAACACAAAAGAAGACCCTACACATGGACATTGCCAGCTGGCCAACACCGAAATCAGATTGATTATATTCTTTGCAGCCAAAGATGGAGAAGCTCTATACAGTCAGCAAAAACAAGACCGGGAGCTGACTGCGGCTCAGATCATGAACTCCTTATTGCCAAATTCAGACTTAAATTGAAGAAAGTAGAGAAAAACACTAGACCATTCAGGTATGACTTAAATTCAATCCCTAATGATTATACAGTGGAAGGGAGAAATAGATTTAAGGGACTACATCTGATAGACAGAGTGCCTGATGAACTATGGACAAAGGTTCGTGACATTGTACAGGAGACAGGGATCAAGATCATCCCCAAGAAAAAGAAATGCAAAAAAGCAAAATGGCTGTCTGGGGAGGCCTTACAAATAGCTGTGAAAAGAAGAGAAGCGAAAAGCAAAGGAGAAAAGGAAAGATATAAGCATCTGAATGCACAGTTCCAAAGAATAGCAAGAAAGGATAAGAAAGCCTTCCTCAGCGATCAATGCAAAGAAATAGAGGAAAACAACAGAAAGGGAAAGATTAGAGATTTCTTCAAGAAAATTAGAGATACCAAGGGAACATTTCATGCAAAGATGGGCTCAATAAAGGACAGAAATGGTATGGACCTAGACACAAGCAGAAGATATTAAGAAGAGATGGCAAGAATATACAGAAGAACTGTACAAAAGAGATCTTCATGACCCAGATGATCACGATGGTGTGATCACTGACCTAGAGTCAGATATCCTGGGATGTGAAGTCAAGTGGGCCTTAGGAAGCATCACTATGAACAAAGCTAGTGCAGGTGGTGGAATTCCAGTTGAGCTATTTCAAATCCTAAAAGATGATGCTGTGAAAGTGCTGCACTCAATATGCCAGCAAATCTGGAAAACTCAGCAGTAGCCACAGGACTGGAAAAGGTCAGTTTTCATTCCAATCCCAAAGAAAGGCAATGCCAAAGAATGCTCAAACTACCACACAATTGCACTCATCTCACATGCTAGTAAAGTAATGCTCAAAATTCTCCAAGCCAGGCTTAAGCAGTATGTGAACCGTGAACTTCCTGATGTTCAAGCTGGTTTTAGAAAAGGCAGAGGAACCAGAGATCCAATTGCCAACATCTGCTGGATCATTAAAAAAACAAGAGTTCCAGAAAAACATCTATTTCTGCTTCATAGACTATGCCAAAGCCTTTGACTGTGTGGATCACAATAAACTGTGGAAAATTCTTAAAGAGATGGGAATACCAAACCACCTTACCTACCTCTTGAGAAACTTGTATACAGGTCAGGAAGCAACAGTTAAAACTGGACATGGAACAGCAGACTGGTTCCAAATAGGAAAAGGGGTACGTCAAGGCTGTATATTGTCACCCTGCTTATTTAACTTATATGCAGAGTACATCATGAGAAACGCTGGACTGGATGAAGCACAAGCTGGAATCAAGATTGCCAGGAGAAATCTCAATAACCTCAGATATGCAGATGACACCACCCTTATGGCAGAAAGTGAAGAAGAACTAAAGAGCCTCTTGATGAAAGTGAAAGAGGAGAGTGAAAAAGTTGGCTTAAAGCTCAACATTCAGAAAACGAAGATCATGGCATCTGGTCCCATCACTTCATGGCAAGTAGATGGGGAAACAGTGGAAACAGTGTCGGACTATATTTTTTTTTGGGGGGGGGGCTCCAAAATCACTGCAGATGGTGATTGCAGCCATGAAATTAAAAGACCCTTACTCCTTGGAAGGAAAGTTATGACCAACCTAGACAGCATATTAAAAAGCAGAGACATTACTTTGCCAACAAAGGTCCATCTAGTCAAGGCTATGGTTTTTTCCAGTAGTCATGTATGGATGTAAGAGTTGGACTATAAAGAAAGCTGAGCACTGAAGAATTGATGCCTTTAAACTGTGGTGTTGGAGAAGACTCTTGGGAGTTCCTTGGACTGCAAGGAGATCCAACCAGTCCATCCTAAAGGAGATCAATCCTGGGTGTTCATTGGAAGGACTGATGTTGAAGCTGAAACTCCAATACTTTGGCCACCTGATGCAAAGAGCTGACTCATTTGAAAAGATCCTGAGCTGGGAAAGATTGAAGATGAGAGGAGAAAGGGACGACAGAGGATGAGATGGCTGGATGGCATCACCAACTCAATGGACATGAGTTTGGGTAAACTCCGGGAATTGGTGATGGACAGGGAGGCCTGGGGTGCTGCAGTCCATGGTGTTGCAAAGAGTTGGACATAACTGAGCGACTCAACTGAACTGAACTGAACTGAATAACCATGTATTTTCCCAGATAATTTCTGAGGAAGAAGAGTGAAGAAGCAGTTCACCTGGGGATTCTGTCTCAGAGTCAGTCATGAAAACACCGTCGAGCTGTCAGCCAGGAGTGCAGTCACCTAAAGGCTCAGGGTCCACTTCAAGGTAAGCCACATGGCTGCTGATAGGTTTCAGTTCTTCCTAGGCTATTGGGTGGAAACGTCATCTCCTTACCACGTGGGCCTATCCATGAGGCTGCTCACAATAAGGCTTGCTTCCCCCAGAGTAAGTGATCTAAGAGACAGAGGCAGACAGACAAAAAGACGGACCAGGCCCAGGATGGAAGTCACAGCTTTTAGAACCTATCTCAGAAGTGCTATTTCTACACTTGAGCTAAATCTTATTGGTCACAAACAGAACACCCTGGCACATGCTAAGAGAGGCTCACATGCCAGCATGTATACCGGGAGATAGGGATTGTTAGGGGTTGATTGGCTTGGAGGTGGGCTATCACAGAAGGCAACTAGCAATATCTGCCAAATGTTGACCCCCTCCTTTTTTTTTTTTGGCTTGCCACGTGAGTTGTGGGATCTTAGTTCCCTCACCCAGGATTGAACCTGGGCCCTCACAATGAGTGCACAGAGCCCTAACTACTGAACCACCAGGGAATTCCTGAGCCCTTAATTTATATTTCATATACCACTATTGATATTCCACACAGCCACAGCACCTGGGACACACAAAAAATGTTTTTTGAATAGGTGAGTTGAGAAATGTACACTTCAGTGTGTACTTACTGTGCCACACTGCCAGCTTTTGGCCAACAATTAGCAATATAACCATTTTATTAGGACTTCAGCATTTCCTTCTGCAATTATTTCATAGGAGTGATTTTCAAATGATGTTCTAAGGGGGCCCAGATGGAGTGCCCAGAAGATACTCCTCAACCCTTCTTGATTCAATCACAGCAGCTCCCCTGAAGTCTATTTTCACATGTTGGCCTTCCTTTGAAAAATAATTCTTTAACTAAAAAAGGCGGGGGTGGGAGAGTGTGAAACTAAACCTTTCTTATGCATTTCGCCTATGTTATTTTAAACAAACATTAGAAAATGGAAAAATGAAACTGTGGATAGTGCTAAACAGTACTGTACTCTAAATTTAGAAATCCTTGGGGAAGCCCAAAGCAGTGAACACTGAATGTCAATTCAGTCATTAGGTTTAAGCTGGTTAACTTTGGATTCAACTACACAAAAATTACACACGCAGGGACACACACACAAAAGACAGGGGAAAATATATGCAAAAATCTAGAAGGATGCAATTAAAGATTATGTCTTAAAAATAAGTTCAAATTAATTTTTAAAAATTTTTTCTAGTTCTTGAAGAGTGAGGACCTTCTGAGAACATATGAGCCTATCTTTTGACCTTTATGTCACTTTCCTATTAGTTTTGGGGTACAAATTACATAGAGAGGTAGAATCTTATCTGAATGTCTGTAAATTTTCTGGATTCATCATCTCATATCTAAAATTCCCTACATTTCCATGGCTAGCCAGACCCTAGTCAAATACTGAAAGTGTTTCAAAGGGCCCTTTACAGCCATTGGGCCTTGACCTCATCTTAAGCTAGACAGACTATTTGGATTTCTAGCAAAGTAGCCTTTCTTCACCCAAGTCTCAAAAATCACAAGTCTCTCAAGTTATCTTCTAATTTTGTGTGTTCTATCTTAGCAGAGGGCAAAGGTCATTTGCCTTACCATTAGCTCCAAGTCTCAGTTGATTTTAAAGTACTCATATATCTACACAGTGACTCTAAAATGTCATTAAGGTATATCATATCCTCTTAATTATTCCCATAGAAAGGAACAAGGGAAAAATTAATGAATTAGTCTTGACTTATAAGGGAAACAAAGACCTGAGCTATTGAATTACAGTATCTAAAAGTGAATGTTATGGATTGAATCGTGTCCCCAAAAAGGTATGTTGAAGTCCTAACCCAAACTATGTGACTTTATTTGGAAATAGAGTCACTGCAGATGTAATCATAATGGAGTAGGCTGGGCCCCTAATCCAAAGATAATTTTTTAATCTATTTTGGCTCCAATTATAAAGTTGAGAGACTTCCCATTAAAATCTAGATTCTAGCTTCTCTTAAATAAGAAAATCTTTCAGCAAACTAAAACTCAGGAGGATTCTAGTCCTTCTGCATCTTATCTGCCTTGAATTATAGTTGTTTTTATACCTGCTTTACCCTCTTCCAAGGGCTTTCCTGGTGGCTCAGATAGTAAAGAATTTGCCTGCAATGCAGGAGACCTGGATCTGATCCCTGGGTTGAGAACATCCCCTGGAGAAGGGAATGGCTACCCACTTCAGTATTCTTTCCTGGAGAATTCCGTGGACAGAGGAACCTGGTGGGCTACATACAGTCCATGGGGTCGAAAAGAGTTGGACATGACTGAGCGATTAACATGCACATACCCTCTTTTAAACTTAAATAAATCTCACTTATCTATTCATCCCCTATCACAGCAGTTGTTTAAACTTTAGCAGGCCCCAGAATCACCTGGAAGCCTTATTAAAGCCAACCCACTGGCCCTACCCCAGAGTTTCTGATGCAACAGGTTTGGGGTGAGGCCAGTGATTTGCATTTCTAGAACTTCCCAGGTGACACTGCAGCAGATGGCCCAAGGACTACACTTTGAGAACCACTGCCCTACAATACAGTGTAGGGTCTTGCACATAAAATGGGTTCAATAAATTGCTCAATTATTATAATTGTTGTATAGAAATTAAGAGGGGCTTCCCTGGTGGCTCAGATGGTAAAGAATCTGCCTGCAATGCAGGAAACCCAGGTTCAATCCTGGGTCAGGAAGATCCCTTGGAGAAGGAAATGACTACCCATCCAGTATTCTTGCCTGGAGAATTCCACGGACAGAGGAGCACATTCCGCTACAGTCCATGGGGTGGCAAAGAGTCAGACATGACTGAGTAACTAACAATTTCATTTTCACTTCAGAGATTAAGAGCACATAAATACCATTTGCAACTTCCAATTTCATCACTATGACTTTGCACAAGTTACTGAATTTATTTGTACCTCTAGAGCCCTCCTAGTTTAATTAGAAAAATAATAACACTTGTGTACCCCAAAAGGCTGGTGGCAGTATAAAATGAGTCGATACAGGTAAAATGCTGCAGCTGACCATCAGTGCTCAGTAAACATTAGCTATTATTACTATTTATTAATTCTTTCTTGGTCTGAATGTTTGAAGCCAGAGTCTTCCTCTCATTTTCCTTTATGTAACCACCCCCTGGACCTTCACCATTATCTAAAGCTGTGCCTCACCCATAACAGGCACTGAAAAAACATTTCCTGAACGAATGAAGGAAGAAGCTAACACACATTCAAATTGTGTGGGCTGAATATGTCAGTTAGGACAACCAAGCTGAGTTGACACTTTTCTAGAACCCTTATAATTTTAACACAAAGCCGAATTAAAATGGGTATTCCCCACATTAAAGTGTAAACTCAGAGATGATTGGTAAGTGTAATAATTCCCCAAAGGGGCATTAACAGCTCGCTTTTTGCACACACCCTTGGCGCCAGACACTGTTCCCTGTCCTCTGTGCTCATTCACCCATCGAATCAGACCTTGTTAATGTAAAACCTCAAGTTGATATATCAGTTAGGAATTGCTTTTGACTACTTGTGACAGATACCAAAAATAATGACCTGAACACACAAAGGAATTTTCTCTCCTAAGGAAAGACCAGAGGAGGCAGGTCAGAGCTGGTGTGACAGCTAAACAAAATCTTCAGGGACCAAGGCACCTTCTCTCTTCCTGCTCCACAGCTCAACCCCCAGCTCTGTCTTCAAGGGCACCGTGGTGTCCAGCATGGCTAATTGGGGCAACAGCCTCATATCAGCTTTCCAGGCGGCAGGGAGATGGGAAGGGCCAAAGTATCTGCCCTCCGTTTGCAGAAGGCTTCCTGGAAGTCCCGCAGAATCCTCTGCCCAAGTCCAGTCAGCCGAAACCTGGTCACACGGCCACACCCACCCCAGGGGAAACTCGATCTTTGAGCTGAACCCGTTGCAGCCTTGGGAAGCCAGCTTCTATTAGTAAGGAGACAGGGAGTGCCGGTCTAGAGAGCATTTGCTGTGTGTGTCTGCAACAGCTAACTCATGTACACACACACACACACACACACTCATACTCTGCATCTTGGGCTCACACTGAACAACAAATCACACGTTCGGAACACGTCTCAAGTTTGTTAGGTAAGTTACCATGAGGGCAGGTTTCACTCACACATTTCTGCCGTCACTTTTTTAATGAGGCAAAACATGAACCTTAACTATATCTCAGCCTTGGGGAAAGCAGCTGGCTCAGGCTTCCGTCCTGTGCATGTGAGGAGTGTGAATTTGGATCACACACACACACACACACATACACACACTGTGATGATGCTGGCAGTGGGGATAAAAATAAACACCTCCCAACACCCTCCACACTGTGATCGTAGAATTCAAACCTTGAGCCCGAGGGTGCTGAAAGCAAACAGGAGAATGAACACCCTGTAACATCTCCTTCAAGGAAAGCTGATAGGATCTGCAAAAACAGGAGACATCTTTCAGCCGGAAACTCTCCTTCTCTCTCCCTCTCTCTCCCTCTGTCTTTCTCCTCTCCCCCTCCCCATTATCTAAAATGTATCAGGGTTGCAGTTTTAATTAACTTTGTGACTTAAGTTGTAAAGCACCTGTATGCAAACACCCAAGATCACCTCCTCCATTGAAACCCTCTAAGCCCGCAGCTAACCTGGATTTCCAGCTTCTCTGTGGTTGGAGCCTTGCAAGGCAGACAAAAACTCCTTTATAAAAGTGCTCAGAAAGAACTGAACCCTGAAACGATAGGGTCTCTGTGCTCTTTGTGCAGCTAGGCAATTTCCCAGCAAGGTTTCAGGTTTTGCAGTTAGCTTTTGTAATGACAATAAAAGAGAGATAGTAACCTTTACAGTGAGTGGCAGCAGCACGCTAACACTAGGCTGTGTGAAAACGGATCACATTACCTGGAGCCTCACGTTGCAGCAGGAGGTTATTGTACAAAACTGGGTTCTGTTGTGGGCATCCAGGTAGCCTTTCTTCATTGAGGCAGGCCATTGCACCTGTGTGAAGAGGATTTTTTTTTTTCCATTAAAGGAAAAATTCCCTCCCAGCAGTTCAACTGATATTGAAAGTCACTTGCTAAGTGGATTTGCTGTGGGTTGGGGGTCGGGGAGGGGGGAATGGGCAGAGAGGAAGAAATCTTGCAAGGAGCAGGGCAAGCCTCCATAGGCTAAGTTACTACTAAGTACACTACGAGGCTAACTATACTACATAGGCTAAGTCTCACCACAGGGTGAGACCGCTCAGGGATACCCTTGGTGGCTGTGCGTGACTTTTGGTTACCTGGATTAAGCCGCTGGACTAACAGACTTTGGAAAGTGCTGGTCATCGTCACTTACACTTTCCTGTGATGAGAACAAATGCTATTAAATTAGGAACTGATTGGGATTTACCTGGTCATTTGGTTGTTCGGACTCCATGCTTCCACTGCAGGGGGCATGGGTTACATCCCTGGTCTGGGAACTAAGATCCCGCAGGCTGCAAAGTAGCAAATAGAAAAGAACTGTTTTCAATTCTGAAGACTTTCTTTTAACTTAGTTCGTGGAACATGAGCACTGCATACAATTATACCCTTCCTAATAAATACCAACATTAAAAATCACATTTGCAAGTAGAAAATCGTTCTTCATGCTGACCTTCTGCTCATATCACTTAAAGAAAATGGTTCTTATCTATCAATATTAATAGGCCTTCTCCACTTCACCATGGAGGGATTGAAACTGTGGAAGAAGGGGTGGATGTTGGAAATTCAGTGTCAATAAAGGCTGCTCAACTGACAGATGTGTACTGAGGAAGACAGTCATGCAATCAATATTTATTGTATTGTACACCACTCTAAGACACCGTTCTAGGAACTAACTAGACCAGATGCCTACCCTGGTAGACCTCAAACCAACATTTCTTACTCAGATGCACAGGCAGTTTTCTTCACTAGGCATCGCTGAGGCAGAAAGATCAGTATTAATGCACAGCTGTTAACAATCCTCAGGTGTTTTACCCTCTAGCAAGGGAGATACCAATGCCATGTTGGGAGCTTTAAAGGATACTGTCAGAGCGCAAAAGAGGTTGAATATGCATGTGAAGTGGTCTGAGACTAATAAACTTACAGAGAAAACCAAATGGGTACCAGTTGGGAAGTGGGTGAAGAGTTGCAGAAGGGAGCATGGTAAGATGAGATCAACCCAGGCGGGTAGTTTGGGATTGGCTAACTTTGAATTGGAGGTTTAGGGCTGGCATCCCAGGTCCCTGCCTCGCTGTATAAATTCCTGCCTGGCCCAACAGGCCATCACTGAGGGCCAGAGCCCATCAGGACCCTTTTAACCACATGTATGTG
>NW_011494900.1:4163647-4169462 GCF_000754665.1 Bison bison bison | reverse complement strand
CACATGTATGTGTCCTATTCCATCTCTGAGGCTTCCTAGAGGCTGAAAAGTATGTACCTCAGGGGTCAAAAGCAACCTCAAAGAAGTATTGTGTTTGCCCTGCAAAGTTTCTTTTCTTTTTTTTTGAATCAACATTTCAAAATCAATGGAGATAAAAATTAATTTTTAAAATAAAAAACAATGGTAACTAAAAACAAAGTACCTGTGGCACTAAAATTTAAAAAATGTAAAAACAGGATGGGGGACACATGTACATTACAATATTGTAAAGTAATAGGCCTCCAATTAAAATAAATTAATTTTTTAAAAAAGAAAAAAATCAATGGAGATTTCTGTCCTCTTTAAAAGAAACTAGAAGATATGACAACCCTAGGCCTGAACCATGGAAATTTGAGTCCAGAGCTTAAATTTCTGACCTCCACCTCACCATCCAGGGTAGGCAGGCCTTGCCTTCCCCACACACAGTCCCCACCACTTCCTGCAGCATCATCTACTCTGAAGTCATCCATCAGCTGCCATTTCTTATGAGAGTTACAACACTGGTATTTTATAGCAAAGAAATATCTTCTTTTAATGTCACTGTCAAATATGGGGACATAACAGACCTGAAGGAGTATGTATCAAGGGGGAAAAAAACCCCAAATATCATTTGCTTCATTCTACAATTATTTTTAGAGGACCTATTGTGAGCCAGGTACTGTTTTAAACACTAAAGGTATAGGGGTAGGTGGTGGGAACATGTTCCTTCTGTGTCAAGCTGTTTATTATTTGTGAGAGACAAGCATCAGAAATATAATTGCACTTCAGAGGGTGGTACACAATATGAGAAGATAAACAAGCAAGGATAGGGTACTGGTGGAGGGTTGGTGGTGGGGGCAGGGTGGGGGGGTGGGTAGGGACAGATATGTTCGTCAGAGAAGGCTGCTCCAATGAGGTGACGTTTAAACAGACAGCAGAATGAACTGGAGGAGTGAGCATTGAGATGTATTTCTTTGTGGAAGGGGAAAAAAAAAATCTTTCACTGTATTTAATATGCAAAGGGTTTTTGTGTCAAAAGAGCCCATGACATTACTATGAAATAAACCAAGGTAAAAATTGCAGAGCAGCACACAGAAAACCTGAGGCCCGGTTTTCAAAAAGCCTGCTTTCTAAATGAAATGATTTTTAAGTTTATATTCAGTTCACTAAAGACAAAAATTCAGTTTGATACTAGTAATCAAATTACTTTTCAATCTTAGCAACCTTATGGAATAGGGAAGGATACCTCCATTCTATAATAGAAAAGTAAGACAGAACAGTTAATAAAAGCCCCTGTTTATGGCAACATGGTTACTAAGTAGACAAGACGAGACAAGGCTAATCTGACTCCAGTCCCAGCATCTTTCCAAGGCTAGAGCTTTAATACTGTTCCTCCTCTGCAGCACCTGTAACAAGAGCAGAGTGTGAGCAAACCTGGGGGCAGAAGTGAGGCGGTACAGAGTTTAGAGGGCCAGAAGGTGTTTTTGAGCATTAGCTCTAGATACAAAGTTTCTTCATGATCTCACGCCATTTTTGAAATACAAATGCATTTTACATCTGTTCCTTAATGTATCTGTATTCTTTCAATTTGGGTCAAATAAACATACTACAAGAAGATGTGCTGATTTTTTTTTTTTTTTTTTGGGCTTTTGCTTTTTTTAAATTGGAGTATAACCAGTTTGATCCCTGGGTGGGGAAATCCCCTGGAGAAAGAAGTGGCAGCCCACTCCAGTATTCTTGCCTGGAAAATCTCATGGACAAAGGAACCTGGTGGGCTACAGTCCATGGGGTCTCAGCGTCAGACACGATTAAGCGACTAACTAGTACTACAATAATTGCTTTACAATGCTATGTTAGTTTCTACTGTACAACGAACTGAACAAGCTATATTATACACATATCCCCTCCCTCTTGGACCCGCCTCCCACCTACCCACCCCCATCCTCCATCTACGTCCTCATAGAGAACCGATGTGTCATTTTTACTGCTTAATTTTGCCTGTGCATGTGCTAAGTCACTTCAGTTGTGTCCGACAATTTTGCAACCTCATGGACTGTAGCCCACCAGGGTTCCTCTGTCCATGGGATTCTCCAAGCAAGGATACTGGAGTGGGTTGCCAGGCCCTCCTGCAAGGGATCTTTCCAACCCAGGGATCAAACTCACGTCTCCTGAGGCCCTTGTACTGCAGGCAGATTCTTTACCATTGAGTTACCATCTACCATGCCCCAAATGCACTGAGTACCCCAGGTTAGAAAACAGGGCCAGAAGCCCTGCAGAATTAACTAGCAGAACCAGAGCCAGCAGTGACTTGAAGACCCACCAGGGCAACAGACCATAATATTCTACATCAAATGCACAATTTTTAAGATACATAAAAATGATATTTTTTACATCACAATAAGCAAGCGCGTATTACAAAGTGGTATTCAAGTATCACACGTTCAGTTTACTTGCTGTAATTTTCAAGATGTTGAGCACATCTGGAGATAAAATAGTGCAATCTAAGAAAACTGGGGATGGCAAGATCCAAGAATGAAATTACTATCATTAAACACAAATCAGTGGATTACTGAGACAAGTTTCCCTTTACTGCATAATGTCATTTTTCATTAAGAATAAAATGCAACGGTATTGCTCTGGAATGTATCACAAAGATGCTTCCAAGGGTTGATGTCTCTGCTCTCTTCTAACCATAAACTGTTACATATGGGTTTCTGGGGTTCTATGGATCACACATGCAAAGAACTCTCCCTTGCCTTGTCTTTTAGTCTTTGCATAATTGCAGGGAGTACTTATCAATTTTTAGCTCATCTGTAATGGAGAGGCCCCCTTCCCTGACTTTTCCCTAAAGTGAAGTGAAGTCGCTCTTTGCGACCCCATGGACTGCAGCCTCCCAGGCTCCTCCATCTATGGGATTTTCCAGGCAAGAGTACTGGAGTCGGTTGCCCTTTCTTTCTCCAGAAGATCTTCCCAACTCAGGGATTGAACTCAGGTCTCTCGCATTGGAGGCAGACGCTTTACCCTCTAAGCCAGCAGGGAAGCCCTTTTCCCTAAAGGACTCTATTTATACTGCACCTGGTATTGTACCCAATCTCCAAGGAGAAGGATGAACTTGGAAAGAGTCTTTCCCCAACCCATTCATCATGCTTGCAAACGCTGGCATCAGTCCACATTATTTCCCTCACATTCCAACACATGTTGTTCCAAGGCATCTTTCCGTACCATGTAGGAAAGGGCCCCACACGCCAAGAAACAACCAAGGAATCTGATACTCAATCCAAAGACCTTTGAACAAGATACTGATGTTGGTTCATTTGAACTAAAAGCTTCCAGAAATGAATCCAGGTGTAAGTTAGTAGCGGATTTAGAAGGAAGATGCAGAGCTGTCCTTCCAGGGCCCATGTCAAGGGCGGTGGTTGGGAGAAAGGCTTGTTTCATCTGCAAACCATCTGAGGAAGCAACTGACACGGCAGTTCTTCTTAAACGCTTTCCTGTGGCCTCTAACCCTCTGCTGCTTCCCTCTGTTCACTTCCTTCGCCTCCTTATTTCTGTCCTTTAAAAGGACTGATGATGCAAATCGCTTCAGCCCGCACTTGCTCCGTGGCCCTGGGTCAGGCTGTCCTTATCTGTCTTCCCCATTGCTGGAACTGCCTATCTAACATATCCTCTCTCAGGTCTACTTTTCCTACTGCCCCTAGAGCAAACGCAGCAAAGCACGGACCTGGTCCAGTCCCTCTCCTAATTAAAAGTCTCAGAGGCGTCCCGTGCCTGCAGGACATCTCCTTGTCATAGGACCCGGGTTATATTTCTCTTCCACGTCCTGTGGTTCCCTGCTCCCTGTACTCCAGGCCCTACCCTCCCTCCGCCTCACCTGTGCTCCTCCTGGCCTCTCCAAATGCAACCCACCCCCACCTTCTCTCTGCCTGTTTCGCTGATGCCTGAATTCCTTCACAGTTCAGCTCCCCTCTCTCAAACATCCCCACTCCACCCCAGCTCCACTCAGAGCACCTCAAACGGAGCTCTAACTTAGCAAATATATTTTAACTTCATTTGTTCTACCACCTCTCCCCGGGTCCCACCATCCGACAGAAGGTAAAAACTGGGTCTTCCTTTAAAATCCCCTCCCTCAGGGGCACTAACTCCCCTCCACATCCAATCTACCCTGTCTTGAAGAAACCCCAAGACTGGGAGCTGAGAGGTGCTGTAACAGGTGCTCAGGATGGGCCCCCAGGAGCAACAACGGGGCCTGTCCAGCACAGCTACAGCAGAAATTGTGTGAGCTGAGGGTGCACGCCAAGGGCGTAAGATATGTTTGCTGCAGCCGCTCAGATCTGAGTAACCACGGAAACTCAGAGTAGGAGAGCACCACAGAGGCCCTGGGCCCGGCCTCTCACGTAGGGCAAGGATGCTTTCCCAGATCACTGACAATGGGCAGCTTCTGCTCCTCTCCTCCCTTGACCTAGCAAAGTGTTATCACCAGACAGCTTGCTGCTTGGCATCTCTGCCTGCCTGCCCATTCACTAAGTGGTGTCTGACTCTTGGCGACCCCTTGGACTGTAGCCCACCAGACTCCTTTCTGTCCATGGGATTTCCCAGGCAAAATACTGGAGTGGGTTGCCATTTCCTTCTCCAGGGGATCTTCCCCACCCAGGGATCAAACCCACATCTCCTGCATTGGCAGGCAGATTCTTCATCACTTTTCATCAAACAAATCGATCTGATTTTAATAATATTTAAAAATTAAATAAAGTAACATTGCGTGCATGCTAAGTTGCTTCAGTCATGTCCAACTCTTTGTGACCCACTGAACTATAGCCCACCAGGCTCTTCTGTCCATGGGATTCTCCAGGCAAGAACAGTAAAGTGGGTTGCCATTTCCCTCTCCAGGGGATCTTCCCGACCCAGGGATCGAACCTATGTCTCTTACACGTCTTGCATTGGCTGGCAGGTTCTTTACTACTAGCGCCACCTGGGAAACCTTGAATGCTTAGTATATGCCAAGTACTATACTCATCTCACACACTAGTAAAGTAATGCTCAAAAGTCTCCAAGCCAGGCTTCAGCAGTACGTGAAGCGTGAACTTCAGATGTTCAAGCTGGTTTCAGAAAAGGGAGAGGAACCAGAGATAAAATTGCCAACATCTGCTGGATCATTGAAAAAGCAATAGAGTTTCAGAAAAACATCTATTTCTGCTTTATTGACTATGCCAAAGCCTTTGACTGTGTGGATCACAATAAACTGTGGAAAATTCTTCAAGAGATGGGAATACCAGACCACCTGACCTGCCTCTTGAGAAACCTGTATGCAGGTCAGGAAGCAACAGTTAGAACTGGACATGGAACAACAGACTGGTTCCAAATAGGAAAAGGAGTACGTCAAGGCCATATATTGTCACCCTGCTTATTTAACTTATATGCAGAGTACATCAGGAGAAACGCTGGGCTACAAGAAGCACATGCCAGAATCAAGACTGCCAGGAGAAATATTAATAACCTCAGATATGCAGATGACACCACCCTTATGGCAGAAAGTGAAGAGGAACTCAAAAGCCTCTTGATGAAAGTGAAAGAGGAGAGTGAAAAAGTTGGCTTAAAGCTCAACAGTCAGAAAACGAAGATCATGGCATCTGGTCCCATCACTTCATGGGAAATAGATGGGAACACAGTGGAAACCGTGTCAGACTTTACTTTTTTGGGCTCCAAAATCACTGCAAATGGTGATTGCAGCCATGAAATTAAATGACGCTTACTCCTTGGAAGGAAAGTTATGACCAACCTAGATAGCATATTTAAAAGC
>NW_011494900.1:4163448-4163547 GCF_000754665.1 Bison bison bison | reverse complement strand
TCCTTAATGTATCTGTATTCTTTCAATTTGGGTCAAATAAACATACTACAAGAAGATGTGCTGATTTTTTTTTTTTTTTTGGGCTTTTTGTTTTTTTGG
>NW_011494900.1:4138841-4163348 GCF_000754665.1 Bison bison bison | reverse complement strand
CAGACTTTACTTTTTTGGGCTCCAAAATCACTGCAAATGGTGATTGCAGCCATGAAATTAAATGACGCTTACTCCTTGGAAGGAAAGTTATGACCAACCTAGATAGCATATTTAAAAGCAGAGATATTATTTTGCCAACAAAGGTCTGTCTAGTCAAGGCTATGGTTTTTCCAGTGGTCATGTAAGGATGCGAGAGTTGGACTGTGAAGAAAGCTGAGCGCTGAAGAATTGATGTTTTTGAACTGTGGTGTTGGAGAAGACTCTTGAGGGTCCCTTGGACTGCAAGGAGATCCAACCAGTCCATCCTAAAGAAGATCAGTCCTGGGTGTTCATTGGAAGGACTGATGCTGAAGTTGAAACTCCAATACTTTGGCCACCTCATGCGAAGAGTTGACTCATTGGAAAAGACCCTGATGCTGGGAGGGATTGGGGGTAGGAGGAGAAGGGGATGACAGAGGATGGGATGGCTGGATAGCATCACTGACTTGATGGACATGAGTTTGAGTGAACTCCGGGAGTTGCTGATGGACAGGGAGGCTTGGTGTGCTGTGATTCATGGGGTCGCAAAGAGTCGGACATGACTGAGTACTGAACTGAACTGACTATACTAAGAGCTTGGCATGAACTATTTAATCTTCATAAGTATCTTCTCTGGTAAATACAATCATCACTTCTGTCTTTTGGTGAAGACTGTAGCAGATGCTGCCTGTGCTTGCCCATCCACTCCAGACTCCTCATTTTGGTGCAAGCTGGCAGACTCCCTTGTGCCCACACCTGCATCTCTGGGCCAGAGCTGAGTTTCCTGGACTATATCTGGCCAGAAGTGCCAGAGAATTAACACCGCCTTAGAAGTATCTTTCAACCAGTGGTCAAGAGGACCACTCCTCAAGTGGCTTGGCTCTGCAGTGGGTGGTCTACATTGGTTCTCAGAGTTCCCCAGTGGGGCGAAAGCTCTGGTCCCACAGTAGTAACACACTTGATAACTCCGTTTTCCTTGGCCATCTTCCCTTCATCTGCTCACTTCCTCATCACCCTACCAGTGTTTTCTGAAGATCACCTACCAATATTTGCATTGAAACTGGGTCTACTTCTGGACAGCCTAATGAAGACAGGGAGCCAAAGCACAGAGCTGTAGGGACACGCCCAGGATGATGTCTCACTCCAGGGCCCTCACGTGTCTCCACTAGCCTATACTGCTTTCCCACCCAGACTTCCCACTGGAGAAAGAAATGCCATCTTCTCCTACATGAAGACAGTCCAAGCAGCTCTTAACCTTTCTCCCGTGACTGTTAAAACGTGGTTTCCATGTGCATCACCCCCTCATGAGGCACCCTGTCTAGCTTGAAATTCTCCACTTACAATTAAACATATGAATTTTTTTCTGCTTTAAACCTTTTATAATTCCATCCACATGTTTCTTAATCCTGTGTTATTGTAGAAGCAGAGAATTCTAGTAAGCCATTCAATTTTAACCCTATTTTAATATGAAAAAAACTATTTCTATGTTCAAACTATTTCTATTGTTCAAAAAAAAAAAAAAAGAACTATTTCTATGTTCAAAATAGCATCCAGGTAGGCACAATGTTGAACTGGTTACAATGAATCTTATTAAATATGGCAATACCAGTAATGAGTATGTTCATAAGTTCTTATAGATTTAGCAAGATATAAATATTGAACATTTACTATTTATTCATTAACAAAATAACAATGAACACTCTAATAGACTCCTACTGTGTATCTTACTCAATGTACCCTCATCCAGAAGTCCTGGATTTTCTTCTGATATAACTTCTCTGCTGCTCTGCTGCTAAGTCGCTTCAGTCGTGTCCGACTCTGTGCGACCCCATAGACGGCAGCCCACCAGGCTACCCCGTCCCTGGGATTCTCCAGGCAAGAACACTAGAGTGGGTTGCCATTTCCTTCTTCAATGCATGAAAGTGAAAAGTGAAAGTGAAGTCACTCAGTCATGTTCGACTCCTAGCGACCCCACGGATTGCAGCCCAGCAGGCTCCTCTGTCCATGGGATTTGCCAGGCAAGAGTACTGGAGTGGGTTGCCATTGCCTTCTCCGATAACTTCTCTAGCATCTTCTAAATTGGCTGTAAATAAAAATTCAGGTCTCAGAGATGAACTCAATAGAAAGTACTCCTAGAAGTAAGCACTTCAGAGCAGGTTGTGTAAAACATCTTTAATAAGTTTAAAGTTCTTGAACTGGAATCAATCTAAGTATAAGGAATCAATCTAGATACAGCGTGTGTGTGTGTGTGTGTGTGTGTGTTAGTCGCTCAGTTGTATCTAACTCTTTGTGACCTGATGGACTGTAGCCCACCAGGCTCCTCTGTCCATGGGATTTTCTAGGCAATAATACTGAAGTGGGTTGCTGTTTCCTTCTCCAGGGGATCTTCCCAACCCAGGGATCAAACCCAGGTCTTCTGCAATGCAGGCAGATTCTTTACCTTCTGAGCCACCAGGGAAGCCCCGGTACAACATAGTCAATGTAAAAAATTGATAACTTCAGGATTTATGTCACAGATTATGAGATGACAGCTTACAGAATATTAGGGTAAGAAGAACATCAGAGAACACCTATTTCGATTTCATCTTTTGCAGAAGTAAGATGATACAAACAGTTAGTGACTTAATCAGAATTAGAACTTGGGTTTCTAAGCTCTCAATTCAGTGCTTAATCTATCATAATCTGTCACATATCCTGAATAATTCACTTTCCATCCATTTACAATAGAGTATATTTACATATGGAGTCACAAATTCATCTCCATGATAATCAGCACCTGGTTTGGTAAATTAAACTAATCAAATTTATGTCTCAGGAATTTAAAATTAGGACCAGAGACTGAGTCAGCGGAGAGAAACTGAACTGAGAGACTATGCTAAATAGTATAGAATTAACACCAGGTGCCGTTTGGGGCCTATACAAAAAGATTAGTGTAAGTTACCACAGGGTCCCAAAAGGATAGAGAGTAGCCTGAGTTTCACTTTCCCAAAGTTTTTGTGGAGTCTGGTGACATTTGGACTTCATGAAGGTTATTTGTATTTTAAGGTAATATCCCTCAATGAGCTTACTTGAACCAGCTTAAGTAGATTTCCCTTCCTTGTAACAAAAGTCCCTGAGTAGAAGGCTCTTCCCTCTTTTTGCTTCTAAACTAAGCAACTATAAAGGTGAGTGTTGAATAATGGGATAATAAGAATGGCCTTTGGGATCAGCACAAAGGACTGGAATAATGCAAGAGACTGCTGCTGCTGCTAAGTCGCTTCAGTCGTGTCTACTGTGCGACCCCATAGATGGCAGCCCACCAGGCCCTGCGGTCCCTGGGATTCTCCAGGCAAGAACAGTGGAGTGGGTTGCCATTTCCTCCTCCAACGCATAAAAGTGAAAGTGAAGTCACTCAGTTGTGTCCGACTCTTAGTGACCCCATGGACTGCAGCCTACCAGGCTCCTCCATCCATGGGATTTTCCAGGCAAGAGTACTGGAGTGGGTTGCCATTGCCTTCTCCGATGCAAGAGACTAAGTTTAGCCAAATGCCACATGTGGTTAGAGACTGTCATTGTTGGGGGAAAAGAGGCTAAGATCTCCAACTTGTTAAGTCAGTTTAGGGGCAGTCCCTTGATATGACAAATATATAGGTTTTGAGTGGTGCATTTTCTGCCCGCTTCCAAATCTAGACTTACTCTGGTCATTCCAAACCAAATTAACAAAGGAGCCTAATTTGTGAGCATGAATTTTCACAAATTGAACTCTCATATGAATTTTCACAATGTGAACTCCCATATTTTAGGGGTGGGTCAGTACTTAAGTCTGGAGCAGGAAATGGCAACCCACTCCAGTATTCTTGCCTGGAAAATTCCAAGGATGGAGGCGTCTGGTGGATTACAGTCCATGGGGGTCGCCAGGGGTCAGATGTAAATGAGCAACTGACCACCCCACACGCATGCACAGTACCTAAGTCAATAGGGCCTCTTCTAATTTCACACTGGTCTTATTGGTTTCCTGGACCCCTCAGACAGTCAATACACCTAAACATAACACAGCATTTTCAAAGGTCTTCTACCCAGTAGCATCAAACACAGTTGTATTGGCACTATTTGTTCTCAAACAGCAGCCATTTTCCTACTTCTTTGTTGACAGAATCCTGATTATTCAGGGTTCTGTCAACAAGGTGACCCCATCCCTAGCTCACCAGCTCAAGAAAAAAAAAAAAAGATGAATTTAAGATAATCATGAAAATGCCATTCCCTTTTTCAGTGATTGGTACAGACATGTTCTTGTCTAATTTAGCCAATGAGATAATGGTAACTAATATTTATTGAATGATAGCTATGTGCCCTCCTCCAAGGATTTTACAGGAACTCATTCTTTTTTCTTTCAATACAATTCTATAATATAAGGTCTATATTTGTCCCTACATCATGTCTTTTAGTGAGATAATTAGTTTTCTTCATGGTTTAAGTCATTTTGATTTGGATTTTCTATTACTTGTCACAACAAACATTGGAACTAATACTCTAATTCATTTGTTCTCTTCTCTTTAGAATCCCATTTCAACATGTATACAAAGATAGCAAACGGCAATTCTTTCCTTCCTAATTCCTATAAGAGTTTTTTCAGAATTTTTTTAATGTGGAACATTTTTAAAGTCTTTATTGAATTTGTTCCAATATTGTTTCTGGTTTTGGTTTTTTGGCTACAAGGCATGTGGGATCTTAACTCCCTGACCAGGGATTGAACCTGCACCCCCGGCATTGGAAGGCAAAGTTTTAACCACTGGACCACCAGGAAGTCTCTATATCATTACTTTGAGTGAAAAAGAGGAGGCAGAGGAGAAAAAGTCTCATTTTCATGTTAGATTTATTATTGTGTGTGTGTGCAAGCTCAGTTGCTTCAGTCATGAATGACTATTTGTGACCTTATGGATTGTATCCTGCCAGGCTCCTCTATTCATGGGATTTTGCAGCCAAGAATACTGGAGTGAGTTGCCATGCCCTCCTATAGGGCATATTCCCGAACCAGGGATCGAATCCACATTCTCTTTATCTCCTGCATTACAGGCAGATTCTTCACCACTGAACCACCAGGGAAGCCCAAGATTTATTATTAGGATACCTTATTATTAGCTTTATTCATGAAAAATCACCTTGTAAGTAAATGAATTTGAAGTACATTTTCAGTACAAATCCTTTCAAAAAGATGTACAAATAGCTCTTTCCAAGCTTGTACTATTTCACTTAGGAGTATCACTTGCTGAAGCAATGATAGATTCCTCAATTTTTCATCTCAGGACTCTGCATAGTTACTGAGTGAAATCCAGTCTTTTAATTTTTATGATTTTAATTTTTGGACCATTTCAAATTATTTGTTCATTAGTGAACCATTCCCCCATACAATAACATTTTCACTACATGCTTCCTGATACATTGTACATTGGTTACATTTGTACATATTTTTGAAGATATAGGAAAAAGTATGTTTATTTAGTAGATGTATGTAATAGCCATTATATAGGCTCTTGGCTATTACATTCCTAATATTATATTAATAAATCATTATTCATGTGTTTTCTTTTTGCTCTCTGGCCAACAAAAGGCAATTCAATCTGACAACTTTTATATGTTTTATATAAATATTTGAACTACATTGACATAGCTTAATATAGTAGTCGGTAGAGCCAAATAACTAGATGTAAATGCTAACTCTGCAATTTACTGTATTTGTAGCACTGGGCAAGTTAATATTTTTGTGCCTCTATTTCCTCAGATATAAAACAGGGATGATAATAATAATAATAACTATCTTTTAGGGTTATTGTGAGGATTAAAGGAATACATACAAAGCACTTAGTAAGTTCCTAGCACATAGTAAGGACCCTAAGTGTTCTCATTATTATTATTACCAGGGTTAATCCTAATTAACAGACAACTTGGTTAACAGTGGCTTAAACCATGAGATTCTTTACCAACTGAGCAGATAACACCACTCTAATGGCAGAAAATGAAGAGGAACTAAAGAGCCTCTTGATGAGGGTGAAGGAGGAGAGTTAAAGGGCCAGCTTAAGACTAAATATTTAAAAAAACTAAAATCATGGCATTTGGCCCCATTACTACATGGCAAATAGAAGGGGAAAAGGTGGAAGTAGCGACAGATTTCCTCTTCTTGGGCTCCAAAATCACTGTGGATGATGACTACAGCCATGAAAAATGAGGATGATTGCTTCTCGGCAGGAAAGCAATGACAAACCTAGACAGTGTATTGAAAAGCAAAGACATTACTCTACTGGCAAAGGTCCATATAGTCAAGGCTGTGGTCTTCCCAATGGTCATGAACAGTTGTGAGAGCTGGACCGTGAAAAAGGCAGAACACCAAAGAACTGATGCCTTCAAACTGTGGTGCTGGAGAAGACTCCTGAAAGTCCCTTGGACAGCAAGGAGATCAAACCAGTCAATCTTAAGGGAGATCAACCCTGAATATTCACTGGAAGGACTGATGCTGAAGCTAAAGCTCCAGGATTTTGGTCATCTGATGCTAACAGACGACTCATTGGACAAGTCACTGATGCTGGGAAAGATCAAGGGCAGAATGAGAAGAGGACATCAGAGGATGAGATGGCTGGACAGCATCACTGATGCAATGAACATGAACTTGGGAAAATTCCTGGAGATGGTGAAGGACAGGGAGACCATGCTATAGTCCACGGAGCCGCTAAGAGTCAGACACAACTGGGTGACTGAACAACAACAACAAAACCATAAGAACACATGTTATTAATATTTACTTAAGAAGTGTGTTGGCCTTGGGGCTGGTTTTTAACTCAAAGATACCATGAAGCAGTCAGGCTCCTCCCATCTTTCTGCATTGCCATTCTCACTGTATTGGCAAAATTTCCCCTCAAAGTCTGCCTCTACTGCTGCCTCAATAGGATGAGGGCAAAATTTTTTAAAAAAATATTCATCTCCTGATGAATATTTATCTTTTCAGAAGAAAAAACGTCTCCCAGAAATAGTCAATAGATGTCTTCTTTATGTCTTATTGGCCAGAACTGTGTCACATGACCACTTCTAGACCAATCACTGGGAAAGAATACAATTGCTGTGATTGATTTAGACTAACCATGAGTCACTTTTCTGGGGCTGGGGCTTTTGTTGCCTGATCAAAACCAGGTTTCTATCACCAAGGGGAAAAAAAGAATAACCACTGGGTGTACGACCAATAGTGTGTGTCATCAACAAACATTCATTTGTTGCCTGCTATATGCTTAGCCTGTGCTCCTAATGAAACTGTAGAAACTACCAAAAGAACAATGATATTTTCTTTTCTCCTACTTATTTGACATGTTTAGACTGAAAGCTACTTCTGCTAGGCCCTGCTAAATAACTAAACTAAAGCCTTTAAGGCCAGCTTCCTAATCCACTCACTCTGAGTGGCTTCACTTACTGTCCACACATGTGGTAGATCTTCCTTTTCTTGGTCGAATCTTTGCATTCCATCTCCACTTTTGAGTAGTGATAACTGAAGGACTGAACAAAGAGTGAACGATCCAAAACTCCTTGTTTAGAAGATCTGAGCACCCCAGATACCCAGGGGCAAATTCCATTTGTCTTTTTTCTTCATTATATTAAGGACCTACTATGAGCCAGGCACTTTCATAAATTCTTTCCATTAATTCTCATCCCCAAAACTCCATGAAATGTGTTTCAGGTAGAGGAAAGAGAGATTAATACAGATAAAATGACTTGTGCAAAGCCGTCAGCTAGTAATAGGAAAAATAATTACCCCTTATTGACCATATGCTACATTTGAGCCGTGCACTGTCCTAAATGCCACTCATGAATTCATTCCTTTAGTTCTCTTAACCACCTAGTGAAGTAAGGATTCAATCACAACTGATACTTCCCAAGCACCCTCCTAGATGAAAAATCTGCAGCTTCAAAAGCTAAGTAAATTCAAGTTCACCCAACTAGAAAGTGACAGGTATTCTACAAAGCTGGGTCTAATTCAAACACTTCCTGTTAAAGTCACACCCACCCCTACACTGCAGGAAATTGACACCAGGCCTCCTAACTCCTGGGCCTATTCCAAAATCCCTAAATGAGAATGGAAAACTCTGATGTTTTATTCTACCAGTTTGTTCTGTGAAGTGCTCTCCAAGTAGTTCATAATTGGTCCAGTTGTCTAAAACAAAGTTGGGAATTTATCCAAAAGTATTTAGCAAATTAACAACTCCATCTTTCCTTTCTGAGAGCAGATAGGCAAAGCTAGCTGATTCCTGTTGAGTTTAAAAAAAGAGACTCTTGGGGAGACAGATTATCAACATTCATCATGTTTCTGCTTTGCCCTCAAGACCCAGATTAGAGGTTAACATTTGAATTAGGCAAAATCACACAGTTGTGCACTTTACCTACTCTAAATTTTGTTAACTGCTCTGTGTTTTAAAAATAATATGACTAGGGACTCTGCTGTAAACCGTTGAGACCTTTTATGTGCTGTTAGCCCCAGATTAGAGCTTGCCAGGAAAGAGATTTCACAGTTGCTAACTTCTTCAACTTCGCCCCTGAAGGAAGCTTTATATCCCTGAGTATCTATGTTATGTGGCCTTGCTCTGGGAGCCTTCTACTCAAAAGTCAACTGGTGCTATCCACAGAAACATAGAGATCAAAGGATCATTCCTTGACTGTTTGCAATCCTACTAGGGACTTATAAGTAGTGTAGTTTTTGTTTGTTGCTGCTTTGCCTTGGGTACCTAAGTTTTAAATATTCTTTTTGTTTTTGTTCAGCCACTAAGTTGTATCCAACTCTCTTGTATCCAACCCCAGTACTGTAGCCCACCAGGCTCCTCTGTCCATGGGATTTCCCAGGCAAGAATAGTGGAGTGGGTTGCCATTCCTTCTCTAGGGGATCTTCCCAAGCCAGGGATCAATTGACAGGTGGACTCTTTACCACTGAGCCACCACGGAAGCCCAGGTTTTAAATATGTCACCAGTCAAAATATTATCAAATCCTGTACCAAAATGCATTTATTTCCATAAAAGTATGAGGTTTTAGATAGCAGAACCTGATAGCTGAACTCTGACACTAACTCCATAGCCCTGTACAGCTGGTCCTCAGTAGCTGGGAAATTGTGTTTTAGGGAAGCACATGTGTGCTGATCAAGCCAACTTATATAAACAACCCACCAAGTTATTAAAAGATGGTATGATATTCCTAGTGACCAAGCTGGTATGATAATCCTAGTGACCAAGATATTTAAGAAGATTCAGAGGCCTGTGTAAAATAAATGATTAAAGAAAACAGTGTAACAAAGTTATATTTACAGTTTTCTTTCATTTGTATACCAAAACAAACACATATATACACCCTCCAGAAACCATGTCCTGGGTTAGTATCTGGCTTTGCCTTCCTTCACGTCTAGTGGTAGGAGATAGAAGAAAATGCCCCTTCTAAGTATAGAACAATGAAATACAATTAGTGCCATAATGCATGGACCTATAAAGAACATGGGAAATGAGATGAAGAAGCAAGGTTTTTGACCCCTCCCCCAAATCCTTTAAAGATAATTTTCTGGTCTAACAAAGACTTGCTTTGTAAAGAAAAAATTGGGGCTCAGAATTAAGAAGACTTCAGTATCTTCCTTCATTTGTGTGAAGTACTGATATATGTACACTGCCATGTGTAAAATAGATAGCTAGTGGAAAGCTAATGTATAGCACAGGAAGCTCAGCCTGGTGCTTTGGAACAACCTGCTTCTGCTGCTGCTAAGTCGCTTCAGTCGTGTCCAACTCTGTGCGACCCCACAGACGGCAGCCCACCAGGCTCCCCCATCCCTGAGATTCTCCAGGCAAGAACACTGGAGTGGGTTGCCATTTCCTTCTCTAATGCATGAAAGTGAAAAGTGAAAGGGAAGTTGCTCAGTCGTGTCCGACTCTTAGTAACCCCATGGACTACAGCCTACCAGGCTCCTCCATCCATGGGATTTTCCAGGCAAGAGTACTGGAGTGGGGTGCCGTTGCCTTCTCCGTTGGGACAACCTAGAGGAGTGGAATTGGGGCGAGTGGGAGGGACGCTTAAGAGGGAGGGGATGTATGTATACATACAGCTGATCACTTTGTTGTACAGAAGAAACTAACACAACATTGTAAAGCAATTATACTCCAAAAAAAAAAAAAAGAGTATATATGTGTATAACTGAGTCAATTTGCTATATAGCAGAAACTGGAACGACAATGTAAATCAACTGTACTTCAACAAAACAAAAACAGAATTCCAGTTCTAAAAAAACAGTCTCCATCATACTTTCTCTCCCACTTACAAGAACTTTTTAAATGATATTCTGGAGAGAAAATGTTATTTATAAAACACCAAAACATGAATAAAATGGCAATAAAAACATACATATCAATAGTTGAAAGTGAAAGTGAAGTTGCTCAGTTGTGTCCGACTCTTTGTGACCCCATGGACTGTAGCCCACCAGGCTCCTCCGTCCATGGGATTCTCCAGGCAAGAGTACTGGAGTGGGGTGCCGTTGCCTTCTCCAGTGGATCTTCCCCACCCAGGGATCGAACCCAGGTCTCCTGCATTGCAGGCAGACGCTTTAACCTCTGAGCCACCAGGGAAGCCTTATCAATAGTTACTAATACTTTAATTAACAATTTAATGTAAATTGACTAAATAATCCAACCAAAAGACACCAAATGGCTGAATGGATACAAAAACAAGATCTGTATATATGCTGCCTACAAGAGATTCACTTTAGATCTAAAGACACACAGAAACTGAAAGTGAAGGGATGGGAAAAGTTATCCCATGCAAATGGAAATCAAAAGAAAGCCAGGGCAGTACTTATATCAGACAAAATAGATTTTAAAGTAAAGAATTGCAAGAGACAAAGAAGACATTAATAATGATTAAAAGATTAATCAGAGAAGAATATGAATATATATATACACTCAACATAGGAGCAACCAAATATATAAGCAAATATTAACAGACATAAAGCAAGAAGAAACTGACAGCAACCCAAGAGAAAATGCTTTCTGTAAGGAGCTTAAAATGTGAATAGCATAAAAAAACCTTACAGCTGAGACAGATTTCTAGTCTAGGATCAAAAGCACCACTGCCATAATTAAAATTGTTCTCTAACACAGAGGAACCACAGCCCAGTGCTGCCAACTTACAGCCCTAGTGTTTCAGCTAACCACAAGGAGTTAATAATTATTAAGTGCTAACTATACAGGCTAAGCACCTACATGCATTATCTCTTTTGAAAAATCGTGTTTGGAACAAAGATTTACTTTCATGCCTAGAGCACAGAATCTATGCTAGAGATTATGTTCAAAGAAATTATTTCACCAAAATAATTGTAGTTACTTTATCAGCTGCTTTGCAAACACTGTTTTTTTTTTTTTTTTCTTTAAGGTCTTGGCTCAGAAACAAGCCAAAAAAGCATAGCACAGTCCTCTAAACCCAACCTTGAAACTGTCCTTGTCTCAATTTCTTGCTCTTGTTTGAAAAGCCAGACTTGACATAAAAGTACGACTTTACTGGGTGTGACTGGCAGGCCCAGACAGGAGAGGTGCACATTTCTTTTTAGGGATCAGCATTTGGGGCAACTTCAGAGCAATGTCACCGTGTGGCTAGCGTCTGGATCTCAGGGTGAAAGCTGAGAATCTAAATAAGCTGAGAAAGGAAATATCTGCGAACAAAAAAGGGAGACCCGACTGCAGGTTAATGTGGAACAACTGTCAAGTCTGGAGGCCAGTCCAGGCTGAAAGGAGGCTGACAGCCGTGGATCCGGACAGAATCAGACTCGGGTCTTCCAGCGTGCCTGTTGGTGCACCGAGGAAACCAGGAAAGCCTAGGGCAGCACCTCACAAAACCAGCTCAGGAGAGCTGCCCAAAAAGTGGTCCATAGGCAGCCTGTACAGTCAGCAACCCTGAAACAAATATTGCTCACAAATGTAATGCCGGATGGGCCACCTCTCAGGAGCAAATGCCATCTTTCTTTCGATTAGTTCAGAAGCTTGCCTTCCGGAAATCAGAGAAAATCAGCTCTGCAGAGGTTGGATGCCGTGAAAGTTGTGTATGTTTCCGACCCTGTGACCATCTTTTTAATTCTTTTCTCCCCTGCCTGTTCAGTAGCCTTTCTCCTTCCGTGAAAGTATTTTTTTCCTTTGCAATGGGATTTTCATCTTAGGGTTAGATTACATTCATTTTTATTTGTCCTACAGTGTTTTTTCTTTAAAAACATTTCTATAAAAATAAAAGTTGTCTATTATAGAATATACAGGAAAAAAAACACAAAGAAGAAAATTAAAATTATACTTAATCCCACCACCTGATTACCACTGCTAATCTTTGTCTTTATTGAATTCGTCTTTTTTTTTAATATAAATTTATTTATTTTAATTGGAGGTTAATTACTTTACAATATTGTATTGGTTTTGCCATACATCAACTCTTTTAATTTTCTTTGTTTGTATGTATATATGCACATACTTATATTGTGCAAATGTTTGTACATATAGTCAGTTATTTTATAAAATTGGGATCACTCCAAGGTACAGTTTTGTGATCTGCTTTTTTCCACTCAATATGATGGCAGCCTATTCTCAAGTCATTAAATATTCTCTGGAAACACATTTTTTTAAATGACTATAATTACTCTTTCTATTCAGCCATTGACATTGAACACAGTACATTAAATGGAGTGATATATGGATTGCTCCCCCTTTTTAATGTAACTTTGAACCATTTGTATTTGATTGCACTCATCTTAATGCACTTTCCTATTGTTTTTCAAGATCAGACAATTTAAGTGCAGCCAATTAAATTGAAAATACTAAGACTGAGAACATCAGGAAAGATTTATTGCTGGTATAAACTATCAAGGAAGCCTAAGCCAGCTATATTTCTCAAAACAGCCATATCTACAATCAAATAAAGTTTATCTCCTTTAAATAAGAGATAACTTATTTTTTATGATTTTAGATATTACAGTAGGCTGACTTAGTCAAGTCATGACCTGGGATGGCACTTTGCTAGCTATTGGATGTTGACTTGCAAACATCTGAAACCTTTTATCCCATTAGATGTTACTTGTTAGCATGACACCATCTGGTCATCTAGAAAAATCTGGATAATTGACTGCATTATCAGTAGGACTTAACTTTTGAACAGCTTTTATTCCCAATGTTTGATTCCTTGTGTTTGGCTTCAACCTGGTTGTTTGGAGCGCACATGAAACATTCTCCCAGAGAAATAGGCTCTAAGTGGTAGCTGACAAGGAACCAGAGGCATAACATGCCACACTCAGTTCAGTTCAGTCGCTCACTCGTGTCTGACTCCTTGTGACCCATGGACTGCAGCACACCAGGCTTCCCTGTCCATCACCAACTCCTGGAGCTTGCTCAAACTCATGTCCATCGAGTCAGTGATGCCATCCAGCCATCTCATCCTCTGTCGTCCCCGTCTCCTCCTGCCTTCAATCTTTCCCAGCATCCAGGTCTTTTCAAATGAGTCAGCTCGTTGCATCAGGTGGCCAAAGTATTGGAGTTTCAGCTTCAGCATCAGTAATTCCAGTGAATATTCAGGACTGATTTCCTTTAGCATTGACTGGTTGGATCTTCCTGCAGTCTAAGGAACTCTCAAGAGTCTTCTCTAACACCACAGTTCAAAAATATCAATTCATCAGCACTCAACTTCCTTTATAATCCAACTCTCACAACCATACATGACTACTAGAAAAACCACAGCTTTGACTAGATGGACCTTTGTTGGCAAAGTAATGTCTCTACTTTTTAATATGTTATCTAGATTGGTCATAGCTTTTCTTCCAAGGAATAAGCATCTTTTAATTTCATGGCTGCAGTTACCATCTGCAGTGATTTTGGAGCCCCCCAAAATAAAGTCTGTCCTGTTTCCATTGTTTCCCCATCTATTTGCCATGATGGGACCAGATACCATGATCTTTAATTTTTGAATGTTGAGTTTTAAGCCAACTTTCTCACTCTCTTCTTTCACCTTCATCAAGAAGCTCTTTAGTTACTCTTCACTTTCTGCCATAAGAGTGGTGTCATCTGTGTATCTGAGGTTATTGATATTTCCCCTGGCAATCTTGATTCCAGCTTGTGCTTCATCCAGCTCAGCATGTCACATCATGTACTCTGCATATAAGTTGAATAAGCAGGGTGACAATATATATTCTTGATGTACTCCTTTCCCAGTTTGGAACCAGTCTATTGTTCCATGTCCAGTTCTAACTGTTGTTTCTTCATCTGCATACAGATTTCTCAGGAGGCAGGCCAGGTGGTCTGGTACTCCCATCTCTTGATAATTTTCCATAGTTTGTTGTGATCCATACAGTCAAAGGCTTTGGCATAGTCAGTAAAGCAGAAGTAGATGTTTTTCTGGAACTCTCTTGCTTTTTCTATGAACCAACAGATGTTGGCAATTTGATCTCTCATCCCTCTGCCTTTTCTAAATCCACCATGAACATGTGGAAGTTCATGCTTCATGTACTGTTGTTGAAGCCTGGTTAGAAGAATTTTGATCATTACTTTGCTAGCATGTGAGATGAATGCAATTGTGCAGCAATTTGAACATTTTGGCATTGCCTTTCTTTGTGATTGGAATAAAAACTGACCTTTTCCAGTCCAGTGGCCATTGCTGAGTTTTCCAAATTTGCTGGCATATTGAGTGCAGCACTTTCACACATCTTTTAGGATTTGAAATAGTTCAACTGGAATTCCATCACCTGCACTAACTTTGTTCATAATGATGCTTCATAAGACCCACTTGACTTCACATTCCAGGATGTCTGGCTCTAGGTGAGTAATCAACCATCATGGTTATCTGGGTCATGAAGATCTTTTTTGTACAGTTCTTCTGTGTATTCTTGCCACCTCATCTTAATATCTTCTGCTTTTTTTAGGTCCATACCATTTCTGTTCTTTATTGAGCCCATCTTTGCATGAAATATCCCTTGGTATCTCTAATTTTCTTGAAGAGATCTCTAGTCTTTCCCATTCTGTTGTTTTCCTCTATTTCTTTGCACTGATTGCTGAGGAAGGCTTTCTTATCTCTCCTTGATATTCTTTGGAACTCTGCATTCAGACGAGTATATTTTTCCTTTTCTCCTTTGCCTTTAGCTTCTCTTCTTTTCTCAGCTGTTTGTAAGGCCTCCTCAGACAACCATTTTGTCTTTTTGCATTGATTTTTCTTGGGGATGGTCTTGATCACTGCCTCCTGTACAATGTCACAAACCTCCATCCATATTTCTTCAGGCACTCTATCTATCAGATCTAATCCCTTGAATCTATTTCTCACTTCCACTGTATAATCATAAGGGATTTGATTTAGATCATACCTGAATGGTCTAGTGGTTTTCCCTACTTTTCTTAAATTTAAGCCTGAATTTAGCAATAAGGTGTTCATGATCTGAGCCACAGTCAGCTCCTGGTCTTGTTTTTGCTGACTGTATAGAGCTTCTCCATCTTTGGTTGCAAAGAATATAACCAATCTGATTTCATTATTGACCATCTGGTGATGTCCATGTGTAAAGTCTTCTCTTGTGTTGTTGGAAGTGTGTGTTTGCTATGAATAGTTCATTCTCTTGGCAAAACTGTTAGTCTTTGCCCTGCTTCATTTTGTACTCCAAGGCCAAACTTTCCCGTTACTCCAGGTATCTCTTGACTTCCTACCTTTGCATTCCAGTCCCCTATGATGAAAAGGACATCTTTTTTTGGTGTTAGTTCTAGAAGGTCTTGTAGGTCTTCAAAGAACTGTTCAACTTCAGCTTCTTCAGCATTACTGGTTGGGGCATGGACTTGGATTACTGGGATACTGAATGGTTTGCCTTGGAAATGAACAGAGATCATTCTGTCATTTTTGAGATTGCACCGAAGTACTGCATTTCAGGCTCTTTTGTTGACTATGAGGGCTACTCCATTTCTTCTAAGGGATTCATGCCCACAGTAGTAGATATAGTGGTCATCTGAATTAAATTTGCCCATTCCTGTCCATTTTAGTTCACTGATTCCTAAAATGTCGATGTTCAGTCTTGACATCTCCTTTTTGACCACTTTCAATTTCCCTTAATTCATGGACCTAACATTCCAGGTTCTTATGCAATATTCTTTACAGTATCGGACTTTACTTCCATCACCAGTCGTATCCACAACTGGGCATTGTTTTTGCTTTGGCTCCATCTCTTCATTCTTTCTGGAGCTATTTATCCACTCTTCTCCAGTAGCATATTGGGCACCTACCGACCTGGGGAGTTCATCTTTCAGTGTCATATCTTTTTGCCTTATCATACTGTTGATGGGGCTCTCAAGCATGAATATTGAAGTGGTTTGCCAAGGGGTACCATATAACAGTGTAATAATCACACTGCTGCTAAGTCCCTTCAGTTGTGTCCAACTCTGTGCGACCCCATAGATGGCGGCCCACCAGGCTCCCCCATCCCTGGGATTCTCCAGGCAAGAACACTGGAGTGGGTTGCCATTGCCTTCTCCAAATAATCACACTGGGAGAACATTAATTCAGAGTACTTTAGTGGGACCACTGACTTTTTTCTCACTTTTCACCCCAACTACCCAGCAGCAGCAGTAAGGATTCCAGAGAGCAATCTCAGAACATTCAAAGAAGCAAAGTCCTGGGGGAAAAAAAAAAAAAAAAAAGGCCCACGGGCTCCAGGGAAGTGTGTCTGCTCCTCAGAGCCTTCTCAGTGCGGTTCACCTTCCAGACCCTCTGCTCTGAGCACCTCAGGGTGATCTACCTGCTTCAACTTTCTGCCATTACCATCTGTGGACATTCCTCAAGCTTGACTCCCTACACTTGCCCTCTTTCCAAAAATTTTAAGCCTTACTTTTCCTCTAAAAAATTTAAAATCTTTTTTGAAGTTAGCCTAGGAGTTGGTGCTTCCAAGAATACTAAGAAAAAGTGAAAGCTTCCCTGCCAAGTCCAACCACAATTTTAGCATTCTATAGAAAGACAAGGAGGGCAGCGGCGGTGAGGATACAAAGTGGAATTAGAGAATACAGAGATCTAGAGGAAAACAGGCATCTACATTTCAGAGGAACACTCCATTCCAGTGACCCTCCTGAATATCAGGGCCGCTGGAGAGCAAGAAGGAAGAGTGAAAGGGTGAAGTAGAGACTAGGCTTCTTCCATGAGGGACCTCAGGAATATTAGAGAAATCTATTGGAGAATCAGCTTCCTGTCTTATTTTCCTCCATTTTGCTATTATAATATCACCACTTAAGTGGATAGTAAACAGGGAAATCAACGTTTCCTAAATTCCTACCACTGTCCAGGCACTGGGGCTTTTACAAATGAGGAAACTGAGCCTCAAGGAGGTTAAGTTAGAAACAAAGAGAAGCAGGAAGAGGATGAAGCTCTTAGCAGGAGTGACGCCAAGAAGAGCAAGTTGGAGGACAGAAGGAAGCCCCGGAGAATGTCAGCTGGGAAGGGGAAATGGCTCTCTGTTCCTGTCTGCCATTCCCTATCCCTGCTTACAATGGGGCTACCATTCCAAAGACCATTCCTACACATGGAATGAAATTAAGGTATGCATCTGTTGATGGGGCTGTATTCTGATTTGGCATCATGTTTACGGCACCATGATATGTTTCGGTTCCTATCAAAAGAAGCTCAGAAAAAATTACTTACAGTTAAATGTTTCCATCCGGGCATTGGTTCCTCCCTCCCTGGTCATCCTGCACTGTCAAACTGAATTTTGTTCCAAGATCCCACTTGAGTCTACAGTCTTTAATTCTGCAAACAAGTTGTGATTTAAACATGAATTCAACTATTTTCAAAATGGATCATGTATGTCTTACTTTCAGTTGTTCTTATGTGAACAGGACTTTTTATTCAACCTGGGACACAACCAAACTCTAAATAGCTAGGTATATCAGTTTAACATTTTAAGCTAATTTGTTTTAAAGCCTTCTAAAAAATCGAAGTTGTAGGGTCTCTCCCTTAGGAGAGTCTTTCCTAATCTCTAGGAAAGTTATCTTTCCTATGATAATTTAGAGCTTTCTCATCTTATTTTGGGGCTTCCCAAGTGGCATTAGTAGTAAAGAACCCACTCACCAATGCAGGAGAGCTAAGAGACAGTTCAATCCCTGGATCGGGAAGATCCCCTGGAGAAGATCATGGCAACCCAGTCCAGTATTCTTGTCTGGAGAATCCCATGAACAAAGGAGCCTGGAGGGCTACAGTCCATTGGGTCACAAAGAGTCAGACACAACTGAAGCGACTTAGCCTAGCATAGCATCTTATTTTAATAAATCACTTAGCATTATTCTCACTAATAGGTAATATTAACAACAACAACAAAACCCATTCCTAAGGGAAGGAGATGGACTAGAAAGATCAGACAGGAATTTATATCTTAATAAATATTCTCTGATATTTAGCAAAGTTCATATTTCTTTTCAGTTTAGAACTCAACATTGCAAATGTTGTAGAAACAAAAACATGAGCATTCCAGGGAAAGTCTTATTTTTGAAAAGCAGGAAAACACTTGACAACCATGCAGAAAAGAAAAAACCATGCAAACCTTTCAACAGTGAATGAGGAGGAGTGTGAAGTTCCTACCAGCACCAACATCAACAAAAACAGACATTTCAGAAGAGTCTTTGGACTGCCTAGTATATAGAAAAAAATTCCTTGGGTTTCTTCCTGTCCCCACTGTCCCCTAAGCATGGCAAATAAGCAACAGCTTTATTAGCACTACCCTCAGTGAGGGTGCTTCTTCGCACCCTAAGCACACTGGACAACTTTATTGCTGAAGACAAGCAGGGTCTAGCTCCTCAGGCTACAGCCATGCCAAATCCCAGAGGCAAAACAAGATTACCTTCCTTCTTATGGTGGGATGTAAGATGTCTCTAAGGCTTACAGTTCAGCTTTTACAGCACTTCCCTTGGCCTTCAGAATTACTCTATATTTACAAGGTACAGTTCCTTCATTCCCACAGGCAAATTTATTTGCTAAAACTGGAACAAAAAGTCAAAGTATAACGAGTTCAAAGACTTCAGGTCCAAAGATTTCTGAAAGACTTTGGATTCGATTTCTATTTTGTGCCTTGGGGTTATTATCTATGTGGATTAGGTTATTGTGGATAAGGAGAACTTGTTCTTTCTTTTTTAAAAATTATCCTTAAAATTAGATGAGTGTAAAATTGTAACAAGTCAATGCATTTATAGCATATTGGTATGACCTATTATGCTATACCATGCATCATTGCTTTACTTACCCCATTCAGTCACTAATAATTATGTTTTAAAATAATAAGCCTTACTTTCATCGTATTTACAAAGCACAAGTTTTCAATAACTGTAATTTTTCTTTTTAAAGAGTTACATGATATCTTTCAAATGAGCCTGCATTTTAAAGTATCCAGTTCCATTATTATGATTTCCCTTTATTTTAAGTGTACTTATTTTATAGTATCCTAATTTTCATATTGCCTTAATAAGTTCCCGGGATATACATTTTCCTAATTTTTATTCTGTTTCATCTTGTGATATGTGGTGTGTGTGTATGTGAGTGAATGGATTCTGTATGCTGTGGATTGTAGAAATATGCTTATTTATATTTTTTTCTGTAAAGGAAGCCCTAGGGGTTTCATTAGTCTACAGTAAGTTCCTATATCGATTTTTCATCTTGGTGGTCCCCAAGAAGCAGGTAGGGTAAATTTGAATTTCTAGAATGAGATGGTTAGACAGCACACCAACTCAATGAACAGGAGTTTGAGCACACTCTGGGAGACAGTGGAGGACATAGGAGCCTGGCGTGCTACAGTCCACGGGGTTGCAAGAGTTGGCTACGACTTAGCAACTAAACAACAACGACAAAAACATAGAATTTCAATTTGTCACAAGAAGTATTTTTTCCACCAGGACCCTGGGTACTCCTGAGCTTCCTTGGAGCTTCCCTGGGCCTGTGGGGAATTTTAAAGTTTACCTTTTACTAAAAGGGAAGGCATCCATAGCCCTGGCTTCAGGCTAGGATCTCAGCAGCCTGGAGTAGCCCAAGGACAGGTCTTTAGACATTGAAACCCTACCATCTCCCTAGGCATTTGGGGCATATATCAAAGTCTAATTCTCTTCTGGGCCATGATGACAGCTCCTCAGGAGCTTATCATCTTAGTTTTGAATTCCCTCTTTTTTTTTTTTTCTGATACCTGGAGATTTCCCCTTCTTCCTTCCAAGTAAAGCTTTTTATTTTTAACATTTTATGTTAAAATTTCTATTTTATTTAAAAAATTTTTATTTTATATTGAAGTACAGTTGATTAACAATCTTGTGTTTCTTTCATGTGTACAGCAAAGTGATTCAGTTATACGTATACTTGTATGGATTCTTTTTCAGATTCTTTTCCCATTTAGGTCATTACAGAATATTGAGCAGAGTTCCCTGTGCTGTACAGTAGATACTTGCTGTTATCTATTTGAAATGTAACAGTGTATACATATCAATCCCAAACTCCCAATCTATTCCCCTCCTGCCACCCTTCTTCCCCAGTAACCATAAATTCTAAGTCTGTGAGTCTGTTTCTGTTTTGTGAATAAGTTCATCTGTATCATTTTTTTGGATTCTGCATGTAAACAATATCGTATATTTTGCTTTCTCTATCTGACTTACTTTACATAGTATGATAATCTCCATCTCTGTTGCTGAAAATGACATTATTTCATTAAAAAAATTCATTATTGTTATGTGTTTTTTGTGTGTACAGAGCTTCTACAATAGCCTGTCATGTTGCTGGAACCAACAATCTAAAAAACCTTTATGTAATTTTCTCATTAACTCATCAGGACAGGGCAGTAAACATATTTCCCCAATTTTAGAGGAGAGTAGAAATTCAGATATATTAAGCCATCGAGTCAATTCATGATGAAATAAGACTGGTGACAACTAGGCCAGTGTTCTTTCCATTCTGGAATTGTGGCTCAGATCCAGTCTACCAGAGATTCCTAATCAAAAGGTTGAAGTCTTTCAACCTTTTGGCAGTAGAAACCGTCTTCAGGCTCAATAAACAATGCCTTAACACATATATCCTATTGTGTTTCAATTATATCTAAATTTTTTAAGTAATAAAATGTAACTTCATTTAAAAGTAAAACTCCAAGTAAATCTATTTGGTGCCTAATTCAGAGACATTGGCCACATAATCCCAAGGAGATTACATATATGTATATACACATACACATACACACACACACACACACACACACAGATATATAACACAGGATGATTGTGCAATAGTTCTCATAGTAGCAAAATGTGAGAGAAAACGTAATGACCAATAATAGGGCAATGAATAATGTCCGACTCTTTGAGACCCCATGGACTATAGCCTATCAGGCTCCTCCATCCATGCGATTTTCCAGGCAAGTGTGCTGGAGTGGATTGCCATTTCCTTCTCCAGGGGATGGTCCCGACCCAGGAAATGAACCCGGGTCTCCCGCACCGCAGGCAGACGCTTTACTGTCTGAGCCATCAGGGAAGCCCAACTATGATATTACTTAGGGGTTAAAAAAAGTGTGGTTCTGCGTAAACTGACATGAAACAACTTTCAAGACAGTGTTGAGTTGCAGCATAATACAGAATGATGTAGTTTGTTAAAAATGCATATACCACACATAAAAAGCAGTACCTTTTTATAGTCTTTTTATAGATGCACATCTGTATATGAGAGCAGAGAAAAGTTAAGGGTGGATACAAGCTACGCTACTAATAGCAGTTCCCTCTAGGGAGGGGTCTGGAAATGGAGCTCAGGTCAGAAGATGGAAAGCAGGCTCCATCTTTAGAGGCTGTATAACTGAAATTCATAACCCGTTGTATTTAAGTGCTTTCAAAAAGAGGCCATGTAACTGAACCCACAATAGCTTTTTTTTTTTTTTACATTGTGTTATTTCTCAGTCAAGAGACACTAAAAAGACATATGTTAATCCATGAAAATTGTTGAAGCACTGTGGGCCTCCTAATCACATTACTGGTGACCTCTGTCCCTAGCCACACGCCTCTTTGTGTAATTAATGGTTATGCTAATAAGGCTAGAAAAGCAATCTGGAATTATTGTGAAACTATAAATCCTGGGTACACAAAATCCATGACTAAGGCTAGTAGATCACACTGAAGTGTACATTAAGCAGGAAAGTGTCATGGAAAACAGAAGTAGTTTCTTCAAAAGATTAAAAATAAAGTCACCTGATCCAGAAAACTCACTCCTGGGCATATATCTGGATAAAACTCTAGTTCAACAGGATACATGCACCCCTATGTTCATACCAGCACTATTCACAATAAATAGCCTAGACATGGAAGCAACCTAAGAGTCTACTGACAGATAAATGGATAAAAAAAATATGATATACATGTACAATAGAATCTTATTCAGCTACTAAAAAAAAGAATGAAATAATGCCATTTGCAGCAGCAATATGGATGGACCTAGAGATTATCATATTAAGTGAAGTAGGTCAGGAAGAGCAAATATCATATGATATCACTTACATATAAAATCTAAAATATGACACATATGAACTTATCTATAAAACAGAAACAGACTCTTAGACATTGAGAACAGACTTGTGGTTGTCAGCAGTGGGATGGGAGGCAGAGGGATGGATTGGGAGTTTGGCATTAGCAGATACAAACTACTATATATAGAATGAATAAACAACAAGGTCCTACCATATAGCACAGGGAACTATATTCAATATCCTGTAATAAACCATAAAGGAAAAGAATAAAAAAAAAGAATGTGTGTGCATGTGTGTATGTGTATAACTGAATCAGTTTGCTGTAGAGCAAAAATTAACACATCAGTAAATCAACTACACTTCAATAAAATAAATTTAAAAGGAAAACAGGAAGTATCATATGAACCTGCTGCTGCTACAGAAGTTAAAACATCACAGGCTCTCACTGTGCAAGCCTGCCTTTACTCCTACATCAAACTATAAAATTGACCAGATACAAAGATCAAGCAACCAAAAAAATTCATGTCTTTCTTGTGTCTTGGCTGTATATTGTTTTCTGTCTTGGGGATCCTCGCTAATTGCTATGGGAGAGGCACACTAGGTGTTTCTAGTACCACTGAGAAAACAGCACTTTTTTCCTTTTCCCCTTAGATTCACTAAGTTTAAAAAAAAAAAAGTAGCCCAAATGTATTGAGATCTCCTTCTGTTACAAATTTCTACAAATACAGGCTGAAAAACCTTTAGGTTCAAATCATTTTTAGCTACTAAAGACCAGCTGGTGTTCCAGGAGGGCTCGTGGTGAAGAGGCCAAGAAAGAAATGGTCAGGGAAGGTGCGTTCTCAAACAGACACTGACTATGAGTTAGCTTCGCAGGTGGCTCAGCGGTAAGGAATCCACCTGCCGATGCAGGAGCTGCAGGAAACGTGGGTTTGATCCCTGGGTCAGGAAGATCCCCTGGAAAAGGAAATGGCAATCCACTCCAGTATTCTTGCCTGGAGAATTCCATGGACAGAAGATACTAGCGAGCTACAGTGCATGGGGCCGCAAAGACTCGGACATGACTGAAGCCATTGAGCACCCACACAACAATGATCAGATCAGATCAGATCAGTCGCTCAGTCGTGTCTGACTCTTTGTGACCCCATGAATCGCAGCACGCCAGGCCTCCCTGTCCATCACCAACTCCCGGAGTTCACTCAGACTCACATCCATCGAGTCAGTGATGCCATCCAGCCATCTCATCCTCTGTTGTCCCCTTCTCCTCCTGCCCCCAATCCCTCCCAGCATCAGAGTCTTTTCCAATGAGTCAACTCTTCGCATGAGGTGGCCAAAGTACTGGAGTTTCAGCTTTAGCATCATTCCTTCCAAAGAAATCCCAGGGCGGATCTCCTTCAGAATGGACTGGTTGGATCTCCTTGAAGTCCAAGGGACCCTCAAGAGTCTTCTCCAACACCACAGTTCAAAAGCATCAATTCTTCAGCGCTCAGCCTTCTTCACAGTCCAACTCTCACATCCATACATGACCACAGCAAAAACCATAGCCTTGACTAGACAAACTTTTTTGGCAAAGTAATGTCTCTGCTTTCGAATGTGCTGTCTAGGTTGGTCATAACTTTCCTTCCAAGGAGTAAGTGTCTTTTAATCTCATGGCTGCAGTCACCATCTGCAGTGATTTTGGAGCCCAGAAAAATAAAGTCTGACACTGTTTCCACTGTTTCCCCAGCTATTTGTCATGAACTGGTGGGACTGGATGCCATGATCTTAGTTTTCTGAATGTTGAGCTTTAAGCCAGCTTTTTCACTCTCCACTTTCACTTTCATCAAGAGGCTTTTGAGTTCCTCTTCACTTTCTGCCATAAGGGTGGTGTCATCTGCATATCTGAGGTTATTGCTATTTCTCCCGGCAATCTTGATTCCAGCTTGTGTTTCTTCCAGTCCAGCGTTTCTCATGATGTACTCTGCATAGAAGTTAAATAAGCAGGGTGACAATATACAGCCTT
>NW_011494900.1:4131070-4138741 GCF_000754665.1 Bison bison bison | reverse complement strand
ATATACAGCCTTGACGTACTCCTTTTCCTATTTGGAACCAGTCTGTTGTTCCATGTCCAGTTCTAACTGTTGCTTCCTGATCTGCATACAAATTTCTCAAGAGGCAGGTCAGGTGGTCTGGTATTCCCATCTCTTTTTTTTTTTCTTTAATAGAAAATTATTTAATTAGTATACATGTGTTCCCCATCCTGAACCCTCCTCCCTCCTCCCTCCCCACACCATCCCTCTGGGTCGTCCCAGTGCACCAGCCCCAAGCATCCAGCATCGTGCATTGAACCTGGACTGGCATCTCATTTCATACATGACGTTTCACATGTTTCAATGCCATTCTCCCATCTCTTTCAGAATTTTCCAGTTTCTTGTGATCCACACAGTCAATGGCTTTAGCATAGTCAATAAAGCAGAAATAGATGTTTTTCTGGAACTCTCTTGCTTTTTCCATGATCCAGCGGATGTTGGCAATTTGATCTCTGGTTCCTCTGCCTTTTCTAAATCCAGCTTGAACATCCGGAAGTTCACGGTTCACATATTGCTGAAGCCTGGCTTGGAGAATTTTGAGCATTACTTTACCAGTGTGTGAGATGAATGCAATTGTGTGGTAGTTTGAGCATTCTTTGGCATTGCCTTTCTTTGGGATTGGAATGAAAACTGATCTTTTCCAGTCCTGTGGCCACTGCTGAGTTTTCCAAATTTGCTGGCATAATAATGGAAAGATCTAGCATAATATCAATGAAGAAGTCAAAACACTCATGGATGTAACTACCTCTCAGTGAGGTTTAGACCCATGCTGCTGACCAAAGGCATAACACAGGGTTTAGGGAAACCAGTTCTCATTCAAAATAAAGTTCAAAAGTCATGGGAGGAATTCTCCAAATGCTTGCTTTAGACGACAATTAATTTTCTATCACTTTTTAAAGAACACATATCCTGATAAAAGAACATTTTCATACAGATTTAAGCACTTTAATCCACTTTCAAATACAATAAATGGCTGAAAAACACAGAGACTCCAGAGTCTTGTGGAACCATGGAAATATTGAAATGATGGTTTTTAAATAAAGCATTAAACTTTAGAAATGCCAACCCAGCAAAGCCCTTAGCTGTTTTTTTTTTTTTTCAGTTTCTTCATCATAAACACCACTATACACTTTGTCTACTCAAAATTTAACCAGTTTTAATGTTATCCCTTCAAGTAAGGGTTCATCTGTACTCACTGAAACTTCCTTATAAATCTGAACAGAAGTATCTTAATTTCCCCCTCTAGATAGAACCTTGATTGAAAGGTTGCAATGAAAAGTTGCATTGCATAGGAAATTAAACTGTATATTCTCATCCTTCATGTGTGGCTTAGTTGTTCTCAGCTGTGCGTTAAGATCTCCACCTGCCCACCAGGTGGGCAGTTTGGCAGATGTGCTAAAAGTGAACAGAGAGTAAGAATTAGGTCCAACAAGAGCATGTGTTATCACATAAGTCAAAGACCAATAATCACAGAAGTGTTATTTCCACCCAGGCCTTTACAAATCTATTTAATTTTTCCATTTAACAGAGGAGGAAACAAATTACTATGGCTGCCATTAAATAGAGCACTTTGCTTTAATGCATTCTCTAATTCTCAGTGCTACTTTGTGAGGGAGATACTATCCCATTTAGAGATTAGAAAACTGAGACTGAAAGATACTAAGACTTCCTTCAGATCTCCCCTCAAATGTCATCTGTGAGGTGTTTCCTTCTTAAATAGAAATCCCTCCCTGGCACTCCCTTCAATCTCCTCCTCATCTTGCTTTATTTTCTCCCTGCCACTTACTTCCAGCCTGACGCATCATACATTTACATCTTTCTTGTTTGTCTTACTGTTCTTGCTTATAAGCCTCATGGGCTTTGCTTTGTTCACGGCTATATCCCCAGCACAGAAGAGTACTAGGCCCATAGTTGGTGGCTAATAAATATTTGTTCAGTGATGAAATTATTAAAGAAACTTAAGGCCACTAAGCTAGTATTTGGTGGACCTAGCACTTGGATCCAGGACTCCATCTCTTGAGCATGCACTTTTATGAACATTTTGCTATTACTTGAGGTCACTTCATTTTCTCCAAGGAATCAGCTTATTTCACATCAAGATATTTTGCAGGCCATTCTTAATTTTCTCTGGTTACCTCCCTTGCTGTGACTACACTATGAGGATTCTTATTTGAAGGACTCCCAGACGGACTGAGAGGCCTAGATGAGATTCTACACTCAGCTAATGAGAGATCAAATCTCTCTACATCTCACTTCTTTAACAAAGAGCATTCTTTCTGTTCCAGCTCTCACTCTATTATTCTAAATTTTCAGAACAGATATTTACAACGTGCCAAGGACTCCCAAAATGATGGCAAAAGCCTCCAAACCAATTTCAATGAAATTAAAAAATAACTGTGTATATCCTACATTCCACTTACCCAACCCCCACCACCAAAAAACAAACCCAGAACACCTATTGACAGAAAAATCTGCAAGAAAACACACAAAAATATTAACAGAGGTGGTTTGTGAGACCTGGGATAATTAAAAAAATTTTTTTACTCTGTATGTACTATATTACTTTTATAATGAAAAAATACACTTTATTTTAAAAATAAATCTAAAAATAAAGATACAGCCAACATAACTCTTAGGGAAAGCAACAAGGGAAAGCAATTCTTATCAAGAAAGCAACAATTCATTTGTTCTATTATTGTTTAAATACCATTATGTGTTAGTCAAGAAGCAATAGTTAGAACCGGACATGGAACAAGGAACTGGTTCCAAATTGGGAAAAGAGTACATCAAGGTCGTATATTGTCACCCTGCTTATTTAACCATATGCACAGTACATCATGCAAAATTCTGGGCTGGATGAAGCACAAGCTGCAATCAAGATTGCTGGGAGAAATATCAATAACCTCAGATGTGCAGATGACACCACTCTTATGGCAGAAAGCAAAGAGGAACTGAAGAACCTCTTCAATTGAAAGTGAAAGAGGAGAGTGAAAAAGCTGGCTTAAAACCCAACATTCAAAAAAATGAAGATAATGGCATCCGGTCCCACCATTTCATGGCAAATAGATGGGGAAACGATGGAAACAGTGACAGACTTTATTTTCTTGGGCTCCAAAATCACTGCAGCTGTGAAATTAAAAGATGCTTGCTCCTTGGAAGAAAAGCTATGACAAACCTAGACACCATATTAAAAAGCAGAGACATTACTTTGTTGACAAAAGTACTTATAGTCAAAGCTATGGTTTTTCCAGTAATCATGTATGGATGTGAGAGCTAAACCATAAAGAAAGCTGAGTGCCAAAGAACTGACACTTTCGAACTGTGGAGTTGAAGAAGACTTTTGGGAGTCCCTTGGACAGCAAGGAGATCAAACCATCAATCCTAAAGGAAATCAATCCTTGCAAGGACTGATGCTGAAACTTCAATACTTTGGTCACCTGATGTGAAGAACTGACTCATTGGAGAAGACCCTGATGCTGGGAAAGATTGAAGGCAGGAGGAGAAGGGGATGACAGAAGACGAGATGGTTGGATGATATCACTGACTCAATGGACGTGAGTTTGAGCAAGCTCCAGGAGATGGTGAAAGACGGGGGAGCCTGGAATGCTGCAGTCCACGGGTTTGCAAAGAGTTAGACACAACTGAGCAACGAACAATGACGACGACAATGTGTTAAGCACTATATTATTCCTCTAAAAAAAAAACCAGATGATCAGTCTTTATAAAGTTTAAAAACAACGAGTCAATGATTACAAGATTTTATTTCACTTTAAAAAATGGGTTAGATTTAATGAGAAGATAGGAAGAGAGACCTACCCTGACCCTGAAGCATGTGTATTTTCCATAGACACCGTGTAACTGCCGGTTTTCATTCTAATTCAGGCGTGTGTAAGAGTCAACTTAACACTGACTCAACTTTGGGGTAGGCCATGAGTCTTGATCAGAGCCAGGACACTTTTCTAATGAATATAGGGTGGAATTCTCCGTTTGGAATTCTCCCCCTTTCCTTTCTCCCATTATGGTGCTCCCCTTGACCGTCTCACTCTCCTGGTCCCTGGAGTCTCTGCCCTTCTGATATTTTCTTAATCCACCAGGGCCCTCAGTCATGTTGACAGCCAGCATCTCGGTGCCCACTCCTTCAGATCTGCCATAGCAGAACAACACATCTAACGAGAGAGACAGGGCAAGAAGAAAGCAGCCAGGCTCTTCTGTAGCCACAGTTTATGGACTCATTAATAGTCTTGGTGTTACCTAGTCTTTCAAAAACAATAGGGCAGTAATTAGCTTGGCTTGGCCAGTCAGCCAGCCCACAGTAAAAGGCAATAAAATGGGAATAAATGGAAAGATAGAAAATAAAAGAGGTTTATAAGCAACATACCTTAAAACATTTTATTATCTTTTAAAATGAGAAGGCTTAGACTTTTAATTCCATAATTAATAGCCCATGAAGCTACTTGTCTGGACAGAAGGCATACCATCTTTAAGCACCAGAAGGAGACTGCCTAGGAGCACAGCAAGGCGCAAATTATGAAATTTTTTATAGACAGCAATGATGTCTCAGATCCTCTGATCTTCCTCATGAATATGCTCCCTGAGAGTAATAAGTGTTCTGCTGTCCCTGAAGGAGCCACCTGGACCGGCAGCCTAGGAGCTTCACAGGGCAGTTAGCAAGCAGTTCTTTACCTTTAGTGGAAGCCACAGGGCCTATTCCTGGACTTGGTGCCCACTTCACAAACAACCTACTCTGCTCTCAGTGTATACACACACACACACATACAGACATGGGCTTCCCTGGTGACTCAGAGAGTAAAGAATCTGCCTGCAGGAGACCCAGATTTGATCCCTGAGTCAGGAAGATCCTCTGGAGAAGGGAATGGCAACCCACTCTAGTATTCTTGCCTGCTGCTGCTGCTAAGTCGCTTCAGTCGTGTCCAACTCTGTGCGACCCCATAGATGGCAGCCCACCAGGCTCCCCCGTCCCTGGGATTCTCCAGGCAAGAACACTGGAGTGGGTTGCCATTTCCTTCTCCAATGCAGGAAAGTGAAAAGTGAAAGTGAAGTCGCTCAGTCGTGTCTGACTCTTAGCGACGCCATGGACTGCAGCCTACCAGGCTCCTCTTGCCTAGAGAATTCTATAGACAGAGAAGAGCCTGGCAGACTGCAATCCACAGGTTGTAAGGAGTCAGACATGACTGACCGACTATCACTTACACACACACACACACACACATATATTTGTGCATATGTGTGTACACCCATATATATATATTTGTGTATATGTGTGTACATCCATATATATATATATATATCTGTGTATATGTATGTACTAAGTCGCTTCAGTCATGTCTGACTCTTTGCGACCCTCTGGACCGTAGCCCACCAGGCTCCTCCATCCATGGGATTCTCCAGGCAAGAATACTGAAGTGGGTTGCCATTCCCTTCTCTAAGATATGTGTATACATATGCATGTATTTCAGTATGTTTCTATAAATATATTGATATATACACACTCACATGCATATATATTAAATATATATAATGAACTAAGCACAAAGCCAAACATAAATGCCACTTTGGTGTACACCAATGCTGGATTTCAATTTATTCAAGTTTTTTCCACGGTCATTCTGACTTGCAGTGTTACAACGGAGAAACCTTAAATGTTTCAGACTAGAAGTGAGACAGTTGGAATCGTCTCACCACCCCTATCTGGTTCATCTCCAAATCTGTTTCCTTATCAGCAAAAATTCCCTGGTGGCTCAGACAGTAAAGCATCTGCCTACAATGTGGGAGAACCGGGTTTGATCCCTGGGTCGGGAAGATCCCCTGGAGAAGGAAATGGCAACCCACTTCAGTGCTCTTGCCTGGAAAATCCCATGGACGGAGGAGCCTGCGGCTACAGTCCATGGGGTGGCAAGGAGTTGGACACAACTGAGTGACTTCACTTTCACTTTTCACTTTCATCAGCAAAAAATAATGTTACTGTTGTTGTTGAGGATTATGGTCCTGGTGGCATTGTCCCCACAGTCTTGTTTGAGAAGGTGCTGCTACTGTGGTATCTTGAGTGGTGCAGGAGCAGTGAGCTATGCTGAGATCCTAATGCCCAGGGAAAACCAAGGGAGGGAGGAGCCTAAGATAAAGGAACATGGCTGGGCAGAAAGTGAGCCCTCAAGGGTAGCAGCCAGCAGCCAGAACTATATTGTGCAAAGGGGCAAGATGACCTCAAACTCAGCACATACCAGTATGCATAATGCTCTGATGCTGAGTGGACATAGCACCTAGAGACCCCAGACAAACAAGTACCAGCACACCAATTTAGGATGTCCTGGTGCAAAGCAGGATCTAGCTCAGAAAAAAAAAAATCTGGAAAGGGTTAAGGAGTACATATTGTCTCCAGTTAATCAAGTTACACTTCAAACCTAATTTCAAGGTTGAAAAGTAAGCATGAGGAGAAAGACCACAGCTCTTACCACAATGCTCAGACCCACTACCATCCCAGGATCAGGGGGAGCCAGGTGTAAGTCAGGAAGAGGAAACAGAATTGCTAATACCCTCCACGCCTTGATCAAGATGGCTCTGGATTGGAATTTATCAGTGGAAGATCCTTGATATTATAACAAATGTGCGGGGGGAGTGTGAAATAGGGAAATGAGGGACTGCCCTGAGATTCATTGAAATTTACCAGTGAAGGTTCTCAGCTCCCCGGCATTAAGTAATTGAAAAGCCCCAATGGGAAAGCAAATGTATTGAGATAAGTACCATGGTTGTTAACATTTGGCATCTACCCTAGCACTGACGGTTAGTAGAAAACTGCTTTTAAATCTTTGTGCTTCCTGAAAGTGAGCATGTGCATGAAAAATCAATACCTCTGAATTCATCAGTGTGTTTCCACTATCAGTAGACAGGGAACATGGCTCCTTGGGGCACAGGCCTGGGAACTGTCTCCTTAGATATCAAGTTTAGCAACAGGGACAACTGTCTTCCAGGTTCTACATGGAACCACCCTCCAAAGCCAGGAGAGAATACTCAAGACTAGGAATTTTATCAAGCTCCAGTCTTGACACTTTCAGGGAACCCAGTGGTTACATCTGATCTTGGCAAGGAATTTCCTAACCAGCTTCTGGATAAATGCTTCAGTTCAGTTCAGTCGCTCGGTTGTGTCTGACTCTTTGCAACCCCATGAATCACAGCACACCAGGCCTCCCTGTCCATCACCATCTCCTGGAGTTCACTCAGACTCATGTCCATTGAGTCGGTGATGCCATCCAGCCATCTCATCCTCTGTTGTCCCCTTCTCCTCCTGCCCCCAATCCCTCCCAGCATCAGAGTCTTTTCCAATGAGTCAGGTCTTCCCATGAGGTGGCCAAAGTATTGGAGTTTCAGCTTCAGCATCAGTCCTTCCAAAGAACACCCAGGACTGATCTTCTTTAGAATGGACTGGCTGGATCTCCTTGCAGTCCAAAGGACTCTCAAGAGTCTTCTCCAACACCACAATTCAAAAGCATCAATTCTTCAGTGCTCAGCTTTCTTCACAGTCCAACTCTCGCATCCTTACATGACCACTGGAAAAACCATAGCCTTGACTAGATGGGCCTTTGTTGGCAAAGTAATGTCTCTGCTTTTCAATATGCTATCTAGGTTGGTCATAACTTT
>NW_011494900.1:4120330-4130970 GCF_000754665.1 Bison bison bison | reverse complement strand
TCACAATCTGCAGTGATTTTGGAGCCCAAAAAAATAAAGTCAGCCACTGTTTCCACTGTTTCCCCATCTATTTCCCATGAAGTGATGGGACCAGATGCCATGATCTTCGTTTTCTGAATATTGAGCTTAGTTAACATTATTTTCACTCCGTCTGGGTCAGTGACTAAAAGGTTAGTGGCGTTTTGTTTTAAAACTTCAGGGGAATTTGGTTTCTTGCAAACAGAGCAGCTTGCTCAGAACAATGTTTTTCAGGCTGCTCATGGAATCATCTGGAAACTTAAAAATAAATCATCAGTATCAGGGCTTCACTCCTAGAGATTCTGATTTACTGTGTCTGGGGTAGGCAATATGCCAGGGAATGTTTCAAAAGCTCTTCAGGTGAACCTTAGCCCTTCTCAAACTATTAACGTGCGGCTGAATCCCTCAGGATCTTTCAAAACTCACAGATCCCAACCCAGTAGGTCTAAGGTGGAGCTTCGGATTCTGTATCTTTAAGTATTACCCAGGTGATGCCCAAGCTGTTTTTTCTATAGGCCATATATTGACATGTCAGAAAATGGGGGATAGGGTCAGAAAAGAGGGTTTCACCCTCATTTCCTCCCAGGGGTAGGGGGGTGGGTAGGCGAACTCTTCCTGAGCGAAGCAGACTCCATCTCCACCCCAGATCTGTGGCTTTTTCTTGAACTGTCTGCCAAGTTGAGCAGATGCTCCCAGATCTCAAAGATGACCTTCTGAGTTTGCTATGAAAGTAAGCAATTATCCAAATGCCCAGGAAGGCCTGAAATCAATCAAGGCAACACTAATGGGAATCCAGGAGTCAAGCAGTGAACTTTAAACAACAACAAAAAAATGAATCTGCCTTTGTTTCACTCTGGCTCTGGGCTTGTGGGGAAACTCCATGAGCAGAAGCTTGTGTGGCCCTCACCCTGTCAGATGGTGAGCAGGGGCTGAGAGGGAGGAAGAGGGCCCCCTTGATGCATGGCAGCTTGGCAGGGCTCCCCTCACAGTCCACAGACCTCTGCGGACTAAGCCTTGGCCCCTTTGAGAGGGGACCCGGTGAGGTCCTCCTGCAGTGGGTACCGCTATCTCCTCCGCCTTCACCTTCCTGACCTCCTGTTCTCCTCACGTACCTCCCTGATCAGACACATTGAGCGAGAGAAACTGCAAACCCTGTCTGACCTCCAGGTCTGTGTGATCCTTCAGCCTTACCTCCCAGGATATTCTTGTTTCTCCTCCCAAGCCAGGGGGAGCTGTCTGCTCCACCAGAGCTCTCAGGATGGAATCCCCCACCTGGAAAGTCTCCCTTTCACATTGCCAGTGGCCAAAACACTCCTAATTTCCAAGGTCCTGCTTCAGTCCTATCTTTCTTGTCAATCCTACCCTCAGCTACCAGCCCCTACACCTTCCTGGACACTTCTAGAACCTTCCCTTGCCAGCTACAGCTTCCATTAATACATGCCCTGCTGCTCCCAACTTACTATCTTTTCACAAGAATATGGCGTTTCTCCTTCAGCTCATCAGAAACTGGCCGGCAGCACAATGTCTGTACTTTTTTGTACCTCCTGTCCCTGGGGCGGTTCTTTGTAAACAGATGCTCAGTAAGATTTGTCACCTGTTTACAGAGAGCTCACCACAGGGATGAAGCTGAGGTTCCCGGAGGCCAGATTCTCGGTCGTGTACACTGACAGACAAGCCTTCCCACCACTAAGAAAAGCCTCAGCCGCCTCACTGCCTCAGATGCCTCTGAATCCAGGTGTGTTCACCACGAGGTAGCACCAAACCATCCCTCCCCTACATTCCCCCAGGGCCCTGTGCTTCAATCCAGCCCGTCCAGTCCAGGCCAACCCTCGTGCTAGAATGTTCACTCAGCTCAAAAACGGAACCTCGGGCCTACGTGATTTTCACTCTTTGTAAAGAAGTCAAAGGTCTTTGCAGGATCAGGCCCTCGGCTGGTTTCCTCTGGACAGAAAAAATAGGGTGTGGTTGGCAGAAAAGTAGAGACCCTGCCAAACAACCGTCTCGGAGAAAAACCACTCACACAGCTAGAACGAACAGGAATGGCCGCTCCACTAGCCCTGAGCAGAACTCTGCCCCGGTGCAGGGTATCCAGAGGAACACCAGCCAGTGCCGACTAGCCTGGAACCACCACCAAACTTTTCAATGGGGGGAAACTTTTCCTAAAAAAAGAAAAAACAACACTGGAAATTACCATGTGATTCTTGGAATGTACCATGGGAATCCTTGGAAAGCAGAACCTTGCTAAGAGGTCTCAGGAATGCCCCAGCGTACTGGCAGCCCTTGACAAACAGCAAAAGAGAAATGGCAGGGCTCAGAGCTCTAAAGAATGTGAAGTAGCTCAGTCGTGTCCGACTCTTTGCAATCCCATGGACACCAGGCTCCTCTGTCCATGGGATTTTCTAGGCAAGAGTACTGGAGTGGGTTGCCTTTTCCTTCTCCAGGGAACTTCCCGACCCAGGGATCGAACCCAGGTCTCCTGCATTGTAGACAGACGCTTTACCGTCTGAGCCAGCAGGGAAGTCTAAGAGCTCCTAAGACTCTAAGGCCCACTCTAAGGCCCGCTTTTTTCTCTCCCAGGACACATGGCCAAGGACACTGCCCTCGCAGGCACAGAGGGCCTGCCTCAGCCAGCTTCTGTGTTGGCCTTGGGTGCTAGACTGTTCTGAGTCCTCCGCCGCCGCCCTCAGGCTCCTCTTTTGTTTCAGTCCGACTTCTCCCGGGTCCCAGTGATCAGGCCTTACAGAGAGGGAAGAGCCTTAGATTCACTCAAGGTGGGGTGGGGGGAGACTTTGCAATTAAATTGCTAATTAAGGAACTACCAACCTGAAGAAGCTAATTTGCACTGACCTATTTAAAATATCTAGCAGCAGATCAGGCAGGCATTGAGGCACAACCCTTTTATGCGTCAGCCAACTGGCTTTCTTTCAGAGCAGCGGCTATCAATAATTCCATGCTGAGGACCATCTGATAGGAAATCAACCGCTGGCCCCTGGAATGCCAGCATTCCCCACTGCTCTGTTTTCCCAGTTGTCAGCTCTGTTTATAAATTGTCCATTTATAGCAAATCCAGCACCTGCTATGAACACCTCATCCTGCCAAGTGTTGGAGTACGTCTCAGAAAGAGGCACTATAGACTTTTTCAGTTCCTTTTAACCTTTTCCCGGTCCAGGAGTTTGAATATTTGCATAGGAATTCTGAGGGAGGACATACTCTGTACAGAAAAGACTAGATGATCTATTAAAAGTTAGCATTTTGCTCTACTTTAAAAAAAAAAAAGGACAGCAAAGCATCATTCTCTTGGGATACACAATGCTCTCTTTCTGAACAAGTCTGACATTGGGACACATTTAAAATAACCCCTAAAAAAATTCCTCAGGGTAAAAATGCTCTGGAGAAAACTCAGGGAAGGCTTTCTTTTTAACTCTATTATGTAGCTTTTTAGCTCGCTGTCAGCACAGCCGCTTAGCAGATAATGCTGCCTGCTGCTTGAACCCATTATGTAAAATATATTTTAAAATACCATCTTTGGTGCTGGAAACGCACTATGTGACCTAGAATTTTTTTTTTCCTTGTCAAATTATCCATCTGTAAAGTGCCTATAATTAATTCTCAAAATTCCACCCCTGCCCCCAACCCCAACATGTTTCTGTTCATTTTGCTCTATGCAAAACAAAATAAAATCTATGGCACAAGTAGAATATTCGTGGAGTGTGGGTTCCTGGTTTCTAAAGGGTTGTGAAGGTCAAACCAGACGTGTGTGGATAACCTTGGGGTGGTGGGGCAGCCGGCTTGATGCTTCGGTTTACAGCTTGCCGTGGTAATCCTCCTCAAGCAGAAGATTGTCACCCTTTTAAAGCCCTGAGGGACACCCTGAGGAAGACCACGTGGGCAGAGGCAGCTGGACTCAGGGGGCAGCATTCCTGGGCCCCAGCTCTGCCTTCAGCCAAGGAGGCGGACCCATACTTTGAGGAGAGGACTCAAGGGCTTGATGTTTCTTTTCTTTTAAAAATAGAAAAGTTGAGTTATCTGGCTATAAAAGACAACCCAGGCAAGATTATTATTCATGTTCGAGCAAAGTTAGGTGGTCGTGAAATCAGGAGAAACTGAAGTGATTCAAAAATTAGAATCAGAGAGCATGAAATTAAACACCTGTGATACTAGAAATGTTGCTCTGACCCAACATGTCTTTCTTTGCACAGGGCAAGGTCCTCAGCTTTCCGGAGCATTCCAAAAACTTGTAGCTTTTTGTTGCAGTCCATATAGATTAGGCTAATCTTATATTGCATAGGCATCAATTATTTCCTTCCATAGTGGGATTGTGCTTCATCAGTTACGTGTTACTCCCAGGCAAAGCATCCTTGCTTACTTTTCCGTCACTGAATGGCTATCTGTTTTACCAACCTGGATTCTCTCACTCATCACGAAGTCAAGCCCCCGTTACCGGAGATGATCTCTGAGATGCCCCTGCTGGAGAAAGGAATGTGCAAATTAGGAGACTACAAATCAGTTTGAAAACTCAGTGACTCCTTCCCATAAATCTGTGTCCTTAATATTAAAAATCATTTAGAGGTGCTGAAAAGAAGAGAACTGATCGCTAACAAGAAGCAGCAGCCCTACTCTCTTTGGGGCATGGATTAGTAGTTGAGAGGAGTAACGCAGATCTAAATCCATATTCTGCTACCAAAAATAGAAAAGAGGAAACCTTTGAAAGCAAAGGAGGCCTAAGAATAACCATCAGCAACGAGCTAGAGCGACATGGGCAGGAAGCAAAGCTCAAGTGGCAGTTTGTGCTGCCTTTTTTTTTTTGTCTCCCTTCCCAGTGGCTTTCACATTCATCCTGTTAAAAAGATAGCTTCCAAAGACAACCCCTCCACACAGACACAGGGGCCTTCAGAGCCTGCCCTTCCGCAGGAGCTCAGAGGTCTGGAGCTCCACATACCTTCCACGAGGCCTTGGCTTGGGTGCTACTTCCCCCCATGAATCACTTCAATCTGTTTAAGGCTGCACAGTGAACCCTTCACAGGCCACGTTCTGCACAGCGTCCTCAGCAGGAAATGGTTGGCTGAGCAAACATTTGTTTCCTGTTTTGCTTTTGATGATTTTACATTTCAACTCAACCTAGCTTTCCTCTTTTTGTTTTTGTAGTAATGAAAATCAACACACCGAACCAACAAAATTGGTTATATCTCATGTGCTTTGAATGATGCTATTAAAAATACACTTGAATATATCTTATAAGAGGTATTGGTTTTAGAAGAGGGCGATGGAGCTTCGGAATGGCCTGGGGACTGCTGGAGAGGCACAGAAGGTAAGAGGGTTACTAGAAGGACGTTGAGGGAGCTTAAAAGCCTGAGGTTGGAAACTAGGGGATGGGGAGAATGCAGATAAAACAGACATTGAGAAGATAGAGCCTCTGCAAGCCATACAACTTGATGCAAATTAGGAGGTGCCCCTTTTGCTGAGCGCCCATAGACCTGTGAGAGCGGGCTGGTTTGGCCAGGTGCCCTTCTGAAAGGCAGGACCTGTGTATAACATATGTGGTGCTCAGGAAAAATGTGTGCAAGAGACTGCAAGGCCCAAAGGAAAAACCGACCAAAAAAAAAAAAAGTCACTGATGCTTCTGGTAGCATACAGGAAATCCTGTTTTGAATCATAGATCTTTGCTGGTGAGTGTGGGTGGGGGAGGATGGTTGGCAAATTTGATTTCTCCAGACTAGCTATATCAAAATGTGCCAGTGGAGCTTTTTATCCTCTGTCATGTTTTATATGATACATGTATCATTCATCTCACGAGAGCTTTGCGTTCATCACATCTAATGAATAACATCAAGGATTAATACAATTTATATTTGTCAGGATCACAATCCATGCCTAGGCAAAAATTGCTGTAACTGGTTATAATCCGAGCACAGCCCTCAGCCAAGACCTAAAAATACTTGGATTTCACAGGATGAACAGTTGGGGACTCTTTACAGCCTTGATCTCAAAACCCTTGAATGTCTTATTGAAACAACTGGTTAAACTTCAGCCAAACAAAAATACAAAAACCTCCACTCCTCAGACAGATTGCTTTCCCAAGGTCATTGCCCCAATTTGTAATATAATTCCTTATCAAATCTGTCTGGGTTAGGTCCATGAATTGCATCATGGTTAGGAAAACTGAAGTGGGCAAAAATTAAAATTAAAATCTCATAGAAAATAGAGAAGAGAAGAAACAGAACGTGACATTTCATACCTATAACATAATCGGTATGTAGCAGTGCACTATTCTCACTCAGAGCATTCAGTGACCACTAGGGAAACATTGATGGTGACACTTTACAGATTTTCTAGCTCCTCAACCACTATCCATGCACCATCTTGTCAAATCCTTGTAACAGTCCTCTGAAGTACGCATGGTTTGTCATCACCTTTTGGTAGATGAGAAAACTGAGAGTTCATACAAGCTGAGAGACTTGCCCAAGACCATCCAAATAGTGAATGACAGGCCAGGCTTCAATTCCAGGCCTTCTGGCTCAAACAAGCAACCTTGCTAATATGCTTTCTAGTTCAAACAGAGGCATTGTCTCTGAAGATGGTCTTCTGCATCATGGACAGGTCTACCTATTTGTGGGATGAAAAACAGCCTGATGTGGGATGGGATCAGCAATGATCCCAAATAAGTTTGTTTTATTTTTTAATCAGATTCCACATATAAGTGATATCATATGATATATATCTTTCTCTGTCTGACACTTCACATAGTATGATAATCTCTAGGTCCATCCAAGTTGCTGCACACAGCATTATTTCATTCTTTTTTGGCTGAGTAATATTCCATGCACGTGCATGCCACATCTTCTTTATCCATTCCTCTGTCAATGGACATTTAGGTTCTTCCCATGGCTTGGCTACTATAAATAGAGTTACTATGAAGACTGGGGTACATGTATCCTTTTGGATTATGGTTTTCTCTGGATATATGCCCAGGAGTGGAGTTGCTGGATTATATAGTAATTCTATTCTTAAGTTTTTTAAGGAACCTCCATACTGTTCTCCATAATGGTTGTACCAATTTACAGTCCCACCAAGAGTGTAGGAGGATTCCCTTTCTCCATACCCTCTCCAGCATTTATAATTTGTAGACTTTTTGATGATGGCCATTCTGACCAGTGTGAGGTGATTTTAACAGAAAGGTGTTTAATGAAGTTTAAAATGAGTCTTGCAGGGAACCCATGGCTGAGGCTGATTCTAAAGGTGGGTGCATAGTTGATCACTTATTATTTGACCAACCATCCAAGTGAGAGCACAGTCGCGTGTGCCAGCTCAGCATCCAAAACAGTAACTTCATGTTAAAGGCTAAGATTAAGATCCTTCAGTCAGTTCCTCTGCCAAACACATTTTTGGAGAAGTAAGATGATAACTGATATCAGTTGACAACAGTCTCCGAGTTGTCCGTTTCTATAACATCCTCTCTATCTTAATTCAGATTGCTGATTAAAAAAGTATTTTTCAAAATTGAAGATGCCTCTTTAGCCTTTAAAGAGTCTGAAACCCATTTGAGTGGATACAGAATATTGTTATCTCAAGTTGTCTAACAAGTACCGATCTACTTTGGGACGTTGTAAGGTCAAGGATGGCAGTGATCCGTTAGAAGGCCTGCTTCCTCAAAGATTTCAGCCGTGAAACCAAACGACGATGACAGATGGTCAGACTCATCTATCATCAGATCTTTACAATAAAAGCATCAGCCCTTAGAATAAATCTAGTGTAAATGACACATACAATCTAACCAAGTAACAAGTGATAGTTCCCATAAGTAGAGCCTTCCTGCTTATCTTCAGTCCTGCGTGTCCAGATTACGTTATTTAAAAATATCATTTCCCAACCCACTCTATGATACCAGTTCCACTTCTAGTTCTTTAACCTAGAAAAATTCTCGTTTTTATGAGATGCATGCAAAAATGTTCATGGCAGTACCGCTTTTGTTTTGTGTTTTTTTTAAAGTTAGAAACAACCTAACTGGCCCTCATAAGAGAAATGGATTTAAGTGTTTTGACTCAGGGTGAATACAGAAGAATGATAATGAATACAGTGAATGGACTGATGTACACATTTCACCATGGATAAATCTCAAAATATTGTTGAATGAAGAGAAGCAAACTGAAAAAGACTATGTTGAGTGTGCTAATTGTTGTAATTCATTCAGGCTGCTACAACAATATAACCACAGACTGGGTAGCTTACAAACAGCCAAAATGTATTTCTTACAGTTCTGGAGGCTGGAAAGTCCAAGATTATTCTGCCTGCATGACCAGGTTCTGGTAAAGACCTCTTCCAGGTGGCAGATTTCCAAACTTTCACTGTGATCTCACATGGAAGGGACCAGGGACCTCTCTGGAGCCACTTTAATTCTATTTGTGAGGGCTCTGCCCTCTAGATGAAATCACTTCCTAAAGCCTCCACCTTCTAATACCATCATCCTGGGAGATTAAGATTTCCACGTGCATTTGAGGGAAGTGTCTCGCAAGTACTCAGATCATAGCACTACTATCTAAGCAAAAACTTAAAGCATAAAAAATAAGCTATGAGTACCTACAAACATGAAATAAATGTATCAAAGCATTCATAGAAATTACACACATCGACATCACAAATGCTTATCTCTGGGGAAGGGTGAAAGAGATGAGGAGAGCTTTACTTATACTTCTTTTCATCTTTAGATAGATTTAAAATTCTTTTCACAGTAATCCAAACAGTATGCTACTGGCATAAAGACAGGCATATCAACCAGTAGATTGGAAAAGGAAGCCCAGAAATAAACATCTCTGCCTATTTGGTTAAATAATTTTTAACACAGTTGCCAAAACCACTCAATGAGGGGAAATGATAGTCTTTTCAATGAAAGAAAAGGGAAAACTGGATATTTATGTGCAAAAGAATGATGTTGGATTTATACTTTATACTATATATAAAGCTAACTATATAAGATTAACTCCAAATGGATTAAAGACCTAAACACAAGAATGAAAACTACAAAACTCTCAGAAGAAAGTGTGGGGGAAAGCTTCATGGCATCAAATTTAGCAATGACTCCTTGGATATGACATCAAAAGCATAGGCAACTAAAGAAAAGATAAATTATTCTTCATCAAAATTTAAAATTTTGTGTATCAAATAGCACTATCAACAAAGTGCAAAGGCAACTCACAGAATGGGAGAAAATATTTATAACTCATATACTTGATAAGAGATAAATACCTATAAAATATAATGAACGCTTACAAGTCAACAACAAATCCAATTTTAAAATGGGCAAAGGACTTGAATAGATAGTATTCCAAAGAAGATATACTAATGAGCAACAAGCACATAAAAACATATTCAACAGCACTAATCATTGCTGCTGCTGTTGCTGCTAAGTTGCTTCAGTCATGTCCGACTCTGTGCGACCCCGTAGACGGCAGTCCACCAGGCTCCCCCGTCCCTGGGATTCTCCAGGCAAGAACACTGGAGTGGGTTGCCGTTTCCTTCTCCAATGTATGTATCCATGCTAAGTCGCTTCATAGGGGACTGCCAATGAGACAAATGAGATACCACTTCAAATCCATCAGGATGGTTATTTTAAAAAATAAGACAAAACTGTAAATATTAGGGAAAATGCAGAGAAACTGGAACCTGATGCATTCCTGGTAGAAATGTAGGATGGTGCAGCCACTGTGAAAGGCCACATGTTGGCTCCTCAAAAAATTAAACTTAGAATTGTCAAATAATCCAACAATTCCACTTCTAAGTATATCAGTTCAGTTCAGTCGCTCAGTCGTGTCCGACTCTTTGCAACCCCATGAACTGCAGCACGCCAGGCCTCCCTGTCCATCACCAACTCCCAGAGTCCACCCAAACCCATGTCCATTGAGTCGGTGATGCCATCCAACTATCTCATCCTCTGTGGTCCAGTTCTCCTTCTGCCCTCAATCTTTCCCAGCATCAGAGTCTTTTCAAATGAGTCAGCCCTTCACATCAGATGGCCAGAGTATTGGAGTTTCAGCTTCAACATCAGTCCTTCCAATGAACACCCAGGACTGATTTCCTTTAGGATGGACTGGTTGGATCTCCTTGCAGTCCAAGGGACTCTCAAGAGTCTTCTCCAACACCACAGTTCAAAAGCATCAATTCTTCGGCGCTCAGCTTTCTTTTAGTCCAACTCTCACATCCATACATAACTACTGGAAAAACCATAGCCTTGACTAGACGAATCTTTGTTGACAAAGTAATGTCTCTGCTTTTTAATATGCTGTCTAGGTTGGTCATAACTTTCCTTCCAAGGAGTAAGTGTCTTTTAGTTTCATGGCTGCAATCACCATCTGCAGTTATGTTGGAGCCCCAAAAAATAAAGTCAGCCACTGTTGCCCCATCTATTTCCCATGAAATAATGGGACCAGATGCCATGATCTTCATTTTCTGAATGTTGAGCTTTAAGCCAACTTTTTCACTCTCCTCTTTCACTTTCATCTAGAGGCTCTTTAGTTCTTCTTCACTTTCTGCCATAAGGGTGGTGTCATCTGCATATCTGAGGTTATTGATATTTCTCCTGGCAGTCTTGATTCCAGCTTGTGCTTCTTCCAGCCTAGCATTTCTCATGA
>NW_011494900.1:4119944-4120230 GCF_000754665.1 Bison bison bison | reverse complement strand
AGCAGGGTGACAATATACAGCCTTGACGTCTTCCTTTTCCTATTTGGAACCAGTCTGTTGTTCCATGTCCAGTTCTAACTGTTGCTTCCTGACCTGCATACAGGTTTCTCAAGAGGCAGGTCAGGCAGTCTGGTATTCCCATCTCTGTCAGAATTTTCCACAGTTTATTGTGATCCACACAGTCAATGGCTTTGGCATAGTCAATAAAGCAAAAATGGATGTTTTTCTGGAACTCTCTTGCTTTTTCCATGATCTAGCGGATGTTGGCAATTTGATCTCTGGTTCC
>NW_011494900.1:4088417-4119844 GCF_000754665.1 Bison bison bison | reverse complement strand
TGAACATCTGGAAGTTCACGGTTCACGTATTGCTGAAGCTTGGCTTGGAGAATTTTGAGCATTACTTTACTAGCATGTGAGATGAGTGCAATTGTGCAGCAGTTTGAGCATTCTTTGGCATTGCCTTGTATCCCTCAATAAAAAGCAAAAGCAAGGATTGAACAGTTACTTGCACACTAATGTTCATAACAGCTGAGAGATGGCAACAACCAAATTGTTGATTGACGGACAGATGGATTAAAAAAATGTGTACACACACATAATGGAATATTATTCTGCCTTAAAAAGGAATGAAATTCTGATTCATGCTGCAACATGAGTAGCTCTTGAAAACATTATGCTAAATGAAATAAGCCAGTTACAAAAGGCCTAATGTTGTATGATCCCAATTATGTAAGTTACCTAGAAGAACCAAATCATAAAGGAAGATGTTATTGTTATTCATTTGCTAATTCATGTTCAATTCTCTGCCACCCCATGGACTGTAGCATGCCAGGCTTCCCTGTCCTTCACCATCTCCCAGACCTTGCTCAAACTCATGTCCATTGAGCCAGTGATGCCATTCAACCACCTCATCCTCTGTCGCCCCTTCTCCTCCTGCCCTCAGTCTTTCCCAGTATCAGGGTCTTTTCTAATGAGTCAGCTCTTTGCATCAGGTAGCCAAAGTATTAGAGCCTTATCTTCAGTTTTCCAGTGAATATTCAGGATTGATTTCCCTTAGGATTGATTGGTGTGATCTCCTTACTGTCCAAGAGAGTCTCAGAGTCATACCCAGCACCACAGTTCAAAAGCATGAGTTCTTCTGCCCTCAGCCTTTTCCATGGGCCACCTCTCACATCTGCACATGACTACTGGAAAGACCATAGCTTTGACGATATGGACCTTTATTGGCAAAGTGATGTGCTGTCTAGGTTTGGATGCTGCTGCTACTGCTGCTAAGTCGCTTCAGTCGTATCCGACTCTGTGCGACCCTATGGACAGCAGCCCACCAGGCTCCTCCATCCACAGGATTCTCTAGGCAAGAATACTGGAGTGGGTTGCCATTTCCTTCTCCAGGTGTACAACATAGTAGGTTTGGATAGTGGTTACCAAAGGCCGGGGGAATTGTTGTTTAATGGGTTCAGAATTTCAGTTTGAGAGGAAAAATTCTGGATATGGAAAGTGCTGTTACATAACAATGTAAAGGTACTTAATGTCGCTAACTATACACTCAAAAGGGTTAAACCTATCATTTTTGTGTTATGTATACTTATCACAATAATTTTTTTCTAGTGTGGGAGAGAGATGAATCAAATATGGCAAAATGCTAAAGTTAAAATCTTTTTAAAACTCAGTAGATCTAATGATGGTCTATTACATTAGTTTCTGTGCTTTTCTGTGTATTTGAATTGTCTCAGCTGTTAATTTTTATAAACTTCAAAATAACAGTTTTCTTAAAATTATTCTGACCCTCACTTGCAGGTAGAATGATGAGAATATGTAATAAGGTACGAGAGGCTGAAGGTTGGCTCTCTAATTACTTGATTAGATTCCTGTGATCTAAAACAATGCTTCTCAAATTTAGCATGCATACAAATTACCTAGAGATCTTATTAAAATGCAAATTCTGATTCAGTTGGTCTGGGTCGTGTGCTAAGTCACTTCAGTCATATCTGACTTCTTACGATCCAGTGGGCTGTAGCCTGCCAGGCTCCTCTGTCCATAGAGTTTTCCAAGCAAGAATACTGGACAGGGTTGCCATTTCCTACTCCAGGGGATCTTCCCGACCCAGGAATCAAACCCTGTCTGTTAAGTCCCCTTCATTGTGGGGCAGGTTCTTTACCACTAGTGCCAAATGCAAATTCTGATTTAGTTGGGCTGAGGTAAGTTTCCATTTCTAAAAAGCTCGCAGGTGATGCCGGTTCTGCTGGTCCTCAGATACATTTCGAGTAGCAAGGACAGAAAGAATGATAACATTCTACATACATTATCTTCCATTTAAAAGTGTTCTTAATTATGTACTTCTAGATAGACAATTGAAGCTAGATTTGATTATTCTTAGGTGAAAAACTTGTCATCTTATAATTTGTTTGATAGATTACTGTAAAGCAAAAGTAAACAAACCCTAACAATTATTGAAGATACTTCACAAGGACTACATGTTTAAAAATCCTAAACTGGAAACTTTGACTCAGCTGTCAAAATCTATAATAAATGCATACTTTAGGACATACTAATCCGTCTTCCCCAAACGAGTTGTGAAATAGGAATTGCTTTAGCATACATTTCCACTGATGGCAAGTTACTTCACTTAATTATATGGTCCTTAAACCGGCTCTTTATTTTGTAAATTCCAGGATAATCCTAGGTTGAGAGCTAATAATTTCACCTACCATAAGAAGACTGATTAACTGTTCAGAACTGAAAAAAAACCCCAAAAGAAGATTTCTTGCCAGAATTGTTTAGGATCTATTCTGTCTGGTGGGCTGCTAGGTGCTAATCTAATTAAGTGAATTTAAGCTTCAGGAGATAATACTCCCAGAATGGGCTTAAATGTGATCCACCCCATTGCCAAAAAGAGATCCTTTGTATCCTCCAGTTAACCATTGGCCTCCTGGACTCCTCTTAAGAACCAAGTGGTGCATGCGTGTGTGCCAAGTCACATCAGTCATGTCCAGCTCTTTGCGACCCTATGGACAGTAGCCCACCAGACTCTTCTGTCCATGGGATTCTCCAGGCAAGAATACTGGAGTAGGTTGCCATGCCCTCCTCCAGAGAATCTTCCTGACCCAGGGATCAAATTCTCCTTACCTCCCATGTCTCCTGCGCTGGCAGGCAGTGTCTTTACCACTAGTACCACCTGGGAACCCCCAGAATCAAATGGTGAGATTCTCTGAGTGAGTGTAGTTGATTAAGAGTAAGCAAATTCAAGCATAATCATCCCACTATGAGCTTGTTTTCTTTTCAAATCCAGGAAAGTTTTAAATCACGTAAGGCTATGTGTAACATTCACTAGTATTTCATCAGCCTGTGCTTTTGGAGGCATGAATTGTCTAGTCCAAACTGAAAATGTTGACAAATATCCTAGGTCAATGGTTGTTGGCTCTTCCAAACAGAATAATTATAATAATACATATGTACAGCTAACTTTTATGGTGCCCTTCCTCTGTGCCAAGGCTTGTTCTACCCGCTTCACATGAGTTCTCTCATTAAATCCTTATAACAACCCTGTGAGACAGGTATGACTATCATCAACTCACAGTTAAGAAAACGGACTCAAATCACTATGTGGTACACCTGAAACTTATAATATTGTACCAACATGAATTTGAGCAAACTCCAGGAGATAGTGGAGGACAGAGGAGCCTGGAGTGCTGCAGTCTGTGAGGTCACAGCTTAGCGACTGAACAACAACCTCAACTCTACCTTTAAAAAAAAAAAAAAAAAACCCACAGAAAACAGATTCAGAAAATAAAAAAAATATATCCAAAGCCACAAAGTAAGTAGCAGTTTCTTTCCACCGTGATGCTCAATTGCTAGTGTTAATTGTAATTGCGAATCCCAGTCATGAATGGTGTCAAACAGGGCTGCACCAAAATACTAAGTAGAACTCCAGTAAGTTGGAAGCATGCCCCTTTCTTACAGCAGTCATTCTCCTCCTGTCTTTATTCATGCTCATTTGGAGCAGTCATTAGAAACATATGGGCCTGCTACTAATTGCTGTCAAAAATGTTTTGATATTTGGCAGAGTCTGCAATATTTAAGTAAAAGTTCACTAGAACCTCAATTGAATTACTCAGCTCAGTTTAGCCACTCAAGGTAGTTAATATTAGGAGGGCTAAAATCTAAGGGTGTGCTGAAGTTTCTTTCTGAAGAATGGCTGGCTATAGTGTGGGCCGGGAAATAAAAAGCTGGGGCTTGGATGGTATCAGCATGTTTTTGTTTCTAAGGCAATTGAATTCCCTTCCAAATGACTTACTTTCTGCACAAAAACTAGGTTCTTCCTTCCTGGGCTTGATACTTCATTGGCAAGTAGAAGAACTCTATATACATGGGAAATATTAATAGTTCAAAAGGAGGTCATGCTGAATCAAGAATCATCTATCCACCTGCCGTGTGAGTGTCAGAGAGCTCACACACTGGGTAGGTTAAAGGAGGAAAGAGCTCAAAAATATTGATAGTATCAAATCAGAAAACATAAAGCCCAATATATTTCAATCCCATTGTAGTCTTAAATTATAGGTTTTACTGATGGAGTCACTATTTCAAAAAGACATTCCTCAATTAAACATAATTCAGGGGCAATTTGCTTGTCAGAGGCTAATGGCCGACTCTTCTGGATTCACAGAGCACATATTTCTCAGGATCTGAAGGCTCGAAAGATGTATTTATCTTAAGATTAGGGGACCAGGAGGCTTCCTAACAATACAGGAAAATGAGTGATCATTCTTTTCAAATTAGCAATTACAAACATGACCAAAAAATATCAAACAGAAGAAAAGCAATTACAGGGCCTAAAGTTCAGCTCAGTTCAGTTCAGTTCAGTCGCTCAGTCGTGTCCGACTCTTTGTGACCCCATGAATTGCAGCACGCCAGGCCTCCCTGTCCATCACCAACTCCTGGAGTTCACTCAGACTCACGTCCAAGGAGTCAGTGATGCCATCCAGCCATCTCATCCTCTGTCGTCCCCTTCTCCTCCTGCCCCCAATCCCTCCCAGCATCAGAGTCTTTTCCAATGAGTCAACTCTTCGCATGAGGTGGCCAAAGTACTGGAGTTTCAGCTTCAGCATCATTTCCTCCAAAGAAATCCCAGGGCTGATGTCCTTCAGAATGGACTGGTTGGATCTCCTTGCAGTCCAAGGGACTCTCAAGAGTCTTCTCCAACACCACAGTTCAAAAGCATCAATCTTCGGCACTCAGCTTTCTTCACAGTCCAACTCTCACATCCTCACATGACCACTGGAAAAACCATAGCCTTGACTAGACGGACCTTTGTTGGCCTAAAGTACATTTCCGTTAATTTTCTTTAACCTCACAAATATGGAGAGAAAATGGCAGATAAAAATTGCATCCTGAGAAGAGACAAAGCTACAGCAAGCAAGGCCATGAGATATGGAACATACTATATTTTTTAGTTTATTTACAGATTGAGCTACCTTAATTACTTCTTTGGGGTTATGCTAAAGGCACTGGTTTATTTAATGAAAAGCAGAGTCAGAAATCATCTCGAGGCCACTCACCACAGATGCATGAGCAGAGATTGATGGAAATACTGGGTTAATGTACAGGCTCATGGCAGTTTTGCACAGAGCACTGGCCAGTGCTTAACTGATGAGGAAACATAGGAAACACAGATATTGTAAAACAAAGATCATTTATTATTATACTCACCATATTTCCAAACTTCATGATCACCTTGTAAAATTCAACTGATTATTCTAATAGACTACTATTCTAATAGATTATTGGATTAATAGTATTATTAGTAGTATTATTAGAATATTATTAGTATTATTAGAATATTATTAGTATTATTAGATATAATAGATTATTCTAATAGACTATTACTCTAATAGTCTATTATTCTAATAGACTTGTCAAAAATTTTGGTCTTGGAATCTTTTTGCACTCTTAAATTACTGTAAACCCCAAAGAGCTTGTTTTTAGGCAAGTTATATCTGTCAATATTTACCATGTAAAAATTAAAACAGAAAAATGTTTAATATTTATTCATTAAAAATAAACCCATTATATGTTAATATAAATACTCTTATAGTAAAAAAAAAAAAAAAACTATTTTCCAAAGCAAACAAAATAATCAGTGAGAAGAGTGGCTTTGTTTCACATTTTTGTCAGTGTTAATGTCTGGCTTAATATAATACAGCTGAGTTCAGAACAACTGTTCTGACACTTTGGTTGAAGTAATGAAAAAGTTCCACACTCATTCACAGATACAACTGGAAAAGAGGAACATCAGTAGCTTTTGCTGGTAATTGTAGATATTCCTTTTTTGATATTATAGCATCTGAAAATTAGTTGCAATGTGGAATTTAAAGCTGCATGAATAAACTTTTCATACTGGTACATTAAAATTCATTGATTTTATGCACTTTCATGGATCTTTTACCTATGTTATAATGTAACACTACACATTGTTTAGGAAGTGTTAGTTCACTAAAATTATGCAAATCTTCCAAATTATTAGACATTTCTTTACGCGATAACAAAAATGTACGTATTAATATATAGTAACACTGTTCTCATAAAATCTAGACGTTGGGACGCTATCAAGCTCGGTGATGGACACAGTATTAGACTTTCAATGTTCGCTTCAAATCTCAGAGTATTTAAAACTTATTTTTAATTGGCAAAGCTCAGATTTTAACATTAGCAAAATACCATTTGTTTTCCTGAAAGTGGCATTTTCCCTTTGTTTACTTTGGAAAATAATGTCAGCCAAATACCCGGATTTGAATATCCATGATTTGTCTGTCAGTCATTCCTTCAAGTAAAAATAGTGTTCCAAAATAAAGTTCTAATCCAAACAATTGCATGCATTCTTTTTTTTTTCCAAGACAACATGCTGTCATTGATGACAGAAGTGCTTCATAAAGCAGGCTTCCCATATCATCACACAGAATATGAAAAAGTCATACTAACTGTATGATGGTGAAGAATGAACACAGCTAGTGCAGTTTGGTGCCACTGCTCTGATTCCTGTTAAGGCACTCTCACCTTTACCCACCACAGCTTTTGTGTCATCAGTGCCAATGTCAATGTGGTTGAAAAGGCAAGTTTTTAATAAAACATTGCTCTGAACTTGCAGACTCCCTGCAGAGTTCTCAGGAACACCCCTAGGGGTTCCAGAGTCACACTTTGAGAACCACCAGAGTGGACTCCAGCCCACATAAATACTTGTCTTGCTTGAATGTGTGTTCTTTAGGGATAATGACTCCGCAGTCCTGTAGCATGTGGTTACTGAGCAGATGTTCTACAAGGAAGAAGACTCGTGATGAGGACCAAATGTTTTATGCTGCAGTGCCACTTTCATTTGAAAAATTGTCACTGTGCTTCTATGTCATTGTCTAAGAGATCGATGACAGTAACCATGAATGTCGGGAGAGGCGAACTGCAGCAGGGAGTCAGGGAGATGAGATTGGAAGAACGTAGGAATCTCAACGACAGACCTAACCTAGTTGATTCAGAGCCGGGGCCTCAGCCCCACATCCGGCAGGCCATAGCAATGCTGGGAGCCTCTGGGAAGGAAGAGAGCCTGGCATCTGGCATTCCAAAGGGCCTCAGGCAAGAGAGAGCTGGCATGGAGATTGCTGCATCTGTGTGCTGGGCATTTCCAAAGAGGACGTTGTTAAGCCCTGGGGCCCCTTCCCATCATTGTGGCTTAGTTGGTGGGACTTCTTTGTTCATTATCCTTCTAGATCCCTTTCAACACACACCTCCACGCTCCAGTCCCAAATGGACAATGAAGTTTCAAGAGAGGAACAAAGTAGCTGCTCGCCTCCTCGTACCCCAAACTGGGAACCCATTATCTGAACAGACATCTTGAGGTTGGACATTCTTGGATTCTATCTTGAGGTTAGAATCCAAGAATTCGGGTTTAAAATATGTTTCTGATGTGAATCACTTCCTTTGTAATGTTGTGTTTTTAAAACTTGTAATCTTATTATTCAAAAGTGGCATCTCTCTCTCTATGGGTTCTGATGAGATTTTCATTTGGGTAACAAGAAGAAACCGTTGAGGGAATGGGTGTATACAATGTCTTTTGTGAACAGAAAATACTTAAGGGGCACTGTGAAAAGTTATTTTACCAGTGCTACATAATTTTATCCATAAGCAATTCTTCTTATATTTTTAACATCTGTAAGCAATTTCCACTTTATAGATGGAGAAATTGAGGCACCCAGGGCTTAGATGACTTGGATAAATCAGTGGATAAGATATAGATGTGAATACTATCAGCCCAATGTTTTCTCTCCTACGTCAGTGGTTATACCCCCCAAAAAAATTCAGCCCGATTTTTTATACATATTGTTGATTATATCTGAAGTATTAATTAGGAGAGTAATAATGACAGGGAACACTAAGTATCTGTTAGCCACAAGAAAGGAAATAAAAGTTTACAAGAAAAGGTTTTCTATGGTAAAAAAAAAAGCTTAAAAAAATTGTTTTAAAAAGTATATGTGTCCTAAAAAATAAACTCAAATGGATTAAAGACTTAAATGTAAGGCCAGAAACTATAAGCTCTTAGGGGAAAACATAGGTGGTACATTCTCTGACATTGCAGCAAAAGCCTCTCTGACCTACCTCCAGGTATAATGGTAAAAACAAAAATAAACACGTTGGACCTAATTTAAACTTAAAAGTTTTTGCACAGCAAAGTAAACTATAAGCAAAATGAAAACACAACCCTCAGAATGGGAGAAAATGATTGCAAAAGAAGCAACTGACAAAGGATTAATGTCCAAAATATATCAGCTCATATGGCTTGATATCAGAAAAACAAACAACCCAATCAAAAAATGAGCAGAAGACCTAAACAGACATTTCTCCAAAGAAGACATACAGATGGCCAATAAACACAGGCAAAGATGTTCAACATCGTTTATTATTAGAGAACTGCAAATCAAAACTAGAATGAGGTATCACCTCACACTGGTCAGAATGGCCATTATCAAAAAAATCTACAAACATTAAATTCTGGAGAGGGTGTGGAGAAACGGGAATCCTCTTGTACTGCTGGTGGGAATGTAAGCTGATAGCGCCATTATGGAGAGCAGTAGAGAGATTCTTCAAAAAAAAAAAAGAAAGGAAGAAATCTATCATATGGTCCAGCAATCCCATGGGTATATACCCTAAGAAAACCATAATTCTAAAAGACATTGCTGCTGCTGCTGCAAAGTCTCCTCAGTCGTGTCGGACTCTGTGCAACCCCATAGAGGGCAGCCCACTAGGCTCCTCTGTCCCTGGGATTCTCCAGGCAAGAACACTGGAGTGGGTTTCCATTTCCTTCTCCAATGCATGAAACTGAAAAGTGAAAGTGAAGTCGCTCAGGCGTGCCCGACTCTTAGCAACCCCATGGACTGGAGCCCACCAGGCTCCTCCATCCATGGGATTTTCCAGGCAAGAGTACTGGAGTGGGGTGCCATTGCCTTCTCCATCTAAAAGACACATGTACCCTCAATGTTAATTACAGCAGTATTTACAATAGCCAGGATATAAAACATGCTACTTTGAATTGATCTGTGAACCCAGTGGCTTTGTTCACCCTATCTTTGTTCTATAAAAAGAGCTTCTGTTGGATTTTGATTTATAGTACTAAATATACCCTGACAGAACTAAGCCGAAGCCCCAGTGTTCTTAAGGCTTCATTCAATTAAAGGTAGAAATAAAATTAACCTTCCTGCAGTGCAGATAGCATTCATACTGGGTGGAATATTTTTGGAACAGTGATGCTTTCTGCTGCCTATATTTCTGCTTTTGTCATTGCACTTCCATCTCTCACCCAGGCATTTAGCTCCTTATAGATACCTGAATTATCAATAGCAACTAATTAGCCCTTTATTAGGACATTGTAACACAGTTGTGTCTGTTGATAGCGGTTTCTCTTCACTCGCCCCAGCCTGCCATCTTGCATCCTGCCCTTCATAGGTTCACAAAGGGCGACAGCAAGCAGAGTTGACTCAATTAAAAAAAAAACAACCCACACTGCTATCAAACCACTTCCAAATGCTTAATCTATTGACAGGGAATCAACAGCATACCCTCAAAAGAATATGTGATTCTTATTCTGTCTTGAATTTGTACAGGGCATTTCTAACAGCAAAAATCAAAGCACTCCTGAAGATATCTTAAATCGTCTTAATATTGATTCAGTGCTTTTAGTGTTCCTGACATTATTCTAGCCATTGTGGGGGGTGTAAGGCCTGCTCCCTGCCTTATTGAAGCCTAAAATAGATGCAAGAAAATAATAATTATAGCTTATATGTCAAGACTTATCCCAAAGATATTGTTCTAAATGCTGTATGTACATTATTGCATTTTCCTCCCAACTATTTGGGTAGGTATTATCAACCCCATTTTACTCGCAAAGAAAATGAGGTTCAGAAAGAGTAAACAATTTACCAAAAAAACTTAAGTGCTTGTGTTATGGCTCAAATTCATGCCTCTTTGATTCTAAAATTACCTATAATGCTACAAAGTGTAAAAACTTAAAATAGTAAAACATCCCCCCCAGATTACAATGAACATATCTAAAATGTTCCTACAACTTTCCAGTCCATAGATAGAAAAAGAAGTCACAGAAATATCAATAATGCACAAATCCTGTTTTGTTTCACTGTACCCAGAGAGTGTCAGGCTGCCCCTTCCCCTATTATTTCTCGAATCTGCAAAAAGAGATGCAATCTCACACATGCCCTCAAACAGCCCTATCAACCAGGGCTCTACAGAACTTGAAGAATTAGAAGTTGACTTTGAAGAACAAGGAGTCATCCCCTTGGTATAATGAAAGAAAGACTCTCAGCTGGCTATATCAATAGTGTTGAGAGGACACACAAATAATTCCACTAATTTATATTTAATTTTGGAGTATGCTCAGAGATGGTCGCTTACATACACACTCACAGATTGAACCTGGTTTCCCAAATCTCAGTCATTAATAAGGGCATTCATTTCTTTGGAACTTCAATTATAAATAAGAGAAGTTTATGCAAATATGGAATTGGGGAAGATGAGAAGTTTATGCAAATATGGAATGGGGAAGTTTTTTTTTTTTTAGGAGGATAGGGAATTTTTGAGCTTGGTTTCTGTTACAAAGAAAATATCATATGTTCACTATACTAATTTATCTTTCTGAACACACAGAAAGAATGCATTGTCTGGCTTCTTCTGCAGACAAGTTGAGAACTGAGGGAATATGGATGAAAATAATTAAGCCATTTGTTACTCTGGTCAGTAAAAACATTTACTTCCATCCTCCAGCCTGCTCTTTCTCCTTCATGGAGGTCTTGGAAACCCCACGTTCAGATACCATAATCAAACAAGGAAAGAAGTCTGAATCCTTGAGTCTTTCACTGGAGAGGACATGCTGAGTAAAGCCTCCTGACCTGAGTTAAACCCCAGCCTGAGCAAGAAATAAATCTTTGTTCCATGAAGCCAGTGAGATTTGGGGAGTTATATTACCAAAGCACTGTTTGATCTATCCTGACTGACTTCGTCCCTTGGAGGAAGTTCCAGGACTCTCAGCAAACTTAGCAAATACCAGCAATGTTTTTCTTCAGGAAATTACTGTTTGATGCTTAGAATAAATAAAAAACTGGGAGAAAGATTGTGGGAGACCTGGAGTCATGTCACCCAAAGATCGTTCGGTGCTAAGATGATAAGGGAGGAAAGGGACTAACAGGAACAGTACCACAAAGAAGCACCAAAACTTAACTTGCGTCTGCTGGTAGGTCCGTGGGAGGATATGCAGGACTGGATTCTGAGGTCCTTGATCGAGAGGGCTGAGACATAAAATTGGATAGTGAATGGTACGCTTACTTGGGATTATTTTTCTGAGAAACAGGATTCAACACCTTGAGTGAACCAGGAGATAGTGTAAACTTACTAGTATCTTGGCTCCCAGAAGTTTGGAAAAGGTGGTTGGACATGCTAAGTAAAGTTGAATCCAGAATTACCATGGTGGTTGATGGAGGAAGGGATTAAGAAGCCCAGGGAAGTGGCCATGCTGGAATGGATATATTAAACACAACCAGAAGACTCATTAGAAGATTACCACAGGATGGCCCAAAGAACACACCATCTGTCAAGCCGTGGTGGTAAAGAATCTGCCTACCGATGCAGGAGATTTGGGTTGGATCCCTGGGTCGGGAAGATTCCCTGGAGTAGGAAATGGCATTCCACTCCAGTATCCTTGCCTGGAAAATCCATGGACAGAAGAACCTGGTGGGCTACAGTTCATATGGGTTGCAAAAGAGTCAAACGTGACTTAGCGACTGAACAACAAGGATACACTAGCAAGAGGGGTGAAAACTTAGAGGTGGCTCCCCTCGTAGGCCAGGGTTGACCAAGGTAGGAGGTACCATTACAGAACTGAGCTTATTGAGGCAAAGGAAATGAAAGCACCTTAAAACCTGCCATCCAGGTAGAGCCCTTAAATGCCAGAAGCCAGGGGTTTGTGATGACTGCAGGAACCAACGCGGCTCAGAGCAAAACATCCACAGGGCCAAAATCATAGATGAGGGGCAAGGGTACTACTCAGTTTGTATCAGTAGATAATGTTAAGGACAGATGACTGGAGACTGGGGGCACTCATCCCAGTAATAAGTCACAGTTCTTGCCCAGTTTCTGGACTTGAGCCACTTTTCAGAACCTACTGATTGAAGATGTGGACAAGTCTCCAGGAAAGAGAACAGTTACCCTATTAAGAAGGAAGCACAAGCCCTGAGAAGGCTTTTGAGGTTCTTGAGAGAGTATATCCCACATTGAGGGATACTTGGTCAGTCCATATATTGGGGGACCCAAAAAGCTACCCTATTTTTGTGGGGCCCAGAACAGCAGGTCTAGCCTATGATAAAAGTAACCCCGCCACTAACTAGGGCCATGTGATCTGTACACACTATGATGTTGGAAGTACCCATAATAGGAGAGGATGCCATGTGGAACTGATAACAAGTCTCAGTGGGAGAATTATACTACAGATGTTACAGGTGTTAATCCCTGACTCGTGTCTGCTTCTAGGAAATCCAACCTACGGCTGGGGTAAATGGGATATTTCTAACATTGCCCCAGGGTTAGGAGGCAAGACAGAAAGAGAAATTAGGTAAAAACACAAACTTTATAAGAAGCATATATTTTAGGTCTATTTATATATGATGCTTCTGTATTTAGAGGAGAAAAATTACTTGCATAAACAACTTATTACTTCCCCCATGAAACACATCCTGAAGAATATTGCTAAGGTTCGCTCTGTGTACCTTTCATGGAAGGAGGCCACTGTTCTTTATCTTTCCAAAGTCACACAAGACCCAGCACTCAAGAAACAGCAGCAAAGCCTTACGCTTGTATTCACTGATGAAGGCTGTCAAGGAATCGAAGAACCACAGAATACTGAGGATGGAAAAGATTTTTCAGATATTTTCCCATCTTCCTTTGGAGCTATGGCTTGAGACCTAAGAGGAAATCTATGGGGGTCTTCTAGGAAAGGCTCTTGCCCTAATAAAAAGACTCACAAGACTCACAAGTAACAGTAAATTCTCCTCTTTGATCTGATGGACCTGAACCCTTGGCATACTAAATCACTTCAGTCATGTCCAACTCTGTGCAACTCTATGGACTGTAGCACACCAGGCTCCTCTGTCCATTAGGGATTCTCCAGGCAAGAATACTGGAATGGATTGCCAAACCCTCCTTCAGGGGATCTTCCCAACCCAGGGATCGAACCCGTGTCTCTTAGGTCTCCTGCATGGACAGGCGGGTTCTTTACCGCTGTCAGGAGAGACATCATTGTGAATATGACAGTGCAGTAAGACAAAGCTGATATCTGTGGATCTGTGGATAGTTCCTTGAGCTATCAAACCAATCCATGAAATAAGCATAAGTCCAGATTTTGATTTTGACAGAATATGTTCCTTATTTTAAAAGTCATTTTTATACTTGGATACTCTGATTCATGGGCTTCCCTGGTAGCTCAGCTGGCAAAGAATGCCTGCAATGCAGGAGACCCCTGTTCTATTCCTGGGTCAGGAAGATCCCCTGGAGAAGGGATAGGTTACCCTCTCCAGTATTCTTGGGCTTCCCTAGTGGCTCAGATGGTAAAGAATCCATTCTCAATGCAGGAGACCCAGGTTCAATTTCTGGGTTGGAAAGATCCCCTGGAGGAGGGCATGGCAACACACTCCAGTATTCTTGCCTGGAGCATCCCTATGGACAGAGGAGCCTAGAGGGCTACAGTCATGGGCTCACGAAGACTCAGAAAGGACTGAGCGACTAAGCACAGCGCAGCACTCTGATTCATAGCCAAAACACCCTGATTATGGATTATCTAATCTAACAGTTTGGTTTCACAGATCAAGAAACTGAGACGCTGAGTAAGTAACTTGCTCAACACCCACAGTGATTAAGTGACAGGACTACAACTCAAATACAGACGTCCTGATTCTTGGACTAAAGCACTTTGTACCCAACCTTAGAGAACATTCTAGCTGGAATTGAAAGGAAGTGAGATGACTGGAGAGGGGCCTGGTAGTCTCTGAAGGGAAACAAGCCCAGGCACCCAGGGAGTGAGGGCTTCTGCTAGCGAATGAGGATCCCTTCAGGACAGAATTTCAGCCAGTTGTGAGTGACTCTCCTCCCTGGTTCCTGACCTCTTAGCCCATCCTGTGTTCCCAGAAAGCCAATGAAAAGTAAGTTTTGACAATGTCACTGTCCTAGATACATAAAAATAACATTACTGTACATGACCAAAAGTGAACCAGATTCTCTGAATTTTTTTTTCCAACTTCCAAAAATAGTTAGGACTTTCTGCCAAAAAGAATGGGACTTCAATTCCCATGAAAAAACATCACTCCATGGCATTTGCTCCAATGTAGAAATAATTAAATACACTCTGAAGAATGGAATTCTCAGGGCTCTCACCCCACCACCCTGTTTTCTAAAAGCAAAGGGGGTGGAAATGGGACAACCACAGTGTAGTAAAGAAAGCACTGAACTTGGAATCAAGAACACTGGGCTCTAGCTTGAAGGACACTTTTGCCATTCCTTTCAATCACCCAGTGATTTAACCCTTTCTTTACAGGATTGTGGAATATCTCATTGTGTAAGTTTTAAAAGCCAGATAGTTATTTTCCCAGCCTCCTTTGCAGCTATCATTTTAAGTTCCACTGTGAGGCTTAATCTGATGTGTCAACCTACTGGACCACGGTGTGCCCAGAGATCCAGTTAAGTAATATTCTGGGTGTGTCTGTGAGTATGTGTCTGGGAGGGTGTTTCTGGGTGAGATTAACATTTGAGTCAGTAGACTGAGGAAAGCAGATTGATTGCCTTCTACAGTTTGGGAGTGCCTCGTCTAATCCCTGGAGGGTCTGAAGAAAGCAAGAAGCAGGTAAGAGAGAATTTGCTCTTTCTGCCTGAGCTTCCTCAAGCTGGGACGCTGGTCTCGTCCTGCTTTTAAATTCAGATTGGAACTTATACCATTGGTTTTCCTGGTTCTTAGGGCTTCAAACTCAGACTGAAACTATACCACCAGCTTTCCTGGGTCTCCAGGCTTGCCAACTGCAGCCTCTGGAACTTCCCAGCCTCCATCACCATGTGAGCCAACTCCTTACAATAAACCATAAACCTACAAGAAAGTATATATATATATATATGTATATATATACACACACACACACACATATACATATATACACACACACATATATAAATATATAATATTTTTCCTGTTTCTCTGGCATATCTATATTAATATTATCCACCAGCCCAAAAACACCATCCCCAGATTTTGAACAGAAAGCCAGTGTGTCAAAGGAGGACTTGGAAAGGAGGGTTAGTGAAGAGAAGAGGAAGAAGAGAGAGTTGATTAAACACACCTAGTTGAGATTTGACCTGGAGTCACAGGAAAGCATTGCGTGGTTTTACAAAACGACAAAAGGTGTGGGCTTTTGTTTTCTCTCTCGGCGTTGAGGCCTTGGACCTTGTTGATTCACAAGTCAGACTCTGACTCTCAGCTGGACTGGAACCTCCCTGAGGAGAGAGACTTCAATAACCTGTTCGCCACTCTATCCTCAGCACCTACCTCAGTGCCTGAAGTCCTGTATCTGCTCAAAAAGGTTTGTGAAATGAAGTTTACTTTGTGTAAGACATGTCAGCCATTTCTTGTAAATAGGATCATTTTCTTTTGAGACTGATCAAATCAAACCTTGCTCAATCTAGGAGCTTTAAGGAAACCTCAGGCTAACAGAAGCATAATCATAACCAAAGAGGTTTAGATTTGCCCTAAACTTCAGGATTTACTTTGATTGCAGCAAGCCACAACACAAAACATTGCACGTTTCTCTAAGAAGGGTCTAGTGAGTGGTGCCTTGGCCAAAAGGGTGATATCTTCCAGTCATGCACATTCTCATATCTTGTGCCAGGATGCCCTGGGGTATGGGGTAACAGCACCTGCCAGGACCACCTCCAACCAGACACTCTCAGCAGTGGCTCAACTCTCATTCTGGTCTTGCTTATCACATTTTGCTTATGCAATTAAAGGATGAAAGAGGGATCAAAGGAGCAAGCAGATTCTCCCCTTTACAATGTAGCATGTAATCAATCTTTACATTTTTAGTTACTTATTGATATGTTTATTATACTCCAAGAGAATTTTAGTTCATAAGTTAGCAGAAGCCTAAAGTTAGATGTGTACAAAAATTTAAAATGTTGCTCCTTTTGTCACAGTATTATTTCTTCAGGCCAGTGTGTGGGTGTGGCAGTAAAAAAGGCAGGCACACACAGACCCTGGACAGTTCTAAATTGGAATAGAAACTTCTGGGCTGACCCTGGGTGTCCTAAACCGCTTTAAGGTGTAACCAACATGAGCTAAGGCTTCAAGGGCTTGTGTTATGTGCCCATCACCATCTCAGCGCTTCATAAATATGAACTCAGGTAATCCTCACACATCTCCTCGAGTATGTTACCATCATCATCCCTGTTTTACAGATGAGGCAAGGCAGGCACAAAGCAGTAACTTGCTCAAATTCACACAGCAAGGCAGGGAGGAATCAAGATTTGGACTCACATCTGATTCCAGAGTCTGTGCCCTTAACTACGCAAGTGAATGCTAACCAGAAAATTCAGTGCCTCCCCCCAGAAATAACATGGTGCATACTTCCAAAAAGATGAACCAGGGCTAAGAATCAGTGAGCAGAGAAGGAGGAACAGAGTTTTTGTTTGTTTGGTTTTAAGTCACAAAAAACTCCATCCCTGGTGGTGTTTACTGCTGACTAAAAAAATAAGATGCTCATAGAAAACATGAAAAGTAACAAAGTATAAAAAATAAAACATATCTCATGTAAATCTGGGTTCTTTCAACCCACCCACGGCTTTCACTCATTCATCTGCCCACCTAGCCAAGTATTCAGTATACTTTTGCCTTGTGCTACACTTGACTCTGTAGAACAAGTGAAATAGAACAAGTCACAAAAACCATGCAATTTTAGTTAGTTTAGAAGTAAAAGCAAAGCACGTCTAAGAAATGTCTTCTTGTGTACAGTTTGAGGCAAGCTGCAATTAGAAGTGATACAATGGAGCACAGAGGATTTGAAGGCAGTGAAACTAAGCTGTATGATACCAGGTTATACATTTGGTAAACCCCACAGATGGTTCAACACCAAGCTTGAACCCTGATGTAAACAATGGACTCTGGGCAATTATGATGACTCACTTCTAGGTTTATCAATTGTAACAAATGTGCAACAGGCTGGTGGGAGATGTTGAGAGTGAGGGAGGGGAGGCTTTGCAGACTTGGGAGCAGGGGATATAAAAGCAAGCTCTGTACCTCCTACTCAGTTTTGTGGTAAACATAAAACGGCTCTGAAAAATGAAATTTAAAAAATTAAAAATTAATAGTGTGAAAAAAGTCACACAAATTTAAAACAACGAATGCTTTGTGTTTACTCTGTGCAGTTCTCAGAAACTCTGTGAGTTAACTCATTCAGTCCTCACTACAACCAAACGAAATGAGACTATCTTTAAATCCCCCTCTTACAGATAAGGAAACCCAGGGGCAGAGAAGCTGCACAAGTTACCAACAGTCACAGCCGTTAATAGTGAGTGGAACCAGCCTATGAACTTGAGCAGTGAACTCCAGAAGCCACACTCCTCATTTCTATTGTCTGTTGCCTGCCTCCCAGGAGGTTTGGAAGGCTAAGGATGGAGGGATTACTTCCTGGGATGGGCAGGGGTGGGTGGAGAGGAGGGAAGCTCAAGAGTGCCAAGAGAGGGACAGAGGAGCGATTGAGGCAGGTCAAGAACAAGTCTTCACTTTTCTCCTTCCTGAAGTATTTCAGAGCCTCACAATACCAGAGTGGAATTCTAGATTTCTGGTCATTGGGTGGATGATTCACACCAAGCAAAATGACAACCTTGCCCAGAAAGGCAGTACTGGCTGTCAAGCCCAGCGCTGACAAGCACTGTGGATGCAGAGTCTTCAGGGCAGAGTAGAAGATCTCTGTCTCAGTTAGTCATTCCTTCCCCTACAGCCCTTTCTATCTCAAATCCCTTCCCAGTGAGGGCTGCCCCAGGACACTGCCCTGCCAGCATTCCCCACACCCTCTTGCCTGGCACCTCTGGCCAGGCTGCAGTTGGGCCCCTGAGGCGTGGACTGGCTGGGGACAGCCCAAGCTGAATCTCAGAGAACGGGAAAGTTCAGTGTTGGCCTGAGGGCTGGCAAGTCACTCAACAGTAACTCCTCATTCTCCATCCCAGTAGAGCCCTCGGCATACATCCAGACCTGCGGAGGAGGGCTGGTCTTAACAGGCCTGCTGCCCTCCACTCATCCTCCTTCAAGGGGCATTAGCAAGATTTCTTCTGACTGAAATTTCTTTCTGCGGAATTTTGTAAGCATTCAGCCACTTCTAACGCTTAAAACACTACCAAACTAAACTTTAGCACGTTTTCAAAAGTGGTGGGTGGTTAACTTAACTCCCAAGAGGGTTGCCATCAGTTCTACTCTCCCCGTAGGCACTGGCCACTCTCCGCCTGGGAGGTGGAATCTAGCTGTACTTACCCTGGGATCGGGGCTGGCCTCTGACTGCTCTGAAGAGAATGGTAGAAATGACATTGTGCCAGCCAGGGCCCTAGCCTTGAAGGAACTGACCACTTCTCCTCCCACCTCTGGGACCCCAAGTGGGACGAACAAATCCCGGCCACTCCACTTCACTGGACAGGCCACGTGGTGGAGGAGAGTGCAGACATTAGACTCACACATGAGGAAGCTCTGCTGAATGTCCAGCCTGGTGAAGTCTCCCAGTGACTCCAGGCCCAGCCTCCACTTGACTGCGTGAAATCCCAAACAACAACTGCCAGGTTCAAACCATTCTACCCAGAGACTCCTGAATGATAAATAAATTAAGTTATTCATTTTAGGATCAGTTTGTTACATAGCAACAGATAGCCGAATTATGATCATTCACTTTAACCCAGGAATTTTAAGAACCTAGAAAATATTCTGGAATATAGACCAAGGATCACAAACAAAGATGTTTAATACTTCATTAATGATCACAAAAAAAGTAGAAAAATAGGATAATAGTTAAGTAAATTGTATACGTGATCTATTATGTAGTCATTAAAATAATGCCTAAATGTGTTTAATATCATGAAGTGTTTACAATACACTAACCAAAAAATAAAAAGGAAAAGAACTTGAGTTCCTCAAATTGTAAATACTGTATGACCACATAATATGCGTATAGAGATGATTGGAAGTTAATTTGCCAAAATGTTAGCATTTTTAACTGAGTGTTCTGAAAGAGATGGGAATACCAGAACACCTGATCTGCCTCTTGAGAAATTTGTATGCAGGTCAGGAAGCAACAGTTAGAACTGGACGTGGAACAACAGACTGGTTCCAAATAGGAAAAGGAGTACATCAAGGCTGTGTATTGTCACCCTGCTTATTTAACTTACATGCAGAGTACATCATGCGAAATGGCGGGCTGTGCGAAGCAGAAGTTGGAATCAAGACTTCCGGGAGAAATATCGATAACCTCAGATATGCAGATGACACCACCTTTATGGCAGAAGGCAAAGAAGAACTAAAGAGCCTCTTGATAAAAAAAAAAGAAAGTGAAAGAGGAGAGTGAAAAAGCCGGCTTAACACTCAACATTCAGAAAACTAAGATCATGGCATACAGTCCCATCATTCATGGCAAATAGATGGGGAAACAATGGAAACAGTGACAAACTTTATTTGCTTAGGCTCCAAAATCACTGCAGGTGGTGACTGTAGCCATGAAATTAAAAGGTGCTTGCTCCTTGGAAGAAAAGCTATGACCAACCTAGACAACATATTAAAAAGCAGAGACACTACTTTGCCAACAAAGGTCTGTCCAATCAAGGCTATGGTTTTTCCAGTGGTCACATATGGATGTGAGAGTTGGACTATAAAGAAAGATGAGTGCCGAAAAATTGATGCTTTTGAACTGTGGTGTTGGAGAAGACTTGAGAGTCCCTTGGACTGCAATGAGATCCAACCAGTCCATCCTAAAGGAAATCAGCCCTGAATATTCATTGAAAGGACTGATGCTGAAGCTGAAACTCCAATACTTCGGCCACCTGATGCGAAGAACTGAATCATTGGAAAAGATCCTGATGCTGGAAGGATTGAAGGTGGGAGGAGAAGGGGATGACAGAGGATGAGATGGTTGGATAGCATCACTGACTTGATGGACATGAGTCTGAATAAGCTCCAGGAGTTGGTGATGGACAGGGAAGCCTGGCGTGCTGCAGTCCATGGGGTCACAAAGAGTCGGACATAACTGAACGACTGAACTGAACTAATAAGATTTCCATATGTAAAGGTACATTTTTAAACAGGCTAGGATATTGTAAATGCTGTTGTTTTTATCTTTGTACCTGTTTTGTAAGAACATAAATCTTTAAAACTAAAGTTGATATAATTTTTCTGAGAAATCTCATGGCCTTTAACCCTCTTTCACATACAAGTTTGCGGAGATATGTAAGTACACACAAATAATATAAACACAGGGGCAAACCTACCAGGCCCAAAATGATAGGGTAAAAATTATGACACTTAACAGCAATTCACAAATGAGGAAAGCTGCTATTTATTAACATGATGGAGAAGACTTCTTGGGGCTCCCTTTTCTCTTACAATAGCAGGCCTTTGTTAGCAGACTTTGAACTTGACACTCATCCACAGTAAGTGAGGCCTGTTATACATAGAGGTTACAGGCAGAGCTATGCCCAGCCAGCCTGCCTGAGTTATCAATAGAACTCCTCCTCCTCTGCCTCAGACTGGCTCTCTGACCTTGGACAAATGACTTAATTTCTGTAAACTTCCATTTTCTTATCAAAAAAACTGAGGCGAATCTATTAATGACCTCAAAGTGATACTGTGTTGAACTGGGCCGTCCATGTGATGTGCTTAGCACATTCAGTTAATATCTAGGCGGTGGTGAAGTCATTCTTGTTTTCTAGAAAGGGTTGTTACATTTGATTTGACTTGAATCCCAACCAGACAACTGGCATTTAGTCCTTGCCCATATTCTGCTCACCTTATGACGAAAGGTTTTAAAGACTGGAAAACGAAAAAAGCAACAGCAGCCGACCTTATACATTTATAGTATGTATGCTATAATAATGTTCCACAGTCTGTTAGTATTCCATGGCATTAACAGAAATCTTGGAAACAGGAAGAAAGGTTAACATTCAGGTGTTTACACATTTTATTAGGCATAAGAGTCGGACACGACTGAGCAACTTCACTTTCACTTTTCACTTTCATGCATTGGAGAAGGAAATGGCAACCCACTCCAGTGTTCTTGCCTGGAGAATCCCAGGGACAGAGGAACCTGGTGGGCTGCCGTCTATGGGGTCACACAGAGTCGGACACGACTGAAGTGACTTAGCAGCAGCAGAAGACATAACAACAAGAAGTATTTTACCCTTAGAGAAAGGAAGAAAAAGGCAAACAGTTTTTACATGTTTTTAATATGCCAAGCAGCATGCTCAGAGCGGCTACAGAACTAAATCCTCCAGACACATATTATTACACCCATTTTACAAGTGGGAAAACGGAGGCTTAAGGAAATTAAGCAATTTACCCAAGGGCATACAGTTGGTAAATGGGTGACCCAGGATTTGAACCCAGTGTTTGATTCCAGACTTCTGAGCTCAATCACAAGGATAATCTTCCCAGAAAATTATATGGTGTAGGCATTACCTGCAGTGTTACCCAAGGTTACCTCCTAGGAGGGTCTCCATGCTGAATACACGACATCTTTTCGGAATAGTCACTCCTTCATGGCCCACAGATACTGAGTTGGTGAAAAGTTCATTCGGGTTTTTCCATAAGATGTTATGGAAAGATGTTTTTCCATACATGTTTTCCATAACATCTTATGGAAAAACCCAATGAACTTTTTGGCCAACCCAATACTATTTTCCTGTTCAGAAGCTGATTTCATGGCTCCACATTAAAATTACCGAAAAAGGATTTTAAACAGTCTCCCATTTTCCATGGTTTCCCCTGGTCAACCATGGCCTAAAAATGTTAAACAGAAAATTCCAGAAATAAACACTTCATAAGTTTTAAATTTCACATCATTCTGAATAGCATGATGAAGTCTCGTGCTATCCCGCTGCGAACATGAATCAGGCCTTGTCCAGAGTACCCCACCTGGTAGTCACGTAGTAGCCATGTTGGTTATCAGATCAACTCTTGCAGGGTGGCCATGCTTGTATTGAAGTAACCCTTTACTAATAATGGCCCCAATGCACAAGAATAGTGATGCTGGAAACTCAGATATTCTCTTACTCTGCCTAATTTATGAATTAAACTTTACCATAGATAGGTATGTATAGGAAAAAAAAAACATATATAGGGTTCAGTACTATCCACTGATTCAGGCATCCGTTGGGGGCTTAGAACACATCTCCCATGGATAAACCAGGGTTAATCTCTCTATGGAGGTTCTAATTTACTATGCCCTCCTGGCCCCAGGCCCATCTTGGCCCAACTAAGCCGGCAGAGAGAAGCACTGCCCTCAAGTTTGCCAAGGGCCCCCTCTGCTTCCAAAGGGATGCTCAAGCAGTTTCCCTATCCCCTCAGCTCCTGAGATTTTCCCTCCATCCAGCAGTACCTATGGCTTTTGTCCTTGGTTTGCTCTGCTCTCTCTCTCTCATTGATTCTTTGCTCTGCCACCAGTGACCTTAAATCGCTTTCCTGAATAATCCACTTCCCCCCCTCCACCACCACCCTTTCAAAGTTTCCTAGAAAGCTTTGGTGAAAGTATGTTCTATTTGTTTGTTTCAGTGTGCTTGGGAAACCACTCTCTGTGGAAAAGGAAATTAAAAACAGAGAGAGAGAGAGAGAGAGAGAAAAAAAAAAAAAGCTCAAAATCACCATTCATCGTTCCTAGGAACCTACCCTATCAGTGATTTTTAAGAAGAAAGGAAAACTTGTCAAACCTCTCTTGCCTCTAAAATTCGCTGGCAGGGATGCTTCTGGCTTTTAGAAGTGTGTTCTGGATAGGCAGGCTATCTTGGGGGCTGGATGACCCTAAGGAGCGACAGCTTCTGTTTTCTAAAAGTTACATTACTTAGTCTATGGAGCACTCTAAGTACAAGGACCTTATTCCTCAGAGTGTTCAGTTCTTAAAAATCTCAGACCTTTTAACTGCTAGAAAGGAAAAATCACCCTGAATTTTTTTCCCCAGTAAAACAATATTAAAATATAGCTCCAAACTAACAAAACAAGATTTGTCTGCTTTAGATGATGTACCACTGTTGCGTCTTCTGACCACTCCCTCTGACACGTTCTATATTCACATATGAAATACAATTCTGAAAATACTTCGTTTGACCTACGTAAGTCTTTATCCTCCCATGTTAATTGTTTATCTCCACCTCAATTATCTCACAGAGACATCAGTCAATGTAAAACTTTGACTACTTTTCACTTGATAAACCCACAGAAAGGGGCTTTTATTTGAGATGAATTAACTGTTCTCTCCCCTTCTTCTATGACAGTTTAATATCTACGTGGCCACAAGAAAAGCTTTCAATAGCTCAACCTTCAGCCCTGGCTCTGGTGAGAACCAGGAATAAGAATGATAATCTTGTCTAAGCAACCCGAAACTGATTCCAGCCTCGACAGAAGGTTTTGCAGTTTTGCCTCCCAGAAACGTCCAAGACTTTAGGCAGAATGTGAGAACAGAAACCACGATATTGCAGTACAGGCTTCTCTTAAAAGGATTTTGGCTGATTCATCTGCACCTCATTATTAATTTACCTTTTGCTGCAGCAGAGGCCAAAAGAAAAATGCCCAAGAACCAAATCTCAAAGAGGCCTCACTGAGCAGAAGGAACAGGATTTATCCTGCTGTTTCTGGAAAGCAGTCCCCGATTAGTACAGAAATTAGAACAAGTTGTTCCGGCAACACAAGATTGCTTCTTTACCAAATTGGCTTTTTAAAATCCTAGTTTACAAATTATAGAAGTTCTTATTAACTTTTAAAAGTCACTCAGCATCATTTTTTTTTTTTTTTTGGTACACATAAGCATCTTCTGGAGAAGGCACATTAAAATGTAGGAGATGTGCTCAGTTTTACAGATAATGTGAAATCAGTTGAAATCAGGGTCAGACAACCACATGGTGGACCAGGTTGCTGCAATATTTAAGTACACTTGTTTAAAACTCTTCTAAGAACACAGATATAGATGAGTAAGTGGATATACATTTTAATCCTGGACTGATAATCATGAACGATGACTATGTTTCATTTTCGTTTCACGTTCAGCGTAAAGCTACTCTGTTGAGCTTTCTAACCATATGCTAGTGACAGTTTCTTTATAGTGTAATAAGTATTATGGTCAGTGAGGACCATATGGTCAGTGTCCATTTTAATTCTTCTATATTCTTATGTTCAAAACCAAATACATTCTATTTTTAAATTAAATATCATTTTACCCATTCTATTATTCAAAAAATATTGGGGAAGTGAGAAGCCATCTCAATAAAGTTAGAACTAGTAGAAAAACACTATGCAAGACATGCTCTAGGAATCCAAACAGATTTTCTCCTGTTAGCATATTTAATTCCCTGCCCACTCACGACCAGTAGATTTTAGTTGTATTATGTTCTACTTGTTAAACTTTCTGAAATTAAAAAAAGCACTTCAAGACCCACCAGAATACAGAATTTTTTGAATGCCATCAAGTTATCACATGGTAATATTAATATTTAAGTAGAGCCATAGGAGAGGGGGAAAAAATCTATGGTTTCATGAACTCTACTGCAGGTTTTGAGTAGAGTATGCTGTTCCTCAGAGCTATGGGTACTTTTATATGTCTTTACTTCTTTGTTCCTCACAAAGTATTATTGTTTTATGCTTTCCATTGTCCAGTCCCCCAGAACCTTGACTGAAGAACCAGCAGTCTGTGCGGGGTTTGAATTCACCATTAACACCCAGGGTAACCTCAGTCCACAGAATGTAAGAAGACAAGCGAGGCAATGTTTGTGGAGTCCAGTGGCTGAATCCGTTCCACTCCAGAAGAAATGCCCCGATTGTCCTTCCTAAGCAAAAATTGCCACGATTCCCCATAAACATGCAGTTGTCCGTTGACTGTTATAAATAGACTTTAATACACAACCAGCTGTCTGAGAGAGTTTATAACTGTTGACCAAAGACACAGTGGGGAAGGGAAATGGGAGATTTCCACAAAGCAGGAGAATGGCTTGTCAGCAGTGAGTGAGCTTGTGCACAGATCCCCCATTTAAAATATGTCAGCATGCCTGGATTTGAGCTAAAATTAGGGGACAGCACAATGGGCTTCATGTGGGAGCCTTCAATAGATACTCTATTCTTCTCTCATGGGCACCCTTGAATTCAGGATTGTGAAATAAGTGGCAGTTACCAGCAGACAGCCTGTAAAGTGCTAGTCAAAGGAGATATTTCAGATGATACAAAGCAAGATGCACCAGTTGGGCTGTGATAGAATTAACCTCTGCCCCTAGCTCTTCTCATTTCCGGTACTATTTTTCTTTATATTTTCCAAGATGTCTCTTTTGCCTTCTTTTCCAGCCTCCCCAGATAATCATTCTCTAAGACTGTTCTGAACAGTTTAGTTTAACTAGATGCAATCCCTGGGGCAAAATGGTGTCTCAAAATCTAATGGGGTGTGACAGAATGGGGCCCAGAGCCAGCCTGCTCTGAGTTTTGACCAGCCAGCGAGAGATCACTGGATGTGACTGTGGCTGAAAATGGATGGGCTGCTGTTGCAAAGCTCAGTGAAACTAAGCAGGGAAGGAGAGACATGCCTTCAAGGAACAAAGATGGATATAAAGGGGACAGACAGAAGACAGACACAGAAGTAGAACCCAGAGGGAAAAATGTATGTTTCTTTCCCCTGTAAGATACATAGGAGCAAAGAATGAAGATCATATTTTAGAAGAAAATAGTGCATTGTGTGCATTTTTTAGATATACCTTTTCCCAAAGGTCTGCAAAATATGCTACAAGACACTGCAATTTCTCTTCATATCCTCAGTTTAATCCCCACCCCCCAAAAAATTTTTTTAAGAAGTATTCTGAATTTTAATTGAAGTATAATTGGTTTTATATTAGATTCAGGCATGATATTAGATTTGATATTTTCTTATGTTACAAAATGATCACCATGATAGGGCTCATTACCATCTGTTATCATACAAAGACAGTACATAGCGTTTTACTATTTCCCCCACACTTTACATTTCATGCTCATGATTCACTTACTTTGCAACTGGAAGTTTGTACCTTTTCATCCACCACTGCCCCACCTTATTTCACTCATTCCCCTCTCAGCACAGCTTCCCCTTTAGCAGCCATAAGTTTGTTTTCTGTATCTATGCCTCTGTTACTGTTTTGCTTGTTCATTCGTTGTTTTGGATTGAATATATGAGTGATACCACACAGTATTTCTTTCTCTGTATGACTTATTTCACTTAGCATAATACCCCTTAGATCTATCTATGACATTGCAAATGGCAAGATTTCATTTCTCATGACTAATATTTCATTGTGTGTATATGTATCCCACATCTTTAGCCACTTGTCTGTGGACACATATGTTGCTTCCATATTATGAGGGTATTATAAATTCTCTTTAGAAAACAAGCCTCTTATGACTGGTACTCTGTGATGACCTAGAGGGGTGGGTTAGGGGCAGGGTGGGAGGGAGGTTCAAGAGCAAGGGGAAATATGTATACCTGTAGCTGATTCATTTCACTGTACAGCAGAAACTAACACAGCGCTGTAAAGTAACTATATTCCAACTTTTGAAAAAATGATCATAGCACAGTAACGGCATATAACTTTAAATACCTTTTGAGTATCCACCAATAGTATTAATACACTTGGTTAATTGGAACTATGTTCCTATGCAAAGGAAGCAGTCTGGCAGGGCACACATCAGGCCTAATGGTAATGACTTTGGGATAGGATTGGTGGTGGAAGGCAGGCCTTTCATTCATAAACTTTACTATTCTTTACATTTATAGCACAAACTACTTCCACAAATGTGTTAGAACTTCACTGGCAGAGGTACGAAAAAAATATCTACCAAACAAGTTAGTACATCTGCTTTACGAAATACCAAGCTCTGAGACAGAGCTTGGAAAAGACAAGAGCCAGAAGCTGTTCTGTCTTCTAGTTGAGTCCCCATCCCAAGCACCCTTTTTCCATATTGCCAACTCCATAAATCATGCTGCGAGGGGCAGGCTGACATGGAAAACTATGACCATCTGCTGAGAACGTGAATGCAGCTATATTAAGATTTCCAACTGTAAGTGATGTATACTCCTCCCCTTTCCTAGAATTTTATAACCGATCAGATAACATTAAGGTACTGAGTAAATGCGGAATGTCAACTTGAACTTTCAGTTTCTCTTCTGCACCAACATCTAACAAGTAATTTTTGCATTTATAGCCACACTGGAGTACTTCCTTATATTTTTGTAGCTAGGTTTCAGAACCTAAAACCAGAAGACATGAGTAAACACTGTAAAGGATAAACATTTCAAAGAGCAATTTGAATTGCTTCTCTTTTCTGGGATCCTTGACAATAAGACTTGAGACCCAATATATTCACTCATTCTGATTCAGACACTCAAGGACCTCAAAAGAGAGCATGAGACTCACAAAATGATTACAGATTCTAATAATTATTATATAGATTATAAAAGATTTCTAAGGATAGCAAAAGAGCTAATATAACTAAGTTACCCCATCTTTAGACAGTGATGGTGGTGGTTTAGTCACTAAGTCATGTCCAACTCTTGTAAGCCCATGTACTATAGCCTGCTAGGCTCCTCTGTCCATGCGATTCTCCAGGCAAGAATACTAGAGTGTGTTACCATTTCCTTCTCTAGGGGATCTTCCCAACCCAGGAATCGAACCCGGGTCTTCTGCATTGCAGGCAGATTCTTTACTGACTGAGCTACAAGGGAAGCCCATCTTGAGGCAGAAAGTCACTCAAATGATAATGAGAGACAATCTGTCTGTTGGGGGGCTTCCCAGGTGGCTCAGTGGGTAAAGAATCTGCCTGCAGTGCAGGAGACGCAGGAGATGTGGGTTCGATCTCTGGGTTGGGAAGATCCCTGAAGGAGGGCATGGCAACCCACTCTAGTATTCTTGCCTGGAGAATCCCATGGACAGAGGGGCCTGGCAGGCTGCAGTCCATAGGGTCACAAAGAATCAGACACGACTGTTAGGACTGAGCATGCAATCTCTCTGTGAGGTCAAAGTTCTCTGTCACCGAGGGTCAGTCTCCAGCAGTGTCCTCCCTGTCCAGTGGTGCCCAGACTCCCAGCTGACACTCACTAGCAGCTAAGGCCTGGAGTCCTCTGCCATGGCTGTCCCATGCAGAGTGCTCCCTTGGATCAAGTCCTCACCTACTCCAAAGAGGCTAGGAATGTTAGGTGTGGAGAAGTTGACCATCTGAGGCTTAAGACAGCTTTGGCCCAGCTGCAGGCCTATGAGACAGAGACAGAGAAGTGGAGGGAAATAGATTGAAAGGGTCCAAAAGCAGAGCCCTGTTTAACACTAGTAAAGATTTTCCCCCAACCCCAAGGGCAAACACACCCATGCTAGCTCCTCCTTCCTCTCCTATGTGACCCCCAAGATGACACTACACCTGGCCAACTCACTGTCTGGAGCAGTATGCAGACGTCCTGACACACAGTGGGCCCGGCTCGCTCAGTGCTGGGGTAAGAATAGCGCTAGAGGGGCCTCTGCTCTTGTCAAAGACAAGCATCCAAGGAGGAGTTACTCTCATAGCTCCATCCTTCTTACTGTGCTTCGAGAAATAGATACCAAAGAACTTCAAAGAGCTCTCGTCGCTATGAGGGCTAATCCGAGTCCCCAGTAGAGTCCCAAAACTTGAGTGGCTGTGGGGCCAGTGGGAGGCTCCAGGCTGCTCAAAAGCAGCCACACGTTTCTATTAGGGATGTGTTCACGCAACACACACTCATTGTGTTCATCATCTTGGACCATCAAATAGAAAAGCCTGACCTCAAAGGGACCACTGACCTCTGTGGAAGAGGCAGGTATCTCCTGATAGGAAGGGAAATTGGATGCAACAATACACTCTCTGCAAGCAGCTCTGTGAAGTATCACCTTGTGATCCTACACATGACAGAGCTTCTCTGCTGGACACTTAGCCTGGCCAGGCCCTAGCTACCAGTGACACTGGCCTGGGGACCCACTTCAGGGACAAAGGGCTCCTGCAGGTAGGCAGGTGAAACAGAAGGCACTGCTCGAGGAGCCAGGACATAACCAGCAGCCCTGTATCCCGCTTGCCATTAGGTGTGGATATGCTTGTTCAGGCCAGTGTCAGCAACCAAGTGATGGAAACGTTTCTTTGGCCATGAGAGTGGGTACCAGCTCCACCTAATATATTAGCAAACAGTAGATAGATCTCCAATAACGGTCCTCTCTCTGACTGATAGGATGGAGAGACAATGGAAAAAGAACCCAGAAGGAATCTTTAGGTGCTCCTCCAATGATCCTCAAACTCTAGAACTAGCTCAGCTGGATGGGGGTGGGGAGCAGTAGGCATTCAGGCCTGCACCTGTATCAAGGAAATCCCCGAGAAGGGGGCTGCTTCAAAATGGAGAAGCCAGTAGCTGTATAGGATGCGGGAGCCTATAAAGAAGAACAGAGGATGCTGAAGGAGCTGCCATCACAAAGCATCCAGCCAACGAAAAGCCTTCCTCCTCATGCACCTATCTCAAATGATAGGGCCAAGTCTTAGCAGACCCAGGGCATGTACACACATTGACCCACCTCCCACCAAGCCAGCTCTTGACTCCCCAGCAGTCTGGCATGGAAAGAGCTTCCTCTAATCCCATCACCTACCACTCATATTAAGACCAAGAAGGATAGCCCTGGGGTGGACCATCATCCCAGTCACCGTGACCCAGGACAAGCCACTAGCCTGTCATGTCTCGTAACACACTCTAGTTGCCCAGGCTAGTAGATGTACACTCCACATTTTAGAGCATCCATGCATACAGAATATTAAGTACATCAGCCACAAAGCTTAAGAATACCTCACCCATCACAGCTGCAGAGCTGAGACCAGGAAACACACTTCTTTCCTGCTAGACCCACTCAGGGTTACTTCCTGCCTCTAACTCCTTGCTGTATCACCCAAGAGGTCCAAACTGTGGTCACTTACTACTCCTACACTGGCCCCACAAAATGCTACCAGACAGTGTCTGGAACATTCTTTCCCTGGCAGGGACCAGAGCTCCAGTTACATACTCTTGAACATGAGGAGGGAGTCACATTGCCTGGCAGAAAAGATCTTATCCACAGAATAAGATTTGGGAAGGCAGAATCTGGCAGGAAAAGTCCAATAGCTCTACTCAGGTAAACTGCGTGAACCAAAAGCCCAGAGACAGAAGCACAGGGACAAACCAACAAATCAGAGTGACCCCTCTTGCAGCTGACCTGACATTGTTCCTGCTTTCAGAGGTTGGTAGCCCTATCCAAGGCCTTTAAATAGGTGTAAGCCGTCAACCAAATCACATTGATTTGCACACCTCATACACAATCAAAAGAAGAGAAACTTACGGTTTATTTACCCTCACTTACAAATTTAGAGTGTGCCCCAAATTATACAAATCAAAAGGAGTCACATTCAATCAAAAGAACATTCCATCTTTAGAAATGCTCAACCAACATTAGCTTATGAACTCACTCGGCAAGCTGGTGAGGTAGGCGTGATTATCCTTGTTTTGTGGATGGAGAAACTGAGGAAGGAGCATGTAATGACTTGCCCAAGGCAGGCATGAGGCTGCACAAAATGCAGAGTAGACACTATGTTAAGACAATTGCTTTGGAGTTTTGTCTCCTAAAAATCAAGAAATACAAAACAGAACCAAAGGAGAAAAAAACTTAATTTGGAAAAACAAGTTTTGGTGAAAAGAATAGGGTTGTTTGTTTGTTTGTTTTTAAGCTAAGAACAAAATTTCACAAGCTAATAATTTGTATGCCTCCAAGGTTCCTGCTCTGCATATAAGTTAAATAAGCAGGGCGACAATATACAGCCTTGACGTACTCCTTTTCCTATTTGGAACCAGTCTGTTGTTCCATGTCCAGTTCTAACTGTTGCTTCCTGACCTGCATATAAATTTCTCAAGAGGCAGGTCAGGTGGTCTGGT
>NW_011494900.1:4059719-4088317 GCF_000754665.1 Bison bison bison | reverse complement strand
TGATGATCCAGTGGATGTTGGCAATTAACTTATATGCAGAGTACATCATGAGAAACGCTGGACTGGAAGAAGCACAAGTTGAATCAAGATTGCTGGGAGAAATATCAATAACCTCAGATATGCAGATGACACCACCCTTATGGCAGAAAGTGAAGAGGAACTTAAAAGCCTCTTGATGAAAGTGAAAGTGGAGAGTGAAAAAGTTGGCTTAAAGCTCAACATTCTGAAAACGAAGATCATGGCATCTGGTCCCATCACTTCATGGAAAATAGATGGGGAAACAGTGGAAACAGTGTCAGACTTTATTTTGGGGGGCTCCAAAATCACTGCAGATGGTGACTGCAGCCATGAAATTAAAAGACACTTACTCCTTGGAAGAAAAGTTATGACCAACCTAGATAGCATATTCAAAAGCAGAGACATTACTTTGCCAACTAAGGTCCATCTAATCAAGGCTATGGTTTTTCCAGTGGTCATATATGGATGTGAGAGTTGGAATGTGAAGAAGGCTGAGCACCGAAGAATTGATTCTTTTGAACTGTGGTGTTGGAGAAGACTCTTGAGAGTCCCTTGGACTGCAAGGAGATCCAAGAAGTTCATTCTGAAGGAGATCAGCCCTGGGATTTCTTTGGAAGGAATGATGCTGAAGCTGAAACTCCAGTACTTTGGCCACCTCATGGGAAGAGTTGACTCATTGGAGAAGACTCTGATGCTAGGAGGGATTGGGGGCAGGAGGAGAAGGGGACGACAGAGGATGAGATGGCTGGATGGCATCACTGACTCGATGGACGTGAGTCTGAGTGAACTCTGGGGGTTGGTGATGGACAGGGAGGCCTGGCGTGCTGCGATTCATGGGGTCACAAAGAGTTGGACACGACTGAGCGACTGAACTGAACTGAAGGTTCCTGCTAATGACCACCACCTAAACTGTGGTTATCTTTCTAGTCAATGAGAGGTTGATCGTAATATTCTTTCCACCTGATATGCTTTATTTTTCAATGAGTAGGTTTTTATGAAGCCCCAATTAAATATGTAGTGAGCTTGTGGAATTCCTAACATATGGATGGAATTTCTAGCAAACATGACTTTCCTTTTTGTTTAAATTAATCTTCAAATTTTCAGCCAAGAATAAAGCAGTTGCTCCTGAGTAATTCCCAGAATTTCCCTAAATGACTTCAAAAGCTATATCAAGTATGAACATGTTAAGTAAAATCCTTCATGAATTTTAAAATTGCTCTAAATAAAGATTTTCAATAGTAATCTTGAATGAGAGGCTTGTTTTAGTAATTTATAGCTAAGCAGCTGTTGTTTGGGTAGCATCTTCAGTTTCTTTTTCACAAGAAAATCTGAAAATGAGTCATGTAGACAGGAAGACCAGATTGCTTTCCATGGTAAATGTTATTATATTCTTGTCTCATAGAACTTTTAAAGTTTCAGAAAAGTAAACACCAAAAAAGATCATTCGTTAAAAATTACACTGGAGAAAACATTAGCCAACGATATATTTAACTTATATTCCAATGAACTTTCTATTTTTGTATGTCATTGCCATACGACCCCTGAGTGTATGTGATTACCTCATAGGCTAGCAAAATACAAGTCAACTTCTCCGATGCCCTGCAAAGTTCAGCAAACGGCTCTTCAAGGGTGCAAGGTAGGATGGACTTCTCAAGTTATTTCCCCTGGTATGCCTCTCTGCACCACTCAGTTCTGTCCTCTTGGACTCGGCGAGAATCAGGAGTTGATGAAAAGCACATAGTTACTGATATGCTCAGGATCCTCTTGGCACTTGAGCTGATTTATGTAAAGCATTCGTTATAAATTATAAACTGCAGTTCTCATCTGTAGATAAGAACGTCATATATTTCAGTAATGCAATTATTTCTAAGCTTTTGATTGAGTGCCAGCAAGAAGAAATTAACATTTAACCCTATATCTATGTATGTTTATTCATTCATTAATAAACTATATATGTATATTCTCTGATAATATATTACATTATATATTATGGCAACAAAAATAGAAATTGAAAAGGGATAAGAATTTAGCAGTTTATTCTTACTTTAACAGATAGTCTTCAGAGATAGTCTACAGATAGTCTACTGCTGTAAGGGAATGTTAACTCTATCTTGAAAATAAAGGATGATAATTAAAATTAACATTTACATAGTATAGATAAATACTGCTAAATATCATTAATTCTAGTGCTTTATGTATATTAACTTGTTTTATCTTGGTATCAGCCTTATGCAAGAGGTGTAATCTTCACTTCCCAAATGACGAAACTGAGAACAGACTGGTCACGTACCTTGTCTGTGGCCAGATAATTACAAAAAGGGATGTGATTTAAACTGAGGCAGTCTAGAGCTAGATTCCAGCTAACCTGAAAATCTGAAAGCCTGGCAAGTTGTTATCCTTCTAACTAGCGAGTGACAGAGGCTCCAATGCATTTGTTTCCAGAATGCCTGCATAATGGCATGTATCCTACCGTATTAAAATGGTTGCTTAGAGTGTTCCTCTCTTCCAGGAGAATGCAAACTCCTTGAGTTTGGGGACTGAAGTATTTTTATGTTTGCATCACGGCTTTGAGCACAGTGCCTCACATCTAGAAAGCACTTGTTGAATGGATGACTATATGAAAGAAAAAAAGATTTTTAAAATGGATAGATCAATTGGTAGTTTTACCCAAAATTACTAGTCATTGAAATTTAAATGTGCTTGAAATAGGGACAAGAAGCTATCCTACCAACAAAGATACTCTCAGACTTTCTTCCTAATGGGATGTTGCTGCTGCTGCTGCTGCTGCTGCTGCTGCTGCTAAGTCGCCTCAGTCATGTTCAACTCTGTGCGACCCCATAGATGGCAGCCCACTAGGCTCCCCCATCCCCCAGATTCTCCAGGCAAGAACACTGGAGTGGGTTGCCATTTCCTTCATTGCTAAACCAACACATAGGAAAAAATATCCTGCTGATGCTATTCAAGCCTCTTCAGACAGGAGTACTGTCCCACCCATGAGCCTTCCAATTCTTGACCCTAGAGAAACTGAAAAGGTGAAAGAAGAAAAGATGGGAATTTTGTTCATGGAAATAATATTTCTTAGGAGCCTTATTCACACTTCCTCTCATGAAAAGAACAAAACAAAAGGCAAATCTGCCCTTGTGCTCTGGAGTCAGCAGGAAGCTATTTCATTACTAACTTAGCCTGGAAATCACTAGGGAGGAGGGGGGAGGTTGAGGGATGGATAGGTGAATGAATGAATGATGGGCTTGCCTTCTAAAAAGTGGAGTTGAGATATCTAGTTTTCAATCCAGTCTTAGTTCAGCATAAGTGGTTACATTTCTTTTAGCAATAGACTTTGTCACAGCAAAAGCTACCCAAGCTTCAAACTGATATTTATCCTCAAACCATGGGAGTTAGTGTATTTCTTTTCCTTAGTTTTGCACGATGCAACTTAGCAGCAGTAGTTGTGGCACATAAACTCTAGGGTGTCTGGGCTCAGCAGTTGCCGCTCATGAGCTTAGTTGCCCCACAGCATGAGGGATGTTAGTTCCCTGACCAGGGATTGAAGTCATGTCCCCAGCATTTGGAGGCAGATTCTCAACCACTTGACTTCCAGGGAAGTCCCTTTTAACAGTATAAAAGCAATAAACTGGTTCCAGGAACATGGAGGACTGTGGTACTGGAGAATCTCTCATATTACAGCATGTAGAAATGCTTAATACAAACTGAACACCAAAGAAATAATAGAAAATCTGAAGATGCAAAAAATGGGATGGGAGGACTTCCCTGGTGGTCCAGTAGATAAGAATCTGCCTGCCAATGCAGGGGACATGGCTTCGATCCCTGGTCTGGGAAGATTCCACGTGCCGTGAGACAACTAGATCCATGCACCACAACTGAGTCTACGCACCACAACTCCTGAAACCCGCGTACCTAGAACCCGTGCTCTGCAACAAGAGAAGCCACCACAATGAGAAGCCCACACACCACGACTAGACAGGAGCCCTCACTCGCTGCAACTAGAGAAAGCCCTTGCATGGCAACAAAGACTCAGCACAGTAATAAGAATTTTTTTAAGTGATACGGGCATACGGGAACCTACAAGGGGAACAGTAACCAAATGCCACAGCATATCCCAGGGGGTGGGGTTTATTACCTACATGGGAACAGAGATGTGACTTGGGCCCAATGAAGCAGGGACCTAAAACTGAGACTCTTCATAAAGCTGAGACACCCCTCACCCACAGTGACAGGAGGATTAGAAAAACTGCTCTCTTGCCAAGGAAAGTTGGTCTTTTCCTCAGGTCTTTCCTCTTTTTCTGAGCAGAAAAAGAAAGATTATGTGGGAGATTTCAGTCCCCAGTGGGCCTTGTGTGAATGTGGAGACTTAACACTGGAGGATGTGGGAATCCCAAAGTGAGATACTTGAAACTCCCTGAACCAGAAGAAGCAAAAATGAAACCCCCTGCGAGAAAACCCCCTCCACAGCCCAGAATAGCTCACAGTCACCCAAAGACAGAAAGAGAAAAGGTCAGTATAAAAAAAAAAAAAGACATTTTCAAACAAGGAGAGTCTACCATCCCAAGTCCTTGGCCAAAAGAGCCACTAAAGACTGTTCTTCAGTGCAAAGGAAATTGAAACCAGAAAGAATTTCTTATAACTGCACAATATAAAGACAGCCCAATTTAAAAATGAGTGAAGAACTGGAATAGACATTTCTTTAAAGAGGAAAATGAAGGACCAATAAGCCTAAGAAAACACGCTCAATATCATTAGCCAGTAGAGAACTATGAACAAAAATCACAACGAAATACCAATTCATGCTCACTAGGACAGCTACAATTTTAAAAACCAGTAACAGTAAATGTTGGTAAAGGTATGGACAAATTAGAGCCCTGATACATTTCAACTGTGAGTGTAAAACAAAGCAACCGTGTTGTTGGAAAATAGCTTGGCAGTTCCTCAAAATGCTAAACAGAGCTACCATGTGACCCCGTAACTCTACTCCCAAGTATATACCTATGAGAACTGAAAATATATTTACACAAAAATTTGTACATGAATGTTTGCAATAGCAGTATTCATAAGAGCTAAAGGTAGAACTCAAATGCCCATCAGCTGATGAATGGATAAATACTGCATGACACATTTATACAATGAAATGTTATTTAATATTATAAATAAAAAGGAATAAAAAATAAAAGGATGGATAAATAAAAAGGAATGGAATACTCCCACATACTACAACTTGGATGAACCTTGAAAACAATATAGTTAAGGGCAAGAAGTCAGTCTCCAAACCATCTATTATAGTATTCCACTTATGTGCAATGTCCAGAATAGGCAAATCCATAGAGAGAGAAAGTAGTTTAGTGGTTGCCAAGAGTAGGGAGTAGGAAGGAATGGAGACCTACTACTAATAGATATGGGCTTTGTTTGGGGTGATAAAATTGTCTTAAAATTAGACACTGGTAATGCTTGCACTGTGAATATACTGAAAACCACTGCATTTTATACTTTTAAATGGTGAATATTATGGTATGACTTCCCTGGTAGCTCAGAGGTAAAGAATTTGCCTACAATATAGGAGACTCAGGTTTGACCCCCGTGTTGGGAAGATCCCCTGAAGAAGGAAATGGCAAGCCACTCTAGTATTCTTGCCTGGAAAATTCCATGAACAGAAGGGTCTGGCAGGCTTAGTTCATGGAGTTGCCAAGAGCCGAACATGACTGAGCAATTAACTCTTGTATATTTTCATTATGGTGTGTAAATCATATCTCAGTAAAGCTGTTATAAAATAAAGGATAATGAGGAAAAAACACGTAGGCTGCAGAGAAGTAGAACTTTGAGGAAAATCAGTTCAGTTCAGTTCAGTCACTCTGTCGTGTCTGCTTCTTTGCGACCCCATGGACTGCAGCACGCCAGGCTTCCCTGTCCATCACCAACTCCCAAAGCTTTCTCAAATTCATGTCTATTGAGTCGGTGATGCCATCCAACCATCTCGTCCTCTGTCGTCCCCTTCTCCTCCCACCTTCGATCTTTCCCAGCATCAGAGTCTTTCCCAATGAGTCAGTTATTTGTGTAAGGTGACCAAAGTATTGCAATTTTAGCTTCAGCATCAGTCCTTCCACTGAACACCCAGGGCTGATCTCCTTTAGGATGGACTGGCTGGATCTCCTTGCAGTCCAAGGGACTCTCAATAGTCTTTTCCAACACCACAGTTCAAAAGCATCAATTCTTTGGCACTCAGCTTTCTTTATAGTCCAACTCTCACATCCATACATGACCACTGGAAAAACCATAGCTTTGACTAGATGGACCTTTGTTGGCAAAGTAATGTCTTTGCTTTTTAATATGCTGTCTAGGTTGGTCAAAGCTTTTCTTTCAAGGAGCAATCGTCTTTTAATTTCATGGCTGCAATCACCATCTGCAGTGATTTTGGAGCCCCAAAAAATAAAGTCAGCCATTGTTTCCACTGTTTCTCCATCTATTTGCCATGAAGTGATGGGACCAGATGCTATGGTTTTAGTTTTCTGAATGTTGACTTTTAAGCCAGGTTTTTCACTCTCCTCTTTCACTTTCATCAAGAGGCTCTTTAGTTCTTCTTCGCTTTCTGCCATAAGGGTGGTGTCATCTGCATATCTGAGGTTTTTGAGATATCTCATGGCAATCTTGATTCCAGCTTGTGCTTCATCTAGCCCAGCATTTCACATGATATACTCTGCACATAAGTTAAATAAGCAGGGTGACCAATATACAACCTTGACGTACTCCTTTCTCTATTTGGAACCAGTCTGTTGTTTCCATGTCCAGTTCTAACTGTTGCTTCCTGACCTGCATACAGGTTTCTCAGGAGGCAGGTCAGGTGGTCTGGTATTCCCATCTCTTTAAAAATTTTCCATAGTTTGTTGTGATCCACACAAATACATAAACTCAAACACATATACTGAGGAAAATTTGAACATTAATGAATTAGTTTTCAATTCAAGAAATCAGGAAAACAATCACAGAATAATCTCAAAGAAAGTAGACAGAAGGAAATAATTTGGTAAGAACAAACATCAATAACAGAAAACCAAAGAGAATGTCAGTAAAACCAAGCTCTAGTTTTTTGAAAGTCCTTTGAAAAGACTAAAAAATAGTTAAACTTTATTATGAGAAAGAACAAAGCCCAGACCACAACTAGGAATGGGAAAATGAGCATTCATTACTTTTGAAAAGTAGACTTTTTAAATTCTAAGAGATTCTATGGGCTACTTTAAGATGATAAGTTTAGCTCTTGGAAAAATGTTAATTTCGTCAGAAAAAAAAAGTCTAAAATGTTCATAGGGGAAATTATAAACATCTATTGCAGATAAAAATGAAGACTTAAATATATGGTGGAAATCTCCTACCATATTGTTCTGTAGTAATTGTCTCTGTAGTAACACTGCCTTTCTTCTCACTCCTTAAGTGAGTTTTTAATTAGAGAGTTGATTTATCTGACTTCCATGGGCTCCATTTGCTCTACTGGATGGAGCTAGCCTATTAAACTGTCTAGAGTTGGACACGACTGAAGCGACTTAGCAGCAGCAGCAAGAAATGCAGATTCACCCTCTCTGCTGCCTGTCTTCACTCCAGCTGACCTTAAGTAACAAAGCTGGCTGGATTATTTACTTTGTAAGTCCAAACTTTCCCTCTTTCACATATTCACTGAAAAGCTATACAACGATATTCCAGGTAGCATCCTTTAACAAAGGGAAAATTGGAAGTAATCTAAATATTCAATGATGGGACAATAGATAAAAATAAAATTGAAGAATATTTACACTGTAGAACACCACAGAGTCTTAAAATACGTAAGATAGCTCTACACTCATCGAAGTGATTAAATCTCAAAAACAACATTTCAAGAGATATTTATAAAAATTTTTACAAACCATGAAACAATATTGAATCTTGTTTATGGGTGCAAACACACATGTTAAGAACATAAAAATATGAAATAACTTCAGGATAGAGATTACTTTTGGGGTTCAGGGAAGGGAATTTAAAAAGGAAGCTTTCATCTTTATCTATCATATAATTTTATTTCTTCAAAAAAATATTTGAAGCAAGAGCAATGAAATATCAGCACATATTAAAACTGGTTAGTGATTATCTAATGCTTTACTATTGCCACTGATTTTTATAATTTTACATGGTTTAATAATTGAAGAAACAAAATGAAGCTTTATAAGAGCTTCATTTATATGTATTCCTCAAATTTTTTCTAAGTGAAGTCATCAGCTACATTTACATCTCCTTAATTATATATGAGAAACACATTCCTTAAAAACTAATAATACATGGGTAAACCTATGGCTGATTCATGTTGATGTTTGACAGAAAACAACAAAATTCTGTAAAGCAACTATCCTTCAATTAAAAATAAATAAATAAAATTTTAAAAACTAATAATAGAAAAGTAACTTCACATTTGTCAATTGTCACTATGATGTCAAATATCTATACATTTTGAAGAAAACAAAAATATATATATACAACTAAAATCTTTTTAGTTGTTTTTGGAGAAGGGTAAATACCAGAGAAGAGCATTTTCTCCATCTTTATGTGGTGTGGAAATGGACTTGAAGGCTATAAAGAAAGAACATAATTCTTTATCCCAAAGAATCCATCTAGAATGGACCACTTGAATGAAGCCAGAAATGACTGTCTAGTGCTTGGGGGCTTTTTAAGAGGATTTGAGGGACTTACTTGGATTCTTAGATATTTGAAATAGGATAACCAACTTTCAGCTTTGAGGTACCTGTGGACCTTAAGTTCAGTTGGTTTCTTTCTGGTAAGACGAAGTTTTCCTATGTCCAGCTTCCAAAATGTTATCTCAATTTCACCTGCAAAAATTAGATTATCCATTTTATGTGAGGGAGTTAGAAACTTGGCACTTGACTTTGTATACATAGTGTATGGCTTCTTAGAGTCAGGGCCCTTTGGACACCACAAACGTTGAAAAGATTACGGAGTCCTTTTACCTCATTGATAATTCAAATTTCTACTTTGACACAAAACTTTCATGTATGCTAAAATTAAGAGTTCCTTTCTATATTTTTGAGTGTGAAGTTCTGGAAAACTATGTCAAAGTTGGGCTTCCTGGGTAGCTCAGCTGGTAAAGAAACCACGTGCAATGCAGGAGACCCCAGTTCGATTCCCAGGTTGGGAAGATCCCCTGGCGAAGGGATAGGCTACCCACTCCACTATTCTTAGGTTTCCCTGGTGGCTCAGTCGGTAACGAATCTGCCCGCAATGTGGGAGATCTGGGTTGGGACGATCTCCTGGGGGAGGGCATGGCAACCCACTCCAGTATTTTTGCCTGGAGAATCCCCATGGACAGAGGAGCCTGGCAGGCTACAGTTCACAAGGCCGCAAAGAAGCAGATGCTACCTAGCAGCTAAGCACAGCACAGCACACGTCAAAGTTAACTTGTTTATTTATAGAGAAAGAATACTTTTGCTCTGCTGGTACTCTGAACACATCATAATCTGTGGGGCTGTTGCACGCTGTCTCAGCTAAGTTAAAGGGTTCTTTAAAGCAACCCATTATTTTAAAATTTAGAAGTGACTAGAAAAAGCTACTAGAGGTTCTAAGTTTTCACAATTGTTTCAGGAATCAGATTCTAGACTGAAAAAGCAAACACTCAAGTAGTTAACCAGGTAGCTCAGATGGTAAAGTGTCTGCCTGCAATGTAGGAGACCCAGGTTTGATCCCTGGGTCGGGAAGATCCCCTGGAGAAGGAAATGGCAATCCACTCCGGTACTCTTGCCTGGAAAATTCCACGGACAGAGGAGCCTGGTAGGCTACAGTCCATGGGATCGCAAAGAGCTGGACACTACTGAACAACTTCACTTTCACTTTCAAGCAGTTAAATGATTAAGTACCACAGGGCTGAAGCCCAACATTGAGATGCTCATTTATGTTCTCCCATCCTCTGACATGGGAGAAGGTAATGGCAAACCACTCCAATATTCTTGCCTGGAGAATTCCGTGGACAGAAAAGCCTGGTGGGTTGCAGTCCATGAGGTCTCAAAGAGTCAGACATGACTGAGCAACTAACACTTCACTTCACATCCTCTGATGCAAAACTAGAATGTGAGACACCTGTGCAGTTTAGACCTATGACCTTCTGCATATGTTACATGAACCTTTGAAAAAACTATACTCTTCAGCTTCAGGACTGCTTTTGTTGTGATTGACAGAGTGCAATTACTGAAATAAGATTGTCTTGAGATGTCTTTCGCAGCCAATGCTACAGACTTCCCCAAATAAAAGTCATGTAGAAATATATTTTTTTAAGTTTCAAAAATAAGGTTAATTGGAACAGAAGATAGAGCTAATTAATTTTAAGCTTGTGCCATATTACTTTATATTTTCATAAACTTGTTTTGGCAAACTTGTTGAGAGCAGAGACTGTCTATCTGTGACATTCTGCACAGTATCCAATGAGGTGATTGGAGAAATGTCCAGGTGTTACATTACAAATCATGTCAACTCTTTTCAAGTTATGTGAAGACATTAAAAAGTATATGAATTAAAATTCACATTAAACTAAAAATTTAATTTTTTAAAACAAATATACAGAACTACCTGAGATATTTTTGTAAAAAGTCCTCTTTTTTGTATGATTCTCCAGTAGTCATGTATGGATGTGAGAATTGGACCATAAAGAAGGCTGAATGCCAAAGAACAGATGCTTTCAGGTTGTGGTGTTGGAGAAGACTCTTGAGAGTCCCTTAGACTGCAAGGAGATCAAACCAGTCAGTCCTAAAGGAAATCAACCCTAAATATTCATTGGAAGGACTGATACTGAAGCTGAAGCTCCAAAATTTGGCCACTTGATGCAAAGAACCAACTCATTGGAAAAGACCCTGGTGTTAGGAAAGATTGAGGGCCGGAGAAGAAAGGGGTAGCAGAGGATGAGATGGTTGGATAGCATTACTGACTCAGTTGAAGGAGAGGGGAGCCTTGCGTGCTGCGATCCATGAGTTCACAAAGAGTCGGACATGACTTAGCTATTGAATGATAATGATGACCAAATTGATTTAGTAAATCCAAGAACACCACCAATCAATCTGTTAATTAATCAATGTTATTAAGTCCTTGTGATATGAAAAGAATCTTAACAGTTACTGTGTGGAATTTTTTTAAAGGCATAAAGGTTTTGCCCTTAAGAGGTTTATAATTTGGTCAAGAAGAAAAAGCTTAAGTATGTGACTGAAAAACTAACACACATTAAAACATAAATTGCATAAGACAAAAAAACACAAAAGCAGACAGAGGCAATGCATGATCAGCAGTCCAATCTAAATAAATATAATGCTTTTGTAAAAGGAAGAAATTATTGCAGAACAAAATTTGCTATACGAAAATTTCACTATTTAACCAGGAAACACTGAAGGACGGGCCAGTCACACAGACCAGTTGGGCAAGAGTTGCTCCAGTGTTAAGACCAAACTAGGTCAGACTGTCTGGGTATTTACATGTCTTCAAGGTTGTGAACTGAGGTTGTAAGCAGGGGAAAGATTGGAGTAAACAAGCTGAGGTTGGAAAACCAAAATGCTGAGTGCCTTGCGCACCTCATGGGAAAACTTCTGCTCTACCAACGGGACGCATTTGATGTGCTTAATATGGATGGATACATTTGCATGTACTCTTACAAAATGGGTAGTATTGTTTCAACTGCATGCTAACTCTGTCTCAGCCTTAATGAGATATAGTTCACATACCATACAGTTCAACCATTTAAAATGGATTAATCTTCTCTGCACTGATGCAAGACTAGCAACAAGGCCTACTTTCATTCTGTTCTAAGTTATAGCATCTGAACAGAGATGCATTAGGTTTGCTAGTTCTTTCCCCCAACTATGCTGTCTCTGTACCAGTTAAAATCATCTATTAATAGATGCTTCCACTTTGTGAAATAGTCTAATTTTTCTAAGCTGTAATTTTTGTTTGAAAATGCTCAGCAAATGATTTTTAAAAAGTCATGAGAGCCCAAAATAATAGAAAATAAAATGAACAAATCATTGGTTTTTAGTACCTTCACAGAGTTGTGCAACTGTCACCACAATATATATTACTATATTCTTATTTTCCTATAAAGAAACTGAACCTACTGGGGAGACACTAACCATCGCCTCTCTGCCAGTCTTCGACAACCATGAATCTACTTTCTGTCTGGATAGATTTACTTCTTCTGGACATTTTGCATCAGAGAAACCATACAATGTATCTTCTTTTGTGTCTCACTTTTTCACTTAACAAGGTTTATTCATATTGCAGCACAAATAGGTATATACTTCATTCCTTTTTATGGCTATATGATATTTCATTGTATGAATTTACTATATTTTGCTTTATCCACTCCAATTGAATGGATAACTTTTGGGCTATTATGAATAATGCTGCTATGAACATTCATGTACAAGTGTTTGTGTGAACATATGTTTTCAGTTCTCCTGGGTGGAAATGTAAGAATGGAACTGCTGCATCATATGGAATGTCTATATTTAGCATTGGGAGGAACTACCAAACTTTTTCAAAGTAGCTGCGCAATTTTACATTCCCATCAGCAATCTCTTCTCAATTTCACCAACACTTCTTATTTCTCTTTTTTGTTACAACCATTGTAGTAGATGTAAAGTGGTATTTCAGTGTGTTTCTGATTTGCATTTCCCTGATAGTTAATATTCTTAGGCATCTTTTCATGTGCTCATTGACCATTTTTATATCCTCCTTGGAGAAATGTGTATTTCAATCCTTTGTCCCTTTTGAAATCAGGTTATCTGTCTTTTACTGCTGAGTTGGAAGAATTCTTCTTATATACTTTAGATACAAGCTATTTGTCAGGGTTGAGTTTCTAATTTCTTAATAATGTCCTATGAAACAGAAAAGCTTTGCATTTTGATGAAGTACAAATTATCTATTTTTTCTTTTGTTTCTTGTGCCTTTGGCATCACATCTAAGAAATGATTATGAAACACAAAGTCACAAAGATTTACCCCTATGTTATCTTACAAGAGTTTTATAATTTTAGCTTTTACATTTGATCCAATTTGAGGTAATTTTCATATATTGGTGGCTCAGACAGTAAAGCGTCTGCCTACAATGTGGGAGACCCGGGTTCAGTTCCTGGGTTGGAAAGATCTCCTGGAAAAGGAAATGGCAACCCACTCCAGTATTCTTGCCTGGAAAATCCCATGGATGGAGGAACCTGGTAGGCTACAGTCCATGGGGTGGCAAAGAGTCGAACACAACTGAGCGACTTCACTTTCACATATTCTGAGGTAGGAATTCCATTTCATTCATTTGCACATAACTATCTCATCCCAGAGTCATTGGTTGAAAATACTATTCTTTCCCCATTTAATTTTCTTAACACTCTTGTCAAAAATCACGTGAGTGTGTTAAGTCACTTCAGTCGTGCCCAACTCTGCACAACCCTACAGACTGTAGTCCATCAGACTCCTCTGTCCATGGGATTCTCCAGGCAAGAATACTGGAATGGTTTGCCATGCCCTCCTCCAGGGGATCTTCTGGACCCAGGGATCAAACCTAGGTCTTTCCATCTCCTGTGTTGGCAGGTGGGTTCTTTACCACTAGCGCCACCTGGGAAGCCCCTAACAAACATCAGCTGACTCTAAATGTGAGGGTTTACTTCTGGATTCTCAGGTCCTTCTATTAATCTAGATGCCTGTCCTTATGCCAATACCACAATGTCTTAATTACTGTTGCTATTTAAACTGTTTTGAAATGTTTGACTTTTCCAATTTTGTTATTTGTTAAGGCGGCATATTTTTTATTCATAGCATTTTATTTTTTATCTACATATCCCTTTTGTAGTTGATTTTGAAACAAAGACCTAGTGATAATTTTACATAAAAGCTGTCTTTTCCTCTTTGTGGAGGTGTCCTGTCATTCTCTTCTTTGGGTTGATGTAAACACCAAAACTCCTCTTTCTGGAACTGACGGAGGCAAAGCTTCCAAACAAAAGCCTTCTGTGAAGGTGGCAGTTCTTCCTTCTTCCTCCAAGTTCCTTCTTAAAGCAGATCTCGTCTCTTTGCATTGTTTTTTTAAACTCTTGAGACCTTTAGGAGAATTGCTCTATCTCTGATAATTCCAGTCGAACTGCTCAAGCTGAAACTGAGTGAGTGAATGCATTAATAACAGGCTTTTCTATAAACTCCTTTGCTCTATACCTCTTTCCAATGCTCTCTTCCACATTACTAGGGAATAGTTGAGTCTCTACAAACGATCCATGGTCAATTGATGACATTAGTTGAATAAAAGCCAGTTTTAAATGTTAATAGCAGTTAACCAAAAAGAAATCCAAGTCTATAATTTCTAAAATTACTTTACCTACAAATACTTCATATATGTTGTTGCATATAGAAGTAGAACAACTAACACTTATGTAGTACCCTCAGTGTTCCAGACACTATTTAAGTGCTTTTCCTATTTTAACTCATTCATTCCTCTTAATGATACTACAAGGTACTATTATTTTCATCTCACAGATGAGGAAATCAATGCATGTGGAGATTAAGTAATTTGTTCAAGGTTACATTAGTATTAAGTTGCAGAGTCAAGCTGAAACTTGGACAACCTTGCTCCAAAGTGTGTGTGTGTGTGCCACCTGTTCATACCAACATGGTATAATACCATCACATGGTAGAGGTAATTAGAGAATACCACAACACATGATAGTGTGCAGTGTGGTTCAGAGAGTGTAAAAGCAATCAGAGAAGAAAGAGGTCCTTACGAATAGAAATGACTGGAAAAGAACTTCCTAAGTAGAGAAGATAGGAGAAGGCCATAGGTCAGTTTGCTCTAAGTAAATTTACCAAATGATCAAATTATCAAATGACAAATTTGCTAAAATTTGTCAAGAAATTCACTGCAGCTAGTTATGGTAACACTGCAGCTGTTACGTAAGAGCCATCCACATAGCTAAGAGCAGAAAGGGATAGAGGTATCTAAATTGTGAGACTGATAGTTATTTAACAAGTCTAACAAGTCTCTAGCTATAGGGTTATAGCAATGCTTCAAGGAAGCTGAAAAGTGAGGAAAGTCCCCAGTAAGGCAATGAGTTGGTCATTCAGTACATTCATCATTTGTGGAATTGATTTTTGGTGAACTGGCTTATGGCAAATTCACTGACAATGAATTGATTTTTGCTGCATGCGCCTGATTCAACATCTAGAACTGGAAGTTATGAACATTGGTTTGGTCCTACAATCCCCAAATCAATGACCTTGAATCCTTTTTTACTGTAACCTACAGTAAGGAATACACATTTGCACTTTACAGTGTGACCACACACACACATACACCCCCAAGATTCACATTGCTCTTACCTCAGGCAATGCACTCTGGTATTTTCTATTATATTTCTTTTTTTTCCAAACTGGTTACAACACAATAAAATGATTTTGCAAGCATTCAATTGGTTATGACCTGCAGTTTAGAAAACCTCATAACAGAAAACCTGTTGTAACTTTGAATACACAGTACAAGGTTAATAGTCCTATAGCACCAGACTAACATGCGTAATACTATTCTGGAGAAAATAACGGATATAATTCTAACTCAGTGTTCCAGGATACAGTTCTCCACTTATAATGAAACAGGGAACATTCTGTCTATTAATACTCTAAATTCTGCTGTGAGGCTGTTGGGAGATCTTGCAGATCCAAATTGCTGGTATTGCTGCCATGACCTGGTGGGTACCTGTGGAGCTAGTTAAGGGGCTGAGGGCAGGAGTTTGCCTTGACCACCAGATGCCTCACTAGTGGGGCCGTCCTTTTCCTCTACTAAATTTACCAGTTCCACTTTTCACTGCTAGAACTTGCTATCTGGTGACTGTAAGAATTGCTCTTTCCCTTGTTCCACTAATAAACCAAATGCTATTTTTCACTGCCTCTCCTATCCTGAAATCAAGTCATCAATCCTTCAAGCTTTTCTAAGAGGGGTATGGTGCTAGTGAAAAGAAGATGTAGATGGGCCACGTAGGAAAGAAAGGATTACACACAGATTCTTACGGTGGGTTGTCAAGTACAGCAACATTGATTTACCACCATCTTGAGAAAAACCAGACTTGGGCTGGTTTGACAGGGTTTTCAGGTCATCTGGCTATTTTAGGATATTATTTATAATTCAGTGACATATAAATATTAGAGGGAAAAATAATTTTTTTAAAGTATATCATGTGCTATCATATAATGTCCCTTCATTTACCATAGATTTAAACAATTTAGATGCTGGTTATACTTCAAGTGTAAAATGCTGAAGGCCTATTCTGCCCTTTTGAGTTCAATTAAATTTTTAATTACTTGGTAAATGGAACTTCAGGAAGGAGAAGTGACATTTCACTCAAAGACTTTTCTAAAGTTAAGAATTGAACAGCAATATTTTTATGTGCTATTGTTGGCTGATGACCAAACAACACTGTTGTTCAGTTTTAACCAACTCCATTCGTTCAATTCCAAGGGATTTGTACCAAACCTATTGAATGCTAGGACTTCCCCGGTGACTCAGCGGTAAAGAATCCACCTGCAATGCAGGAGCCACAGGAGACACAAGTTCAACGTCTGGGTCCTGGGTTGGGAAGATCCCCTGGAGGACGGCATGGCAACCCACTTCAGCATTCTTGCCTGGAGAATCCCATGGACAGAGGAGCCTGGTGGGCTACAGTCCATAGGGTCGCACAGAGCTGGACACGACATGACTGAAGAGACTTAGCACGCACGCACACACACTGAATGCTAACAGAAAAGACTGGAGTCAAAGATAAAGAATAAGGAAAATATCTGGGACTTACAAATCTCTGAGATTATGCTCTTTGCAGCTGGAATTTTCCATACTGGAGTCAACCCAAAACTTATTTTAAAGAGAAACTTTGATTAGCATTCCTTCAGTTACGAGGACATTATAAAGCAAAGTGTTTTCATGCGCCTTTGTTTTAGATTATTTTTCTTTCTCATCCATGTGAGCATCTTTAGAAGAAAAAGAAGAGCTGCACTTTGAAACAGACTTCACTGAACAAGGTGAGTGTGAAGTATTCAGTGTGCAAAACTGAGAAAACACAAAACTGAAAGTATTATATCAGCATTTGAGTATCTTGAATGCCTACTGGGCCTGCTGAATGATCTCACTGAATGCATAAGAATCTGCTCTGGTCCCACATTCTCTGGTGTCACCCTGCTACCTCTGTGAGTTGAAGGGTTAACACTAATGAGGTGACATGGCAGGCATGGTCCCTGTTTCAGTTACTCAGCATCATTCTGAGAAATTTTATTACTTTTACCACCAACTAAACTTCCAGCTCCAATGAACTGCTGGGACATCTTGTGCTACTGCTCCCAATAGCACTGGCCGAGGACTGTGAGTGATTACGGTATGGTTGCTCAAAAAACCTTCAAATGCCTGGTACCTTATCAGCACTCGATAAATACTGGTTGACTGATTAAGTGCCGCCTGATTATTATACAAGAATACCTTTATTCTTCCTGGAAGCAGTGACATAGAGTGGGAAGAATACCAAATTTAGGGTTAGTAGCCTATCCTGCTAATTTGCCAGCCAAGTGATTTGGGGCAGGATGAAAAGTTCTCCCTGAGGCTCCATTTCCAAGTCTATAAAATGGGAGGAAGAAATCGGTCTCGAAAAAGAGTCGTGCGAGAAATAGGGTGACAGAACGTAAAACATCTGCCTCATGAGGGAAGTCTCAGCAAGCGCTGGGTGGATCAGATCCCAAATCACTCATTCTCAGGAATGAGTACGTCCCTAATGTTGCTCTTTCCACAAATAATTTTCTTCTATATATTTATTTTGTTCTCTGGATTATCTAGTATTCCTCCTCCCTTAAAAACAATCAACTCATTTTTGGCAAAGTGCCGATGCAGGCAAAAATAATAGGAATATGAAATATTACAATGTCAATAAAAAAGGGAGGAAAACCTTCTTTGAGAAACTAGGAAGCTCACCAGATAGCTTCAGGCTCCTCTGTGTACATTAATAAGGGAGGCAATGAATCCAGTGGCAAATTCCCTGGGTTAAAACATTTGGAGCTTTTTACAGAGAATCCAACGGATTTAAGTTTATGTCATCCTCTCATCAGGGATGGTCTCCTGGCAGTCACCTGAGCTGGCATTATTGTTAGATTAATATGAAAATTTATGACAGATGCTGAAATACTTCCCTTTAAATAAAATAAAATTAACATCCACGGAAGAAGAAAGAGATACAAGAGAAGGGGCTAAAAATCAGCTGAATTAGAAGGGGCCACTCCAAACATATGCTCATCCTCTAAAGATACTAACAGCTTGGGTCTGGGACAGGCCAGACTGTTTGGGAGCTGCTTTTTCTCTTCTGTGAGACCAGAGGATAATCAGTAACTGCCACGTGAGTAGCAGAGCTGGGCCTGGGCCTGACACTCAGTGAGGAATACTGGTTGCAGACAACACTCTTGCAAAGTCCTGAGTCTCTTCAGCCTTCAATGCAGAACCTTAAGTACCACCCAACATGCAGTCAGCTGTTTCAGGATGATAATTCCTTTTAGGAAAAGATAGCAATTTTAAAATTGGCTTAGAAATGTCCTTATATTTCAGAAGATTTTGATTTCCAATGATATTCCCATATAATTTTCATCCCTGAAAATTTTAGTGTCTGAAAAATTAAAAAAACCTAAATCTTCTTGGAATTAGTTCAACTGACTTTGTCACTAGCTCTTTCTAAAGGAGATGACTCTTCAAAAACAAAACTTTGAGACCCTCCGAGATATCAAGTGATTTAAAATAAGAGGAAGTGTTTATTTCCAAGGTCTTATTCTGTCTGGTCCACTGATATCTTATCTTAAAATGAGTTGGCACTCCAGTATTTTCATATGTGCTAATGAGCTATAACAACAGTTTCTGTTCAGTCACTAAATCGTGTTTAACTCTTTGCAACCCCATGGACTGCAGCACGTCAGGCTTCCCTGTCCTTCACTATCTCCCGGAGTTTGCTCAAACTCTTGTCCATTGCCCACCCATTTAAATGACTCTAGTAATAAAGAAGATAGTCTTGTGGTTTCCCCCAACATTAGGAGTGCTTCTCAAAGAAAACTCATTCTTAGTTTACCTTTCCCTCTCTCAGACTAGGGTAGGATATGACTTATTTTGTAGGTGACAAATTGAGGAGAGTAAATGCTTCCTTTGAAGCTTTCATATCTTACCATCTTCTCCTACAATTGGTCCTGCAGACACTCCGCCACTAAATCATCTGAAACAACAGATGCATCCTGCAATTACCAATAAATATGTGTTTGGGGAGGGCTCTCTGCAGACGTTTCCTGTGTTTTAGAGCCATTACTACATTGACACTTTTACTTTTTCATCTTAGAAATTACTTTTCTTTATAATTTAATTAGAGATGGAAGTCAGTGAAGGTGTCCTCTTAGCAAATGCAGAGCAGTACTAAACTGAGTCCCCAAATCAAGACTGTTTCCCTCACCTCATGAGTTGTATTTTTCACTTTTCTAACTTTGCAAAAACACTTTAATTTCTTAATGTACTTAAAAGCATGCTGTGTCCACAGTGTGCGCTGAATATATCACAAGGATCAGTCTTTTCATGTTACAATTCTTTCCCCCCGCCTTTTTATTTTATATTGGAATATAGCCAATTAGTAGGCTTCCCAGATGGCTCAGTGGTAAAGAATCCAACTCCCAATGCAGGAGATGTGGGTTCGATTCCTAGGTTGGGAAGATTCCCTGGAGAAGGAAATGGCAACCTACTCCAGTATTCTTGCCTGGGACATCCCATGGACAGAGGAGCCTAGCATGTTACAGTCCATGGGGTCACAAAAAAGTCAGATATGGCTTAGTAACTAAACGACATAGACAATTATCAATATTGTGATAGTTTCAGATGGACAGTAAAGGGACTCAGCCATACATATAAATGTATCCATTTATTCTCCCCCAAACTTCCCCCCATCCAGGCTGCCACATAACACTGAGCAGAGTTCCCTGTGCTATACAGTAGGAGTTTGCTGGTTATCATTTTAAATATACTAGTGTGTACATGGCAATCTCAAGCTCCCTAATTATCCCTTCCCTAACTTACCTTGTAAATAAGTTTGTATCATTTCTTTTTAGATTCCACATGTAAAGGATGTCATACAACATTTCTCCTTCTCTGACTTATTTCACTTAGTATGACAATCTGTAGGTCCATCCATGTTGCTGAAAATGACATGATTTCATTCTTTTCAATGACTGAGGAATATTTCATTGTATACATGTACAGCCATGAAAGTAAAAGACGCTTACTCCTTGGAAGGAAACTTATGACCAACCTAGATAGCATATTCAAAAGCAGAGACATTACTTTGCCAACAAAGGTCCGTCTAGTCAAGGCTATGGTTTTTCCAGTGGTCATGTATGGATGTGAGAGTTGGACTGTGAAGAAGGCTGAGGGCTGAAGAATTCATGCTTTTGAACTGTGGTGTTGGAGAAGACTCCTGAGTCCCTTGGACTGCAAGGAGATCCAACCAGTCCATTCTGAAGGAGATCAGCCCTGGGATTTCTTTGGAAGGAATGATGCTAAAGCTGAAACTCCAATACTTTGGCCACCTCATGCGAAGAGTTGACTCATTGGAAAAGACTCTGATGCTGGGAGGGATTGCGGGCAGGAGGAGAAGGGGACAACAAAGGATGAGATGGCTGGATGGCATCACTGACTCGATGGACGTGAGTTTGAGTGAACTCCGGGAGTTGGTGATGGACAGGGAGGCCTGGCGTGCTGCAGTTCATGGGGTCGCAAAGAGTCCGACATGACTGAGCAACTGAACTGACTGAACTGAACCGTATCTTCTTTATCCATTTACCACGTCTTAGCTATTGTAAACAGTGGTGCAGTTAACACTGGGGTGCAAGTATCTTCTTGAACTATGGTTTTCTCCAGATATATGCCCAGGAGTGGGATTTCAGGGTTATATGGTGGCGCTGTGTTTAGTTTTTTAAGGAACCTCCATACTGTTCTCCATAGTGATTTAACCAATTTACATTCCAACCAACAGTGTAGGAGGGTTCTCTTTTCTCTGTAACCTCTCCAGTATTCATTGTTTGTAGATTTTTTTTTGATGATGGCCATTCTGACCAACGTGAGGTGATACCTCATTACAGCTTTGATTTGCATTTCTCTAATAATTAGTGATGCTTAGTATCTTTTCATGCGCTTTTTGGCCACCTACATGTCCTCTTGGAAGGATGGGGGAAGGGACAGTTAGGGAGTTTGGGATCAACATGTACACACTGCTACATTTAAAATGGATAACCAATAAGGACCTACTGTATAGCACATGGAACTCTGCTCAGTGCTACGTAGCAGCCTGAATGGGAGGGGACTTTGAGGGAGACTGGATACATGTATATGTATGGCTGCAGTCCACCTGAAATTATCACAACATTTTTAATTGGCTACACTCCAATATAAAATAAAAAGTTTTTAACAAATTTAACGTCTATGAAGTACTTATCACATACTGCCATATAGTAAATGCTCAATAAATAATTTATAACTGTTAATAATTTTTAACTTCCTATGCTTCCTGGAAACTTTCCAAGATCCTCTTCCTACAAACTTTCAGATTTGTTTCATGTTACAGATATGACTCCTTTTCTGTCATTCTCTTCTTCTGTATTTCGGAGTCCCACTCCTCAGTTCTTTCTCCCCTTTTCCCTTCCTTCTCTCTTTACATCCCTCCTTCTCTCTCTCTCTCTCCCTTCAATTATTGCCAATAAGAGCTAATTAGAATGCATATAGAAATTAATTATCACCTTCTTCTAAAGAAAGTGCACAGTTAAATTTGCAAATGAACTCATATCACTTTCAGGAAAGAGAACTTCTTCCTCATTAGGGAGCAAATGTGATTGATGCTCAGATCCTATGGAGTCTTAGATAGCTTGTGTTTGGTAGCGACCTGTCTCAGCTGGTAAGGAATCTGCTTGCAATGCAGAAGACCCTTGTTCAATCCCTGGATTAGGAAGATCCCCTGGAGTAGGACATGGCAACCCACTCCAGTATTCTTGCCTGAAGAATCCCATGGACAGAGGAGCCTGGTGGGCTACAGTCCATAGGATCACAAAGAGTCAGACACGACTGAGTGACTAAGCACAGCACAGGACACAGCGACCTAAGTCAACCCCCGTTACTTGAGCATCTACTACATGCAAGGCACTGAGCTAGGGGCTCTGGGGAGGCAAGGATGATGAAGAGGAGATGGTCCCTCCCTCTGGGGTCTTATTAGCCGGTGGAAAATGTTGACATGGACACAAGTGGCTCTCATGCAAGGCAGGCTCTGGAAGTTCTAGGGAAAGGGCATCTTCTCACTTTCTGTACCCCCAGCACCCAGAAGGGGCCTGCCTGTTAGCAGGTGCTTAAAAGTACTTCCTTCAGACGTAGGCAGGAGGATAGAAGTGCACCATGTGTCACAAATTTGGAGAACAAATGTTTTAAAGAACACACAGCTGCCCTGGTCACTTGGGTCTGGGGTGCGGTGCTGGCTCAGCGTGATGCATAACCCTAAACTCCTGTTCTCGAGATCGATGCCTCTCAGGATCCAGAGATGCATTGTTTCACACGCCTTGTCCCCTAGTCTTGACAGGTCGAGAAGGTCTGTGGCTATACTGCTGCCCATGTTGGAGATCAACATTAATTTATAGTTGGGGAGAATCTTACTAGTAGATGTATTCAATAAGAGAAGAGAAAAATAAGCTAACTTGTCAAATCTGTCCCTCTGATAACAGGAATGCAATGGATTCCTGAACAACCGCATGTCATATCCTAGGCGTCCGAGTGTCCATGTCCTTGCTTTTCTTTTTGACCTATCTCGTGGGTCCTGGGCTACTCACTCATTGGGCCAGTATTCACAACAGTAACACACAAACGCTAAGAAAAAATTTGCAATATTAAGTAATGTATATGACCTAGATTTGTATTTGTGTAGGTATAGACAAATCATGTGAAGTATGTTGCTATTCCTTACATTGGCAACCGTATGGATATTGAATGCTAGGATTGCAAATAGTTTGATCCTAATAAAATACTTGATTACACTTAATTAAATTTTTTTTAAATTTTAAATTCAATTTTAAATATTTTTTATTTAAAAATTTGATATATCTTTAGTCCTCATCCAGTTAGCCCATCAATGGAACACCAGATATAAATATAATTGTCTTTAATATTTTGTTGCCAGTCATGTAAAAAAAATCACAACTTTACACAGTGTTCAGTTTTGTCTTTATGAAAGTATATATATCAAGGTAGAAGCCTAAAATATATTTTATCCACTGTTGGTTTACATTCTGACTTTTAACTAATTTAAAATGTTGTTATGGGGCCTTCATGTGTACTTACCCTGCCCCTTCAAAGGTTAAGAATGGGCCAGGCCCAGGGGTGGTGGTGGCCAGAGTTTGGGTGTGGAGTGGATTTAAGGAAGAGTTTTCAGAAGAAGAGGGCTCATAGGTTAGAGTGGAGGAAAAGATAGCATGACCTGCTCCCAACCTGGGGAACAGATATTGTGGTGGGAGCCCAGGTACAAGACAGGGTGAACTGTGCTGAGAACCCAGCAGTCAACGGTGGTAGGCTGGGCGTGTGATGAAGGCAGGTGGCAGGTCTATGCTGATCTCATTTCTTGACTTTGAGTGGTGCCCAGCACACAGGAGCAAATGCGTTTAATATTTGATAAATGAAAGAAAGAAGGAATCTGGACTCTATGTAACACGGAACCACTAAAGAGTTTGAGTAGAGGTGATAGAATCAGAACTGTAGTTAAGAAAGAAACGGACAAGGGTGCCTGAAATTTATTTGAAAGTTTAGCTGTTGGAGGTAGAAAGAGTAATATGCTAACCTACATGTTACTAATTTATATCTATTGTGATTTGTTACTTCATGAACATACAAATGTGGATATTTGTAATTATACAGAATGAATGAAAAAAGAAATCTGGAATCTGCACTCTATATTCTATGTAATATGGAACCACTAAAGAGTTGGAGGCCTAACCAGACATTTAATGGTCCATAAAACTCCTAAGTTTTAGGTATAATGGCTCTAGGGCTGTGCTGTCTGGTAACACTGGTCACTGTCTATATGTGCCTTTTGAGCATCTGAAATGTGACTCAAATGATGTTCAATATGTTCTGAAGAGTAAAGAACACACTGGATTTCAAAGATGTAGTAAAAAAATAATGACAAAATCTCATTAGTAATATTTTATATATTGATTACATACTGAAAAAGTAATATTTCGGATATACTGTATAAATTACATTATTGAAATTAATTTCACTTGCTTCTTTTTAGTTTTTCTAATGTGGCTACTAGGAGATTTAAAATTACATACGAGCCTTGCATTTGCAGCTTGCATTACATTTTATCAGATGGCACTGCTCTAGTGGATATCACTTTTGTATACTTCTTTAGCAGTTTTTACCCCAAAACAATGCAAATCAATTACAAAATGAAGGCACAAATGTTGCAAAAGATGAAGAAGTTGACTAAACCACCAGAAGTGACACCAAACTTCCTGGATCATGTGTAAGGTCTTGTCAGCATAGGACTTAGCAGAGTTGGACCAGTGGACCACAAAAGAAGAGAAAACCAACAAGGACATTGATTCAAAGAAAGAAACTGAATATTACAGAAGGACCTTGGAGAAATGTACGAAGTCTTCAAATATATATATATATATTTTTTGGAAAAATGATAGTCATGATTAAGCCATAAAACTTAAACAGAAGAATATTGCCTTATACACCAAAAAAGAGCAACCAACAGGATTCAACAGAATTCAAAGAATCATTCAGAGTTGCAAAGGTAAGTAGAATTTGGCTAACTGTGAGATAAATCAAATTTCCTTAGTTGCAGTTTTAAATATAAAATCCCGATTCAGCTGGCTTTCATTATTCACTACAAAAATTTAGTTTCTGATTTTAAATACTTTCAAATATAAGCAAAATATTTAGATGGCTGGTTAATAAAAAGGAATCTCATACGTATATATAGTATAAACTATTTTCCTTTAGATTAAAACATAAGCAACAGGGTTTTGTCTTGTATAGTTTGGGGGTTTTAACCAGTATTTGGGTGGAGGGCCTTGGTCTTTTGAGTATGGGTCCACTATCCAGAGGCTTTCTCACATTTCTCATGGTCTACAGTTTTCACTCTGTCTTTCAAGCAAAGTGAAAACTGAGAGACATGTACAAAGTTCTTATAGAATTGAATGCTTTTTTCTCCACTCTTTCACAATTCTCATATCCATAACTGATTTGACAGAGACTCTTTTCAGTGTCTCGCTTGCACTCATTCTTTCAAGGCATTTAACTTAGTTTTCATCAGAATAACTTTTTGTTTTGCACTTACATAGTCATGTTTAATAGGACTTAATTAAATTCTATAAGGACAGTTACAGCAGCTATAGTCAGATTTGGGAACAAATATGGTGGATTCGCTGAGGTCCATAACTCAAATGGTGGGAGCAGAAGTGAGCAGGTATCATGAGCGTTCATTATGCTGCAGCATCCCTCTGCCTGCTGCACACCACACCAGGAATGACAGGTATCTGTTACTAGATGAGTCAGTAAGTGGAGGTTGGTGAAGAAGCTTTCTACTATAATGTCACCTACTGGCGTGCTGCGATTCATGGGGTCGCAAAGAGTCGGACATAACTGAGCAACTGAACTGACTGAACAGTGTACTTGCAAAAGGTCAACTATCCCATAAATGACAAGATTTCCTGACTCAGGACATCTGGAAACACTTGGAAATATGGACAGAGAACAGAGAAACCAAGTTCTCACCCCAACTCTCTTGCAAGTATTCCATAATAATATTTATAACTCTGATAGGATACCAGCTTTTACTCTATTCTCAAGGTTATCTTCTTACTCTTTATGTCTACCTAAGACAAAGATTTCACAGGGGAGTGAAACCCCACACACAGATGGATCTGAAATGCTAGCAGAGTCAACTTGATGAATACCCACTAATAAAAAATTTGCAAATGGATTGTTTTACTTTTGTAAATATGAAAAACAACAAACAATATCTCAAGAGAAGAAAATTGCTTGTGTGTGCATAATAGGTATTTAAGAAACACAAGGTGAGTGATATACAGACTGAAATATTTCTGCCAGTGCCTATTAAATTTGTTCATTCTACATCAGTGTTTATGCACAAGAAGGAAATGCACCAATATTAAACTGTATCCTCCAAATGAGTGAGATTCAGGAACTGAAGTATGACTTAGGTGATTCCCAGAAGCACCATGTGGAAGCAGTGATCTGTAAAATATTGACGTAAAGGTTACCAAAGTTGTCATAGCATAAATGAAATTACTGCAACATTTGTGTCTGAGAGAGAATAGAAATAAAGAGGTTGGAAATAGGAACTGGAATTTTCAGTGTACAAGCAAACTTGGAAGAGTCACAAGTCTCCTTTATGTCATTAAAGAAATCAAATTAAGGCAATTTGACATATATCTTTACGCAGTAATATAAAGCAGGACCCAGCAGCACCAAACTAGAGACAGAATTTTAACCACGCTTAAGACGCAAAAATTTTGGTAGCAATTCAACAGGTTAAAGTTTCTTCAAAGAAGACTTTATATCAACATATGATGGAGGAAGAACACCCTTTTCAGTCAAGCACATCCTTTATAATTCTTCCTTAAAAAATAAGTTTGTCAGGGCAAGGTGCATAATGACAACTCGAATATATACACAAAAGATTAAAGGGGGAAATCACTCAAAGCACCAAAAACCAGGTGAAAGACCAGCACTTAAGGTTTTGCCATGGCGGTGTGATGGATGGAGGCCAGAGACTGTGGCTAGTTGATAGTACTGTGCTCTTCTCACTCGGTCCCGTTTTCATCACTGTGCACAAATGAAGAGGCTGAAGTAAATGTTTTACTGGATCCCGTTCTGTTTTGCTACTCTGGCCAAACTTCAAAATTGGAACAATTTTGAAAAGCTAAAGGCATCTACCTACTTTTCTCATTTACAGTTAACTAAGTACATGTGTTTAAATTTAAAGGTTTTCTAATCTAAATAAGAAAGAAGTTTATCCTTCCCAACGTAGGTTTTGGTGGGTGTAACAATCCGGGAAGACCTAGGAAATAACTACTGTTTGCTTTGGATGATACACTTGGCTACCATTAAAAGACTGTATAATCATAGCCTAACTGTAGACTTCAAATTCTAACAGATTTATCTAAAGTTTCAAAATTTGTACCGTTGGATGTAACTAAAACTAGCTTATGGCAGACTTCGTAGCAGTTAACACAGAGCTAATATGAAATCTGAACCCGCTTTAAAAATCCCTCGGATATCACCATCCTCCTCAGTTACCATTTATAGCCAAGAAAGAGGTTTTCATTTTATCTGTTTCCAAGAAATCAAAGGAATTATTTTGTAGACAGTTTAGACTTTTGTCTAAATATATGAACACTGACAAGTTAGCGCTCTCCTTTCTCTTCCTGAGCAGCTCTCTCCCTCCACGACGCTCCCCGACCCTACCCGCCCCCGCCTTAATCTCTGTTTCACAAAGTGTATCTAGGGACTCGGTTCCGGGCTTGAGGGAGATTTCTCAGCACTGACACACCGGCTGGAGGAAAAGAAGGGAGGGGAGAAGTAAACGCGACAGGGAAGCCAGAAGAAAGGTCTAAAATCATTAACATGTAAATGGTGCTTTTCCATTCCAAAGCACCTTATCGCCAGACGCCCTCAGGGACTAGCAGGGTTCGTGACGCCGCTCTGGGTAGCTCGGGCTCCGCGGGGGTGGGGGCGGAGGGAACCCGACTGCAGCCCGACCCTGCGGGGAAGAGGGACGTGCAGCCAGAGGCATAGGGCTCGGGGAGGGTCAGAACCTGGCGGAGGATGACAGCAGCCAGGACTTCCCGGTTCCTTCCCCAAACATGCTGTGGTCCTGCATATCTGCCTTTCCCAAAGACAGCGGAGGAAAAAAAAGGAAAAAGATTTATAACGATTCACCTTGACCACCCCCCCCACCCCGACCCCATTGCCCGGTCCTCTCGATCTCCCTCTAGCTGGGGGCGAAACAGTGGGTGAAGAGGATGTCCCAAACCTGGGATTTCAGGTTTGGAACACGATATTCCAGAAACTTCTGTTTTATTTGTAGCACGATCTGGGGGTGGGCAAAAGATGAGGAAAGCTTTTTTTATATATAAACTTGTGTTCTGGGTCCGCGGCATCACGTCAGCTGAACACTGGGTTTCTTTTGCTTTGCAGCAGGCGAGCGCCCCGGGCGCCACCTGCGCGTCCCGCGCGGAGTGGAGGCGGGGGCGGGGGTAGGTCGGTCCGCGCCCGGGTTCCCCGACGCCCACTGCAACGGGCATGCGAATGACAGACTGCAGACCCCTCTGGCTTGCGCCCCCTTCAACGCACCGTCCATCAAAGCTCGAATTGTAATTCCCTTAGGGCGAGCGCCGGCCAAGCCGGGCCGAGATTGCGGCGGAGAGGAAGCGGAGCTCCGCCGCCGAGGCTCCTCCTCTCGCCGGTGC
>NW_011494900.1:4058658-4058807 GCF_000754665.1 Bison bison bison | reverse complement strand
GGGACCCAAGCCCTCGGGCACCCCCTTTGACCCTTCCAGCTTCGGGCGGCGTCCCGGACCTGGCCTGGGGGACCGGACGGGGGCCCGGGGCGGGGACGTGCTGGAGAGTTTGTTATTGTTTGCAGACATGTGACAGGCGTGCGAGCCGC
>NW_011494900.1:4057872-4058292 GCF_000754665.1 Bison bison bison | reverse complement strand
GCCGGGCCGGAGCGCAGGCGGCGCGCCCGGAGCGCGGCCGCAGGGGGTTCCGGGTGGACGGCTCTGTAACGCCTGTCAAAGCGGTGCGGGCTGACGGGCTGCAAGCTCTCGGGGGCTTGCGGGGTGTTAGGACTGAGAGTTTTCTAATCGCGTCCCCCAAGGGATTCCTAGTGTCCTGGGGAATACAGACCGCACCACGGAGACTTGAGTGACTTCTGTTTGGAGTTTGAATTTGGCCTTTGAAGTTTGCATTTGGCGGAGTGGTGTAAGAGCCAGGACCGGATGTGTCAGCCATTCAGTTGCAAAGCGGTAGTGCCTACTCCCCGCAGCCTCTCCGGCGTGGTTGGGGACCGCGGCGCGGGTGCGGTGCTTCCTGCTCCCTGCAGCTGCGTGGGCCGCCGCGGGATTCCAGGGGACCCA
>NW_011494900.1:4018471-4057772 GCF_000754665.1 Bison bison bison | reverse complement strand
GGGACCCAGTGAGGTGTGCTCCGGGGCCCTAGGCTGCCTGCGCGTTACGGTATGTGCAAGGTAACTCAGGCCAGCCGTTCCTGGCCTGGCTCTTTGGCAACTAGAAATTTTTGTGTGAGGAAATTCTTTTAAATGTGACAGCCATAGTCCTTGTTTTTGTTTGTTTTAAAATCTAGTGAATGCAGAGCACAGGTTTGAGGGGTGTTTTGAGTTGCTGGAAATGTGATAGTCACCCGTTTCCCTGTAGGGTTTCCTGACCTTATTCTGAATGTTTTAAAGTGCCCTGTATTGGTTTCCCTTGTGAAACGAATTTGACAGTAGGAATCATTGGCTTTCGTTAATTATCTAGTGATTTGGCACTTTTGGGGGCAACTTGATTATTTGTTTAAAACCGCAGTTTGTTGATTGCTACTTAGAAGTTGCCCCCTTCTCTTTCCCCACTTCGCGGGGGAGGGAACCCTAAAAATGTGGTCCGCAGTGTGCCATGGCAATGTTGAGAGGAACGGAGACTTGTGACTGTGCTGGTTTTCTGTGTGCACTTGTACATGTAGCTTAGTCTTACAAGGGTTATGTTTCTCTACTGCTCCTTTGCAGATTGCATTAGAACTTGACTGGAAAGATTCGTTGTAGGCGATTGTTACTACAAGTGAGGTCCAGTTAAAGATATTAAACCCTGAATTTGAGAGGTGAATTTTGTCTTATTCCCATGATACTAAGTTTTGGGATGCAGTAAATAATTTAGCAAGCCTCAGCATTCTAGCCATCTTAACGAGCTATGAATATAGTAGAAGAGGAACCACTGTAAATTAATGTATAGATGTTTAGTGCTGTCTCCACACAAAATAAGAGGACGAAAGTGAAAGCAGATAGAATTCAGGGAGTGAGTAGTCCATGTTTAATTTTTGCATTTTATAACCTAGTTTTTCCCCCTCCCCTTTTTGGAAAGGGTGGATTATAATTGCACAGTATATGAAATAATAGACTAATGGGCAAAATCATTTTTTTAAATGAATTTCACTGGCCAGAATGCTGTTTATTCATCTCAAATAATATAAACATTTCATTTATAGTAAAATATTGATTTCCTCTACTTTTGAAATAGTTTTTTCCATATTGCCTTGTTCATGGGGTTGAAATTCATTTGAATCTGTTGGTATAAGCACTTTGACTGTAAGCAGTAAAATTGCAATTGAACTTTACTTTTTGGATAATAGGTACATTCATACTTTAGTAGGATCATCTAACATCGAAATTTTGAAATATTTTTATGTTTCAGTAGTACTGTACATCTGGACACCCATCTGTTAAGACCTGTCGTATTTTTTTTAAAGAGAATTCCTAAAGTTTTTAAATTTTATAATTTCTTCAGTTTTTGATCTTTGGGTATAGAAATTCAAATTGTGGAAAATACAATTTTGTAGTGTAAATAATATAAATAATACTGATATTAAAAATAGAAGATTTTAAGTCCACCCGTCTTTTTCAGGTTAGTAACTGAAATCAGTGAAATTTTTTTGCCTGTAAGTGGCGCCCAAGGGTTTGGGATTTTTTCCTTCTATTACAGAATTAGGGGCTTTTTCGTCCTATTTACTGTCTTTGAAGAGAAATTACAGTGTTACTCTCCATTGAACAGGCTATTGTGAGTTTGGTAGATATAATTACTCCATCCTATTTTTGTAACTTAAAAAAAAAAAAAACACCTAACTATCAATTTGCTGGCCCCATGAAAGAACAAGATATGCTGTACTTGTTAATGTTAGTTTTTCCTTAAAACTGAAGCTGTTTCATAGGCTGCTTTTATATCCTCATATAGCCCTCAGCTTTCACTTCCTTTTAGAAGCTTCTGGACTAAAAATATAATTTACTGAGTTTTTACTAAAGGAGGTGTAGGAAAATTATTGCCCCAAAATAAGTTTTTTTTTTTTTAATTGGTGATTTTATAAAATGACAGAAGTAGTTACAGAAGTTAGTCTTACATGAATTTGTAAGTTTTGTAGTTAGGAATTGTCTCCAAGTTTTATTTTGAATCAGGTAAGAAAATGAATGCATTCTTCAAAGATTATTAAATATAGTTTTGAAAGGGAGAAAAATATTAGAACTAGAATTTTTGCCAACTTTAGTTTTCTTTTCATATCTGATTCTGGCATGAGTGACTGGTTAACCAACATTCCTTAATACATTATTTCCAATATGCTATAATAACTCCATTTTGCTAGATACAAAAAAAAACAGGAAGTAGCTCTGTTCATCGATATTCTTTTTCACATCTCCTATAGTTCCTCAAGCATATGTTGCACGTTTTAGAAATGGTTGCTGACTTACTGACTTGGAAGATTTCAAAATATGGAATGAAAGGAGTGTTCTTTGCTTTCAACAAGAGCAAAAGAACCAGCTACAGCTTGCCTAGGCTGTCTGCTGATCAGCCCTTGACAGTTGCTGGGAGCATTCCAGAAGAAATGCTGGGGTGGCTGGGGCAGTTAATAGGGAATGGATTCCCCTGAGGAAAAACATGGGGCATTCAGAAGTTCTCTGAGTTGGAAGGCACAACTTTTGCATTTTGTATCCAGTCTTCTTGGGTTGAGGGTTATTTTTCTTTGAGGAAGGCAATAGGAGAATGTGGCATGGAGAAGCATTAGTCTCCAGAGGCTCCTTAAGAGCTGCAGAATTTTGTACTTCTAACCTTGAAATGCCTTGCTATATCAGATATACCAGGTATATTCCTTAGACTTGGTTGTTTTCTTCAGTCCTGGCCTCTTTTTATATCCTAAGCTGAAAATTAGAGTTACTTTAAAATGTAAATGGGTAAAAAAGATTAATGTGAGGGAAATATGCACTATTAAGCATCATCCCCAGTTGTTTTTAAGAAATAATTTAAGAACATTTTTAAACGCGAAAGAAGTAATCAGAAACAGAATTGAAGTAAATGTTCATTTATAAATGCTCTCACTGCAAAGCTGACTGTGCTAGTTGGGTATTCTTGCAAGAAAATAAGAGGATTTTTGCTGTGGTTAATAAACATGTTCATTGATCAAGTAGAAATACTTTTATATAGTCACTTTTCTTGCCTTCTGTGTGTCAGGCAAGTTATATATTAGCTCATTTCATCATGTCTGCAGCCTTCCAGTGTGTTGTAATTTCTGTTTTCAAGAGAAACTCACGTGTGATGTGAAAGCCCCATGATCACACGACTGGAAAACAGGCTAGGATTCCAGTCCTTGACGGTCTCACTGCACAGTCCATTTCTTTCCATCCCTCTCTGCTGTCTCCACTTTCTTTTACAAATTAATGACCAGATTAATGATTTGAAGACGGAAGTTGTCCTTCCAGAGTCAATGTGAGAATGACAGGTTTCTACCCAGTGCCATTGGCAATGCGTTTGTCTCCTGACGTGTCCATAAAGCATGGTGTTTGTAACCTGGCTTCGTACATGTGATACAGGTAAACTGTGCTTAGATCACCTCATCACGTTAGGCAGGGAGAATAAATGATTTGTACTTAGGTCACTTCACTGTGTTAGTCAGGGAGAATGGTTGATGAGTGTTGAGTGTTTCCTAGGTTTCTTGGTTTGTGCAGTTTATAAGTAGAAGGAAATAAAGAAGCTAATATAATATCACACATTCATTTTAATCATCACACATGGAAACTGTTCCAGTAGAGTCAGATCCTATCCGTTTGTACTTGTTTTAGATTTCATTCATCCAACTTTTATGAATCTCTGCGAGGTGATTTTCTGGGTGGTAGAGAAAAATGTCATCAGTGCACAGCCTCTGTTTCTGCTGGCAGATTGTGTTATGAAGAGGTGTCACACTGCCATGTTAAGTGTTCTGAGAGTCATGGGAATAGAAAGGAGCACCTAGATAAGGATTAGTGCCGTGACTCTCACCCACAGACAGTATTTCACACGGTATCTCTGCAGTGAATTCAGTAGTACTTCCTTAGCTTTCTGAGGAATAATTGACCTTCCAGGACAGTGGTTAAAGGTGGAAGCTTTGTTCTGCTTTCTGCTTGTACCTTTGGTCTGCTAGTTTTTGCTCTTTCCCTTTGGTCTCTTTCCCTTTCTTAGGACAGATGTATACTGTAGCTTTTCTATTTCCACAACAGTGGCAAAAGGAATTTAGATACAGATTACTTTCAAACTATTTCTGCCTGTACTCTTCAAAGGTATGAGAAGGGAACTGCAAGTTCAGATGTGATTTTTTTTTTTTTTTTTCCTTTCTTGAACAGAAAATTAAGTAGGGGGTATAGGAGCAAGAAACTGAGGATCTGCCAACACTGGTTTTAAAATTCAGGCTTTATTATTAGTAAAAGCAACTCTGCTAGTTAGGGAACTAACTTTGGGAAACATACAAAGTATGCTCTAGACTATAAGATAATCAAGAAGATATCCTTGCTTCATTTGCTCTGGCCTGTGGGTTGGTTTAGGTATGTTTGGTATGTAAAGGAGTTCTATACTGTTAGCGATAGAATCCTTCGAAATAACCAGTCTGGTTAGTTTGGTTAAATAGATTGAGATGTTATAGAGAGCCAAGAACTGTTAAGTTCTTAAGACACACCAAGCGTGTATTTCTGAAAATGCAGTCTGTCACCTGGGAATTACTGATTAGACCTTCCGTCCTCTCAAAGACTGAAGCAAGTGCCTGGAGTTTACACAGTGCTGTAGTTCGTGTGTTAACTAAGTGTCACAGTAAGCATGATGATGAGTGTATGTGGAGTAAGAAGAGGGTAGATATCAGGGTGGGGGGTAGAGATTGTACTCTTGATAAATAGTTGGGATTATTGCCTTCCTTTATGGCCTAAATAACCATTCAACTGATACAGCATCGAATAATCTTGAAACTGGTCTTACAGCATTCTGAATGCTAAATATCAATTGCTAACAGACAAGGAACTCTGTCTTATTCTTTATGCCATTGCCCATCACCTAGACTAGAGTCTGGCACCCATGAATGTTGGATGCACGTGAGTGTTCAGTCGCATCCCACTCTTTGTGACCCCATGGACTGCAGCACACCAGCCTTCCCTGTCCTTCACCGTCTCCCAGAACTTGCTCAAACTCATGTCCATTGAGTTGGTGATGCCATCCAACCATCTCATCCTCTCTCATTCTCTTCTTTTTCACCTTCAATCTTTCCCAGCATCAGGGTCTTATCTAAGAGCATTAAGATGAGCATTAGGATGAATTAATTTTCCCAAAGTGTTAGGATGAATTAATTTTTAAATAAGTGTATCAGAAGATACACTAACTCATGACTTAATGTGATGTGATTTTAATCATAATCTAGTTTAAGGCAAGTTTTGAAGGCAGGAACTATTTCTTATGAGTTTTGGTGTATTCCTTGGTATTCTGTAGCAGTAATTGGTATTTAGCAAGCAGTGATTAATAATGTTGACCAATTTTATATAATGTAAACCTTACAGAATTAGTTGAATAACTCAGTGTAGTTACAAAGTAATTGGAGCCATGTGTAAACTGTCAAATATTGAGAAAATTTAGTTTCTGGGGTTTGAGTGTCTAGTTATTTGTGCTAATGGGTAGGCCCTCCTGATTGTCTTCTTAACCCTGCCAGCCCTTCTTTAATGGCTCCTCAGCTTCTTCAGCATTAATAGTAGAACATCCTCAGGTCCAGGCCTTCTCTCATTTCCTGTCTTCCACCCCCACCCCAGTCTCATTAATGCCTTTAGGTCAACTTTTGACCTTTCATAAATGAGTATAGAGTTTATTTTCCTAGCCATGACCTCTCGTAGATGCCACACCTCTCTACAGAACACATCCATACTCAGGCATCTGAAACCAAATTTAGGATTTCCCTACACTTTGCCCTACTCATACTCATGAGTTCTCTGCTCCTGAAGTGGCAGGACCAGAACCTAGTAGTTACCCTTGACAACTCCTAGTCTTCAGTTCCATATCAGAGGCTGGTGCTTTGGTCTGTTACCATATTCCTAGTCCAGGTTTCTGTGATCTCTCATTTGAACTAACATAGTAGCCTCCTAACTTGCTCCCTCTCTCCTGCTTCCTCCCTTCCAGTTGGTTCTCCATATTGTGTGACCAGAGTGATCATTTTAAAATGTAAATCTGAGTGTAGCAATTTTCCTGTAGAAAAGTAAAATTAAATTGAATTTTAAAACGTTCAGATGCTTTCCATTTGGATAAAGATCAGGGAATTCTTAAGATGTCCTACAGAGTCCCTGCCTCTCTGGGCCCATCTCTGATCACACACACCCTGTTCTCAGCAGGACTGCCTTCGTTTCCCGACTCAGCACACCACCTCTGCCATCTGGCCTTTGTGGCACCGCCTGCTCTCTGTCCTGGAGCACTTTTCCCAGTTCTGAGTCAGCTCCTCCCTGGGAAGCCTTCCTTCCCTAATCTCCTAGACTGCCTTTTTAGCTCCATGTCCTTGCTGTTAGTGCTTTGATTTTGTATTTGTCTCATTTGGTGAATGGTTGCCTTCCCTTGAAGACTGAAAGGACATAAGTGGGCAGAGCCTTTGGCTGGGTAGGAACCCAGAACCTAGCAAAATGCCTGGCCCAGAGTAGATCCTCAGTAAGAATTTGTTGAATAAATGGATGCAGGTAGTTATGATGTTGCAAGATCAAACCAGTGGATTGTCTGTTCTTCCCCTTTGGTCAGATGTAATCAAGACTTAGCTGAGATGGGGTTAAATGGCAAAACCCTAGATGATTGGTGTTTCCAAATATTCAGTGTGTGATAGATTTATTAGGAGGTATCTGAGGTATTAGACACACCAAATGCCACAGGTGAAGTAGGATGGCTTAATGTGGCACAAAGGAAAGAGCTATACTGCATGATAATACGCTGTAAGAAGTGTTTGCTCTGTGTATTTAGTTCTGCTCTTACCAGGGAGTTGAAAGTGTGTGTGTGTGTGTGTGCACCCATGCGTGCGTGTGTGTGTATGTGCATATGTATATAAATAAATATACACCTGGACCTGTTATGCATTAATACAATGATTCCTTTTTCTGAGTTCTCGGAATGTTATCTAAATTTAGGATACCATGTTTAGGATTTTTGTCCCAATTACCCTACTTCATCCAAAATTTATGAATTTGCTACTGATAATGATTCAACTTGGGATAAATAGTTCACATTTGCATTAAAGAAAAGATTTGCTAGACAAGTACTATGTGAGATTTCAGGAACCAAGAACCCACGTTAAAGAAAACGTTTTAAAATTTACTGGTGGTAACTAAACTCTCCCTTATCTGGAACATGGTTTAGTACTAAGAAGTAAGAAAAGAAGGCTCTGAACTGCCAAAGGGCCTGTAACAAAATCTGTGCTTTGAAGTTCTTTGATTTTACACTTAGAAGAGTTCCAGGGGCATTCACTCAGGATTTGCTGACTTTTTTTTTATTGTTCTTGTAGTCTTGTCTATTTGGTGTCCCAGTGTTCTTGCCTGGAGAATCCCAGGGATGGGGGAGCCTGGTGGGCTGCCGTCTATGGGGTCGCACAGAGTTGGACACGACTGAAGTGACTTAGCAGCAGCAGCAACATATGTGCAGCAATTAAAAGCAGCCAGTTAGAAGACCGATACTTAGAGCAAGAGACAGGTTCCCTAAAGGCAGAGTATAGGCAGAGCCCTGACAGGTGAGAAGAAGGGGGGAGAAAGGGACCTGCTAAGAGGACATTGGAACATGGCAGTTGGGGGCCGCCTAGTGTTGGAACGCTTGGTTCCACACATCTGGATCACCTCTAAGATTATGAATTTATTAAATCACAGCACTTTCCTGCATTACTTTTGGGGTATCAGATTCCTTATTTGTAAAATGAGAGTGATCAAGATTATGTGATTGGTTTTGTTTTCTGTAATGATAATGACTGTGGCTTACAAGATTGTTGCATTTCCCTCCATTCAGTCAACCAAGTTAGAAAACTTGTAACACATTAAGGAAGTTTTCTGTCTCTGATAGTTTGTAGCAAGTAGTTTGATCCTCAAAGTGGTAAACATCTAAATTATCTGGAAGAGGTGGTCCTGTAGCCTTGGTGCTGAATAAATGAAGTGTTCTTTAGAATTACATAAAATTGTATGCTGCTCCTTACCAATGTCCTGTGGGTTGGCTGTGTGGCAGAGTTTTTTGCTCTGTTTGTTGGCCTGAGTCATTTTATATCCTGCAATTAAAAAAGATGCCTTAATAGTTAATCACCACCACCAGTATATACTGCCCTTTCTCCTAGCTAGACTGTGAGAAGTCAGGCAGTAAGCCCAGCTTTGCAATGTTGACCAAGTTATTTAATTACTGTGAGGACTTTGGTCTAATAAGATGGCTGCTTGCGAAAAGCTTGGATTCTTGATGTTCACATGTCTTAAGATGTTGAGTGTTTTGAGAAAGACATTTCACATTTCTTTTTGTCCTCTTTCAAAATAATTAATTGGCTGTACCTATTATTTATTATCTGGATTTTATTGATATTCTTAAATTCTTAAGTAATAAATCAGATTATTTTCATTGATCCTTAGATTTAAAAAAAAGATGTGACTTATTAATTAATGTAGATACTAATATTCCTAAAAAACTTTTAATGTCAGTATAAACTTATTTTGAAATTTGAAAATATGTTTCAGTTTTTCTGGCACACTGGCATTTCTACACTGTTATATAAGGTCCTTGTGATTTTTCTGAATTCAGAATTTTTAGATTAAGCTTATTAATAAAATGGTTAGACAGTCCTTTTGAAAGCAACAGAACAATTTGTTTTAAACATTTATTTATCTTTTAACAAAAGAACAGTACTACATAGATTGCTATACAGTTTTTTTTTTCTTAACAGCATTTTGTTTATTAACGATGAACGTAGAGCTGTCATTTTCATGACTGCATAGCATTCCATCGTCTGGTTGTCTCATTAACCAGTCTCTTTGTAGACATATTGTTTATTGTTTGGTAGTTATCACGCTGCAGTGACTACCATTGTATATACATTTTCAGATATTTGTGCATTTGGTTTTGTAAAATAAATATTCAGAAGTAAAACTGCTGAGTCAAGGGTTATGCATATTTAAAATTTTCATGCAGCCAAATTGCCCTGTAAAACATTGTGTCAGCTTCCATTCATCTCGTGGTATGTGAGAGTGCGTGTTGCTTCACATTCTTGCCAGTGTTTGATATTAGTCTATGAAAGATGGTTTCTTATGTTAATTTGCATTTCTTAGCTTTTTAGCGTCATGGTACAACTTGTATTTATTAACAATTTCTACTTCTTTTGTGACTTTCACATGAGAGAGAATTGTTTATTTTTTTCTTATTGATTTTTAAGTATCCTTTATGTATTAGAACATTAGCTCCACATTTATTGGAAATGTTTTCCTCTACTTTTGTGTTATGATTTATGAATTTCAACGATACTGTCATTCCATAAAGAGGCTTTAAATAGTCCTTCAGATTTCATTTCTTTCTTTCTCTCTCTCCCTCTCTTTCTGAATGGTCTTACTCTAAAATGAAAATATTGCTTCAGAATTGTTGCAAGAACAAAGTGTTTGTATAAACACTGTAAGCAGTGCGTGGGGCATGATGAACGCTGTGTAGGCAATAGCTATTATTATTCCCTGCATAAGATTATAAAAATCCACCAGTCTTTTCTAATACTATTTGTATAGATTAAAAAAGAAATCGTCTCTGATCTATCTGAAGTTTAAGGCCCTAACTTTATTTTCTCCAAATGATTGGCTAGGTTTCCCAGCATTATTTATTGATTAAATGTATCCCCTTATCACATACTAAATTTTCAAATATTTCGACATTCCCAAATACATTTCTTTATTTCAGATCTTACTCTTGCACAAAGGGCTAAATTCTTAAATAATCACATTTCAAGTTTTGTACAAAGATCCTTAAAGAATGTCATTGACTGGAGAGAAAAAGATACATCAGAAGACTATTAGTTGTGTCTTTGGTGAATCATTTTTATAATATTTTGGTGCCTAAAATGCCTTGGCTTCAGTGACAGAACCCTGCACACCCCTGCCTCTGGGATAGTTTCTCCAGGAGGTGTAGCTCAGCCAGGTGCTGCAGCCACCACACACCCAAACAGAATCTCCATCCTCCCGGTCCTTTGGGGTGCCATTGGTTTAATTCCTGCCACCACCTCCGGAGCGGCTGTGCTCTTACGCTGGTCATCTCACCCTCAGCATCCAATCAGTCTCTAGTTCTATTGTTGTCAGTTGTCAGCTAGCCCTGGAATCCACCCCCACAGCTGCTAACCCAGGGTCAGGCCTCTGTCACCTCCTCCCAATTCTTGCAAAACTTCTTCCTAACCAGCCTCTGGCTCCTGGACATGTTCTCCTCAGTCACTCACTGCAGTTAGAATGAGGTTTCTACTATGGAAGTCTGATCTTGACACTAAAGTAGACAAAAATCTAGCCCAGACTTCTCATTTTAAAAATGAAGAAACCGAAACACAGGCAGTTCAGATCGTTAATCAGTGGCAAAGGTGGGAAATCCCAAGTCTGTCAGAAAGAATTGGCACTGTTTCTGGCATTCAAGAATAATTTCCATTCATGCGTATTATACATGTATATAATATACATTTTTTCTGTATTATACATGTATAATGTAGATTTCATACCTTGTGAGTGGTGGATAATTTATGTAATGTGAATTGCTGGTGTCCAGCATGCCGTCTATGCACAAACTGAGGCCAGGAGAATGATGAAATGCTATAGAATGAACTCCTCCATACAGTATACTGTACAGTTCAGAAGATGCTTTTGTGTTTGCTGCTGTCTAATTGAAATATATGTTACTGTAATCTCTCAACCTGAAAATCACACAATATCACTCTCAGCTTAGATTCTCTTAGTTACTTGGGTCATTAGCGTCTTAATAAATCTTAAAACCTACATTTGCTTCTTTTAAGATATTTATTAATGTAAATTAAATACAACGATTCAACTTAATTCCCTAGCTTTAAACTGTGTTGATATTGTGCTCTACGATTTTGAATGGCTGTGTTCTATCTTTAAATAAGTGAATTCAGAGGGGAAAAAAAAAAACTTTTCTTCATCCCAGGAATAAAGTCCAGACTCCTTAATGCAGTTCAGAAGCGCGTGGTAATTGGCTCTGCGCCCCTCTCAGCTCCCCCTCCTGAACACCCTGCTCCAGTCGTTCAGGGCTGGGTTCACACTTTTGTTTCCCTGGCTGACCCTTCTTTTCTCTCAGTGCGCTAAATGTTGTTTCTTCTGTCTAGAATACTTATTTTGTCTCTGCTGTGAGGTAATTTTTAATATGTTTTTATTCCCCCTGCAATGAACAGTTTTTGGTATTCTATTGTATTAAATATAAATGTGACTATTTGCGGAAGTTAGTTGTTGTTGTTCAGTCGCTAAGTTGTGTCCAACTCTTTGTGACTCCGTGGACTGTAACACGCCAGGCCTCCCTGTTCCTCACTGTCTCCCAGAGTTTCCCCAGAAGTCGATACGTATTGTGAATTCTACTGAACTCTTTGATTTAAAGTTCCTTGGTATCTGAATTAGTTTTGCCACTTTTAGGCCTTTTTAGGGACTTGCCTGGTGGTCCAGCGGCCAAGACTCCTCACTCCCGACGTAGGGGGCCTGGGTTCGATCCCTGGTCAGGGAACTAGATTCCACATGCCGCAACTAAGAGTCTGCATGCTGCAAGTAAAAATCCTGCAACTAAGATCAGGTGCAACCAAATAAATAAGTAAATAATTTTTTTTTTTTTAAAGGAAAACTCCTCATAAATCTTTTTAAAAAGTTTTTCCTCTGTCATCCCATATATGGTCATGTCTTACTGAACAAATGTTTAAAAAGAAAAATTCTTTTAAAATTATAATACATTATGGTAAAGCGAATCAGATTTTTCTTTTAATTTGTGTTAAAATTTCAGAGGTACAGTCTTGGGAAAATATTTTGGTGCCAGGCAACGTCCTGTCGACCCTCCATTTCCATGGTTGCAGAACTTGCAGGTACCGAGAGCTGGCTGTACTACATGGTTTTATAGTATATGGACTTGAGCATCTGTAGAGTTTGGTGTCCGCAGGAGGTCCTGGCACCAGTGTTCTGTGGCTCCAGGGGGACGACGGGATTGCTGTCACCCAGAGTAATCCGAGACCCCTCAAGTCAGAGAACAGATACGCTCAGCGCTTGAGCACAGAGGCTGATTGTGGCCTAGGTGCATCCGTCACAAGGTTTCTATCCGCCGCCTGGCCTCCATGGCAAGGTGCCGGGGAGCTCATGGGTTGTAGGAAAACAAGCACATCAGTTGTAGGGTCATTGCAGATCTTTTTGTCTGGTCTGTGGGTGGTTTTTCTAGAAAAACGGAAAGGCAGAGTAGTAAACACGCCAGGGTGAGTGCCCATTGTCAGTGCTGTCATCACTCCTGACCCGGCTGGGGTCACGCTTCATGAGCACTCTTGGAATGACTTGCTGTGACCTAGGCGCCAAGGTGCTGGGGACCCAGCTGTGGGGAAGCCCATGAAGTTTAACGAGGTAACAGACTGCCTGGAGACAAGGGTGGGGCTGGCCAGTCTGCTGGGAATGGGAGGGTACAGGAAGGTTTTCCGGGAAATGGGAGGACTACTAAGTCCTGAAGAGTGCAGAGGAGTTAAACAGGTGAAAGGGACTTGGAGAGAGACTTCATGGCCTGGGGGTAGAGGCAGGGGTGTGTGGAGAACACACAGAGGCCTGGAAGTCCATGGAGGGTTGTGTGCTGATACGGAGAACTGTGAGTGTAGTTCAGGTAGCCCTGTCTGGGTTGGGGCAGGGCTCAGCAACCAAGCCCGAGAACCACGCAGGGCTCTCTGCCTCCATGCTGCTCGTGGTGCTTGGGACAAAATAGAAAGCCTTTGTAGTTTGACAGGTAACTCCAGCGCCCTAGGAAGTGGGTCAGGAGGCCCAAAAGAGGAGTTACATCAAAGCTGGAGCAAGACAGTCTATGTCTGAGGCCGCAGTCTAGGAGCTGTGGCTCTTGGATTTCTAGTAGCTCTCCATAGTTTCAGAGGCTCACAGGGAAATGTTCTCAGGCAGATGAATTCCAGCCACCCTGGTCCCTGAATGTGGTTTTGAAACTGCACGATTACATTTCAGGGGCAGCACAAGGATGCTGGGCCCAAGGAGGCAGAGCCTCTTTAGTCACTCACCTGTCACTGGACTCCAAGAAAGTCACTTAATTTCTCCGAACCTCAAATTTCTCATCTCGAAAATGGAGTGAGTGGTGGTGATTAGATAAGATAATGAAGCACTATTCTTAACCCAGAGAAGCACTCAGTAAAAACTTTTTGTAATATAACTGCAAGTAAGTATGAAGACTACCTACTTAAACATTTGGCTGTACAGATGAGGATGATGTAAAGACACTGACAGTTCCCGTACTAGTTACCATTAATTTAACAAAGGCAGTTTGTGTAGATTATGCAGCATCTTGAGAGCAATATAGTTTCCTTAGTATTTTGAAATTATTAGAATAATGGAAAACGCAACTTTCAAAATTATGTAATGTGGGATAAAGCATGTCATCGGTAGGACATTGATTAGGGTTTTCATCACTTTGTGAAGACCTAAGGCTGGTCTCCTGGGTTGCTTTCTTATCTGTGAAAAGAAGAGGTTGGCTCACATAATCTTTTTGTTCCCTTCAAACTCTGGCAAATAATATTCCAAAAATTTAATTTGAAAATTATTTCTTATGGCTTAATTTAGTTCTGATTATTGAAACAATTAGATTTTTGAACCTACTAATTCTTGGGAGTTTTAAACCTGGGTATCAACTATAAAAAATGCAAATGAAAAGCAGTGAAGGCTCAGAAAACAGAGAAGTCATATCTATTAACTGACATTAAATGATAAGTATTTATTTTTTAAAAAGCGTACAACTATGCTGGGAGAACATATTTTTAAAAATGGAAAAAATAAGTTAGGGCACGGTCACTTGCATGTTTGTGTTTAGCAAATATGTGTAACTTGTGTGTGCTTAGTCGCTCAGTTTTATCCCACTGTTTGCGACCCCATGGACTGTAGCCCGCCAGGCTCCTCTGTCCATGGGGATTCTCCAGGCAAGAATACTGAAGTGGGTTGCCCTGCCCTCTTTCAGGGGATCTTCCTGACCCAGGGATTGAACCCAGGTCTCCCACATTGCAGGCAGATTCTTTACCATCTGAGCCACCAGGAAAGTTCAATTCTGGTAACTTGACTGCTGTTAAAAACATTTTCCCCTTAACTTTAATTACATAAGGAAAGGATATTCTCTAGGGATAACCTCTAATAAGCAAAGCAGTCCTTTGACTTTCTTCCTATGTTTATAAAGACCTTTTTGTAAATAGACATATGTATACAAACTTTTTTTTTAACTAAAATAGCTTTAAAAAAATGATGCTGAATTGTATTGTTTCCTAATTGTGAAAATTCAGATTTCTGTTTTGTAGATTCTTTTCATGTAATTTGTAGAGAGTTGGCAGTTACTGAACAGTATGAATTTCACTATCAATCTTTTTTTCTTTTTAATCTTTAATAATTTGGAGCTCAAGTTCTAGAAAATCTTGACTATCAAATAGTTTTGGAATAGAACTTTTTGACTGATTTAATCGTGGTTACATCAATTTGAAGCATATTCAGACCTGCAGACTCTCTCCCCCACCACTGTTCTTCATCTACACAGCTGAACCTGCTCATAATTCAGTGCTGAGCACAGGGACCTCCAACAGTAATTAACTATTTGTCTTAACTTCCTGGTAGTGAAGAATACTTGACCCTTCCTGCTTCTATCAAAACTCACACGTCTCTCAAGTCCCAATTGTCGTGACAGTTCTTCAGTTGTTTGGGAGCACTTATTGCATGATGGGCTTCCCAGGTGGCGCTAGTGGTAAAGAACCCGCCCGCCAGTGCCAGAGATAGAAGACACGTGGGTTCGATCTCTGGGTCAGAAAGATGCCCTGGAGGAGGGCATGGCAACCCACTCCAATATTGGAGAATTCCGTGGACAGAGGAGCCTGGGAGGCTACAGTCCATAGGATTGCAGAGAGTCAGACACGGCAGAAACAACTTAGCACACACACACACACTGCATGCTCCCACCACGAAGGCTGTGATAAGAAGTAGAGCAAAGTCCTTCTGCGTCTTGAGTGCTTTAGCACCATTCTTCTAGCTGGTTGTGATTGATTTTGATAGCTGCTATAGTTTTTGTCACCAGTTAGCATGTCATTTGCACAATGCGAACTGGAATCATCCTGCAGTTTTGTAAGTGGATAATGGAACATAACCCTCCACTGCAAGAAGATTTGCTAGAAGAGTTTTAAATAATACCAAAAACAAATGAGAACAAAACCTACCCTTTGGGGACTTAGGTCTGTAAAGGCAGTTTTGGCATCAAAGAGAAAAAGGTTTATGCCCAAGAACTTCATTTTTCTTCTCCCTTAGACCTCCTAGGCCAAGTTCTGGTGATAGCATATAAAACTGTTGGTGTCTAAAGTCAGCTCATCTCTAAATACAGCAATTTGAAATATGTTCAGAACTGCATGTGTAATAGACTGCTTTATTCTTATTGAAGGTTCCCCAAAATACTGAATGTATTTTAATTACTAAAAATAAGTTAGTGGAAATTTCTTACATAAGTAGAGAATATAGTCAGCCATGCACTGAGCCATGAAATTGTGTGTGTGTGTGTTCTGTCTCTGTTTCTTTTTCCTCCCAGCGCCCAACACACACATGCCACCCTCTCTCTGCCCCAGCCCCCCAAACACACACATCTTTCTAAAGTACTGACTCTTCATTCCATGCTGACAGGTTGTACTGTAACTTGTTATTAGAGTCTTCAATGAGCAACTTACACTGAATTCTGTAGCAAAACTCCTATAGTGCCAGTGCATTCACACTTTTTCCTGTATTTCTCTGTTCTTTATTAAAAATAAATCTCATTTTATAAATTATCTATTTATAATGCTTTGCATTTTTTATGAAATCTTCTTGACACTTCAGATGACCTATGTATATGCATCTGTGCTGAGTCATGTCTGACTCTTTGCAACCCCATGGACTATAGCCCGCCAGGCTCCTCTGTCCATGGGATTTCCCAGGCAAGAAAGAATTCTGGAGTGGGTTGCCACTTCCTTCTCTAAGGGATCTTCCCAACCCGGGATGGAATGTGTATCTCTTACCATACTTTTACTCCTAGGCTGACTTCCTGTCCTTACACTGTTGGTTTACCCCTGGCCTATAAATCTGTTGCAAAAGTTAGCCCAAAGACATAGAAAATTGCATGCTACCAATTATTTATTTTTTAGGTGCCTAATCTAGGATTTGTTTCTGTGTACTGTGGAGATTGTCTGCATTGTGAATATTGAGAATAATACATAGCTTTGGTAAAAAGTTTCTCCTTAAGGAATAGCATATTTAAAACATTGATTCATTCTTTACCATGTGCTTAGGCAGCCACATGTGCCAAATCTTTTCAAATAGAATATTTTGTCTTCTTTCCAAAAGCCATTAAAATTTCAGCATTCCAGGTCTGTCTTCTACAGCTCTCTTACCTGTGAAAATGGGATAAGATTTTGGCTTTTTAGGATCACATATGTGAATTTGAGGTTCAGAGGCTATGGTCACTGTGGCTCTGTGACAGCCATCGCCAACTGTCGTCCAGGATTATGTCCCCTGTGGTTGTCATGGGGGAAACGGTGACATGCATACTTTTAGCTGCTGGAGTGTTAGATTCTGCCCCACAGCCCGGTGACTATTTTGGAATCTCTCCTGTAAGTCTGGGATGTGAAACATCACTAGTTTCACCTTGGATCCTGGGCAGCAGAATGGTCAGCTGCTTAGTGCAGCTGAAGCAGGGTGAATTCCTCAGCATGGATCATTTCAGATGTCTCTCAGAGCTGCTTCTCCTGAATAAGGCTTGCTCAGAAGGATGTTTGTCGGTGGTGGTCAGTCGGTAAGTCGTGTCCGACTCTTTAGCGACCCCATGGGTTGTAGCCTGCCAGCCTCCTCTGTCCATGGGATTTCCCAGACAGGAATACTGGAGTGGGTTGCCATTTCCTTCTCTAGGGGATCTTCCAATCTAGGGAGCAAACCTGTGTCTCCTACATTGGTGGGCGGATTTTTTACCACTGCACTGCACCACCAGGGAAACCAGTTAAACACACAACAGCAACAATGAAACAACAAAAGGATGCTGAACTGTTCTTGCCTGCTAGAGCATAGAAGCAGCCACGAGGTGGATTTTCGGATATCAGCTTAGGCATGGGACAGAGAGCAGGAAGGGCTGGTTGTGGTGTTGGTGGCTAGAATCGATCTCTAGAACCAATGAACTGTGAAACCTAATCAGGTTTTTTTCCAAGGTAGGTAGATTCTGAGAGGAAGATGGACCACAGAAGACCTTGGCCTAAAATACTTTCAACCTCTGATTTGTAACTTAATGTAAGAACCTTATGAACGTTCTAGTCTATTTCAAGATATATCTGTGATCGCTTGTGTAGGGCTAATAAAAAAAGTTAGAAATAAATGAATTCCGTGAGAATTCTTCTTTGAGCTCTTGAGTCAAGTAGCACTACCTGAAGGTGAGATAGTATGGATAATACTTGAAAAAACAAAATTATTCTGATACAAAACTTCGGTTTTCTTTACTGTGTCAGTTAAATTGAAAAGCCTACTCAAATTGCAGTTCAAATTCAAGAGTTCCTTCTGGACATACTTGATTCCTTCTTTTCCTCTTTTAGCCCTATGGGATAGGGAATCGCCAGCTGTCTTTAGTTTAAAGGTATTTAACCTGCTTTCCAGCTGCTTATTGTCGTGGACTCAGTGTTGCTGTTGGCTCAGGCTCATCATTCCTATCCCAAGGGCTGTCTTACCACTTCTGCAGGACATTGAGTTAAGTTATTTAACTGCTTTGAATTTGACTGTCTTCATCTGTGAACTAGAAATAGTGATACCTTTCCTGCTACCAGAATTTGAGAAGATTGAATGAGATGGTGAGATATGAAAGTACTTTTAAAGGGTAAAAATTACTAGAATTTATGGTCACGGTAAAATTACCAGCTCTGACTCAGAGTGGCATTAGAGAGGTCCCATAATTGTCAGGAGGTTGAGCACTGCGGTGTAGTGCGGGGCTGGGGTACCCATGCCTGGCTGACCTTAGTCCATCCTCGTTTCGCTGCTTTCTCCTGCTGTGCTTGTCTTACTGGAAATAGCGGTAATAGTTAATTTCCTCTGAGGAGGTACACTGGTACATTATATAGCTTGTCTGGTTTTAAGCCTAGTCCTGTCCTTGTAAAGTAAATGCGGTTTTTATTCAGATTTTACAGATGAGAAAACAGGGACCCTGAGAGATGAGGTAACTTGGCAGCTAGTGGGTGGGTGAAGCCAGGGTGTGATCCCTGACAGTTTGACTCCAAGATGGCTCTTTAACCTTATGATAATCTTTTATGCATATTTTACTATTTCTTTAAAATCAGGAGATGAGTTTGAGTTACATCAGAGAATACATTTCTTTATCCATTATTCATTTTCTTGTCTTTTATTGAAGTAAAAAATCATACCTAATGATGATATTTTAAATTCTGTTTAAGTCTTTAAAAATATGCAAAAAGCATCAGTGAAATATTTTTTTAACATTTTTCATTGTTATGTGACATTCTTATAAAATAAGGCCAGTTGTAAACACAAATTTAGACTTCAGTATGTTGACTGTGCTGGGAAAGAGAGTAGGTTCAGGGTGCAGATGTGGTTGGACTTGTTCATGCGCAAACCTTTGCCAGCAGAACGGGAGCTCTACTTGGAGTGCACAGTCAGTGTTACCACTCGTGGAGGCTTTACAGAGTGCTGGCACACAGATCCCTCCTCACCCTGTGAACTGGCCCTGCTCCCATGTACTCCTCAGAAACCAAGTGAAGTAGTAAGAAAGTGAAAGCTCCTGACCCTCTGCTCCGGGTATGCACACACCCCCTCCTCTGGCCTTCTCCTAGGCTCACACCTGCGTGTCCCAGTGCGTGCTTGGAGGTAGCTGCCTTGGGTAGCTCAGGCATTCAAGATTTATTTCTTTACAACTGAACATAGCTATTAGAACTCTTTATAAATGAGTCATGAAAATAATAGCTAGTTTTCATTTCCAGTGGTTTTAAATTAAAGCTCAATTTAGACTTTGGCCTTCTTTTAATTGGTGTGTTTTGATTGTTGGTTGTGCCTGTTTACTAATTTGAGTGAAGGTACCAGTTTCTAAGGCCAGCATCCAATAGAGAGTTACGCTGAAATGGACTTAAGTTCATTTTTTTCTCTTACTGATGTTTGTTCTCTACTGGTAATATAGATTAATGAATGCCTGCCTATCAATATTTTGTCTTCAGCAGGCATCTTCTTCTATAATTAAAAGAGCTTAGTGGCTCTGAGAGAATTCAGTAATCTCCCCAACAAACAAAGGAGATTATCTTTGAGTTTAACTATAGAAAGGTCACTCAGGTAACACTGAAATCTCCTTTAAGGCAAGATAAATATCTTTGCCCTTAACTGCGTCTCTAATGTTCCATTGTTTTGTTTTCTTAAGTAATAATAGTAATGTGTTTGTTGTCCCAGAAGTCTTATGTATGTGCTGCTTATGGAAACTTAGACTATCATTCCAAACTCAGTAATGTTTACTGATATACCACATGTATACTGCTGTTCTAGGAACTCAGTTATCCCCAGATAAGAGCTGGGTAGGTAACAGGATGATTCTGTTGTGTTGTCTAGCCAGTTGTTGATTATCAGTAGCTAGTTTCATGAGAAGCTCTTTGAGAAACCTGAGTAGTTGTAATTTCCACCTGAGTTTGACCGTTTCCATGCACACGGTGGATATTAGACAACTTCATGAATGCTGCTGATTGATCATCCTTTTAGGGCACAAATGATGTAGGCAGTGAAGAAAAAAGAGAGAAATACTATTGCACTTAAGAAAGCCCTCTTAATAAAAACTTGTGTTGACATCCTCTCCAAAAAGTCAAGAATGATTCAGTGTGAGACTCCTGAAAATGTTATTATGTATATTATATTTATATATAGCCTTTAAGAAAACAGCTTGTAGGAAGTGAAATATGCTTATCTTTATATTTCTTATTACATTGATAGTAATTCTGCCTCTGGGATTGAAGTTTCCTGGCTTCTCACAGTGTCTCTCATTAATGGTACCTTTGCTCAGCTCAGTCTTGGGTTTCTCAGAATCTCACAGTGGCTAAGAACATTTTAATTTCTTGATAGGTAGGCCCAGGTCCATCTCCAAGTCAGTGAAAGGACAGTGGGGAATTGTAGCTCAGATCCCTCACTCTGAGGAGTGCCAGGATTTCCTGGAAGGGAGCAGAGAAAATCTTGCAGGACAGATGACACCCGAGAAGCAGAGCAGAGGATTTCATCCAAGGAGAAGACGGTCAGCGACTGCAGTGCCACGAGGCAGGATGCAAGGGCTGCCGCCACCGTCCCCAGGCCAGCAGTTTTAGTGGAGTGTTGGGCATCAGAGCCACTGAACTTCCCTAAGGGATGACAGGGCTGTGAGAAAGCACAGGCTCCTCTTGAGAAGCCAGAGGAGGACAGGGTAGGGGAGAGGCAGAAGCCCCAAGGATTTGTAAAAGCAGGGAAGCATTTTGGGATTGCCCGGGTTGGGTTTTATTTTAAGGCAGGAAGAAGGGAGAATGCTTATAGGCTGAAGACAGTGGAGCAAAGGAGGGAAGTTTGTTGTTAAAGCGGTGAGTGTTCTTTCCTGAAATACTGACATTTCTCAGGGAGGGGGCTTGGAGGATGCTTGACTGCATAGTGACTAGAAAGCTAGTCCATGATTAAATTTGCCATAGTTATGAAATACATTGGTAGGAGTTTTCTCTGTGTTTAAATTATTATTTTTCAGGGTGTAAAGAAACATTTATCCACCTGACAAGTTTTTTAAGAATTGGCTACACTAGGAATATAGCAGTGATGGAAAAGACAAAAATCCCTGCCCCTATAGAGATTATGTCTTCACAAAAATATGGTTGTAAGTAATCCTGGAAGCCATTTCATGGTTTCTACTTGCACTTTTTTTCATGCTTTGTGGCCTTCCCTTAGGGTGACGTGAACACGTAAGTGACCTTCCTGCCCCAAGGGATCCGAAGATTGCTTTCTGTCCAAGCCTTGCAGGTGGCTCTTGCTTCACTCCACCCTCTTCCTAATTGTCACCCACAGTTACCTCATAGAAATACTCTCCGGGTCCCATTTTAGCTTAGGCAGCATGTGTCCCTGACTGGTAGCCAGTCAGATTTTGCTGTTGAAGGCATGGGTGTGGTGATTAGTTCTGGGGAGTTAATCCAGCATACTCTGTTGGTAATAATAAAATAATCAAAGTTTTAAAATCATTTCTTTTTAGAAAATAGGGCATATTTAGAAATATCCTTGTAAATGCTGCTTATTATCTTGCATAACCAGTAGACTTTGTTGGATGGAAAATAGTAGCGATATGGCTAATATTTCAGCACTCAGTTTATTTTTGCTTCAGGTAGAGGGTGACTTGGTACTTATATATGGCCAGTGGTTGTGCCATTGATAAATTACATCCCCTAAACAAATTTTTGAAATTTCACCGTATTTATAGTGATTGTCAAATTGTGATGGGAAGGTTGTTGAGAAGAGCTGCTTTAGCTTATAACATTCGTTCGGCAGACTTCTGTTGAAGAGGAAGGGCCCGGGAGCGTGGTACACAGCCTGCCACTCTGGGAATGCTTGCTTGGAGCACTGAACAAAATTGATTCAAGTCGCTACTCTGACAGTTTACCTTAATTCATTTGAATTTTATGTTTTAGTTGTATTTATATTTTAACCTCAAATTGCCACTGCATCCCCTCTCCCAAATGTTGGAATAAAATTGACATTCTAGAAGTAGATGCTCTATTTTTCATAGTTACGTGGTGGTTTCAAATGGATCCTGCCAACTATGCCCCCTGCCCAAACTAGGAGAATCCAGATTTAAGGAGTCTCGATTTGGGGTTCGAGCGCTCTACCTTCCCCGGAGACACCCCATTCATTGAGCTCCTCATCTAGTTCCCTTTCTCCTTTCAGGTTGCTTCCTAGTGTAGGGTATAGTCTCGTGACTTCTGCCTCTTCCCTCTGAGGCACAAAATCTTTTGAGGTTTTCTTCAAACCTTTTTCTTCTTGTTAACTGCAGGAAAATGAGTAGGCGGTAACTAAGTTAGAGACATAGACAAGTTCTCAAGTTATGGAAAGGTTTTCCGCTGAAGTACATGTGTTCTAGGCTCCTGGTTTTTGGCTTCTTTTTCTGGCCATCTCTTTGTTTTACTGGAGATGAAATCCGTCACTCTTACTACAGCTGGTATTCCCAGCTCTTCTCTCTTACTGCAGCATCCCTAAAACTAGTGGTGGGGACTTGGTTTACACAAAGGCCTCAGCGAAGCTTATTTACATCTTAGAGATCTTTCTGGCCTGAGACTCATCTTGGAGAGGTGTTGCTGTCTTACAGCCTGGCACACACAAGTAAAAGGCATTGCAGAGTCAGTATTGTTCAAGTGGAGGATGAGTAAGACAGAGGCCTTGCCCTGAAGTGAAACACAGCCCAAGGGGAGAGATCAATCTGTTCCTTTATTCAGTACATATTATTGAGACTCTGCCATATGCCAAGCTTTCTGCTAGGGCAAGGAACATAAAGTTAAGACTCACTTCTGCTCTCAAGGATTTCACAGTCAGGCAAGAAGCCGTTACAGCAGAGTGCTATTTGCTGAGTTGGGACAGAGGAAGGTATCCACCCCACTGCCCACTGAGTGAGAGGGGCTGTGACCAGTGGGGAAAGCCGAAGGCAGCTTCTGGGATAGTTTCTTCAAGGGCGGGGTGACCCTAGATAGAATTTGAGAAATAATATGGGAACAGGATATACCTAAACAAGTTTTTCTAATTTAGGAAAATTAGGCAAACTATTTTTTGCTTCTTCTGTATACTAGGTTAAACTCACATTTTATCAATTGTCAGCATTGTTTCTATTTTTCAACTTAAAAATTTGAGATTGAGTATCAGCTGGAGTGATAATGAATTTAGTCAGTTATTTTAGTTAAAAAGAATATTCATATGCATGCTTATGAAAGACTGTCATGTTTTAAAACAAAAAAAATAATACAGTCTATATATTACAAGTATAGTTTTTCCCCATTTCCATTCAGATTATTCTTTTATAATGAAGTTCTTTAAAAATCAGAAAATGGTTAGGAAGAATGTGTTTTGAATCATATATCAGGCTAAATTTTACATCAAAACCCACCAGTTTAAAATAAACACAATGCTTTGGTTCTTCTAAATTGTAGCTTTTGATGCAGTGAAAAGAAATAAGCATATTTAAGAATACCTACAGTCCATTGAAATGAGAAGACATTATATAATGTCATTATATAATGACATTATATATACAATTATATAATGACATTATATAATGAGAAGATAATACAATGATTCAGACCGTATTTGGGACAGGATATTGGAATTAATGTGCCTTCTCTTTCAAGTTATTAGTGGGCAGATGATATTTTTAACAATTGCCTGTTACATTTTTAAGGAAAGAGTGCCACCTATTGAATGAAGATTTTATCTTCTCTCATTCCATTCCTAGAGTGTTCTGTTTCCCTTTGAATCTTTGATTTCTTCAACTGTATGCTATAATTAACTGCAATAATTTTTGACAGTGAATAAAGCAGTTAGATTCACTCTTGATCCTGTCTTCTAGTGGATTAACCTAGGGTGGCTAGTTGTCTTAGAGGGAGTTTGAGCCCTCCAAAACCAGTTGCAGAAACAAAACCTAAATATAAGCATGATTCAGCACTTTGCAAGTTTCAAAACCTTCCCATTATTTTAATGTATTCTCTAGCTGAAAGGGTTTGTGTTTGTTTTAAGATGTGTGTGTGGACACTCAGTGAATAGGAATTATTCCCAGGAATAATTGAAAGGGATTGAGGAACATACGACATTGGTCAGGATCTACTGGGGAGACCTCAGTCTCCTCGGGGATGTTAGTACAGAGACTGATCACAACTTGGCCATAGGTCACTTGGGGAGATTCCTGAGGTTACAAATCCCAAACACCGGATGCAGAGTAAATTACATGGTGCTTTTTGGTAGTTCTTATCTGTGGAAGGTTGAGAACATGAACACAAGCAGACACACCAGTATCAGAAGTAAAAGACTTCATTTGGGAATTTATATGGTCATCATTTGAAGTTTATTGGCACGTTAGTGGTGTATTGGCAACAGGGAGGCCTGGCATGCTGCAATTCATGGGGTCGCAAAGAGTCGGACACGACTGAGCGACTGAACTGAACTGAACTAAAGGCATCAACTGTCTCCAGCTTTTCCACTTGTTTACTGGACTGTGCAAGTAGGGAGTGATTTTTTTTTTTAAGGAGGTGAACTGTATGCTAAATTGATTTATACTTGCTGATGTAGACAGATTAATAATATAGCCCACTGAGGGATGATATTTTGTGTTAAAATCCTGAGGTCAAAAACAAAACAGTATATAATGTAAGGTGGTGGTTGTTCAGTCGCCCTGTCGTGTCTGATTCTTTGCGACCCCATGGACTGCAGCATGCCAGGCCTTTCTGTCCCTCACCATCTGCTGAAGTTACAGTGTAAGGTATCATTCCATATACAATGTTTTAAGTTGTCTAATCCAAATATGTCAAGCTTATGTCCTAAGTATCAAATGTAATTCACCAAAGATGAATTACTTTTTTTTTTTTCACTTTAAAGAATAAATTGCATCTAAGAGAGTAGATCTTAAAAGTAAAATAAATAAGAAAATAAATTGCAGTGACTGCATTACGGGAAGAGCAGGCTTGGTGGCTGCAGAGAGCTCTGGACTGGGGGAGTTAGAATTCATATTGGGACGCTGTCACAGCTGAAGCTGAGGCTTGGCCAGAAAGCCACCATGCTTCATTTCTCATTTCTGGCTCCTGCTTCACAGCTTTTTGACTTGAAGCACTTAAATATGCAGAATGATTATGTTTCTTTAAGGAGGAGAAAGTTGTGGTTCTTTTCTTTAAAAAAAAAAAAAAACAACTAGGAAAGTTAATGTTTTCAGTGTCAAAAAAAAATCCATGTAAATCCATGTTTTTTGGGCCCTCCTTTCTTGACTGTTTCTCCTGACAGTTGTTTTAGCTTTCTGAGAGAGCTCTGATACAGTCCATTGTACATAATACTCACCCTTTTTTAGTAATTAGACTTGAATTGATTTTACCATAGTGACTATTAGGGAAACTGAGTCCAAAAGTTTTAGTAATTTCCAGCCTGAGTTTTCACAGAGTCTATGGATCCACGTTTGTTCTATGGTAATGGTAATGTTGAGAAAGGATTCTCACATTTTAAAACACCAGGAGACACTGAATTATAGATGTACAAAGAATATTTTATGCAAATAAACTATTGGAAGGTACTCTCCGGAATTAACAGAGTCTGTGGATCCTGTTGAGCTATATATTTTTTGATATTATATCTCCCTTGCAGAACTGTAGTATTCACATTGTAGCATTAATGAATGATGTCTTCCCAGGTGGTTCGGCGGTAAAGAATCCGCCTGTCAAACAGATGTGGGTTCAATCCCTGGGTCGGGAAGATCCCCTGGCGAAGGAAATGGCAGCTCCAGTCTTCCTGCCTGGGAAATCCCATGGACAGAGAAGCCTGGCAGGCTATGGTCCACGTGGTCCCAGAAGAGTGGGATACAACATAGTGACTAAACAGCAACAATTAATTAACCATTAATTAACAACTAAAGAGCAATTAATAAATGAACCATGTTCATTCTGGGTGTCCCTGAAACAACATCTTGTAGTCTGATCTGATTTGGTTAAATTCTTGAATTCCCGAAAGGTTGGGGATTACTTAAGATTCTGTAGCTAGGGAGGAGGGTTCAGGATGGGGAACATGTGTATACCTGTGGTAGATGCATGTTGATATATGGCAAAACCAATACAATATTGTAAAGTTAAAAAATAAAAAAAAAGATTCTGTAGCTGGTTAATGGCCTAGTTATGACTTCCCAATCCTGTTATTAATTCAGTAGCACATGTTTATTTTTAAGGAAATATTTCAGCCATGCAGAGGGAAAATACCAGAGAATAATATAATGAACAGCCATAAAATCTTTACCCATATTTAAGAAATGCTAATATTTTATCATATTTGCTGCAGTTGGATGTTAAGGAAATGAGTGTGCTTTAGACACAGCTGGAGCCTCCTTTGTCTTCTTACCCTCGTCCTCCTCGCTCCCCAGAGGTAATGGGCCCCTGTAGCCTGTTAGCAGTCTTCACATCCCAGACGTCTCTAATCAGCGTTATTTCCTCCTGAAACCAGAAAAAATAGTTTTATTTTGTTATTGTTATCTGCTTTTCAACTAACATATTGTTAAGGGAAACTGAAGTAACATAGACCAGAAGGAAGAGCACAGGGCCTCAAAGCCGGAGAAACCTGGTTTGGAAACTCAGAATTCCCACTTACTGTGGATTCTTAGTCAGACTTATTAATCTTCCCAGCAGAGTTTCTTTGTTTGCACAGTGTGGACACTGAGTCTTACCTTGTAGCTTTGTGAGAGGTTTCATGGAGCCCCTGGCATAGTACCCAGTACGGACGAGGGGCTCCGTAAGGAACAGCAGCAGTGTAATAATGAGGATGGTGGTGGTTGTAGTTATTTAGTGTGTGCTCACCATACACTTGACGCCATTTTAAGTGCTTCATCCATGTTCGTTCTTTGTAAAACTGAGATGATAACTGTATGCAAAGGGTTTAAAACAGTGCAAGGTACATAGGAAGTACTTCAGAAGTATTGGCTATTATCGCCATTTTACTAAGGAAATTAAAAGGAAATTACTGGAAGCAAATTAGGGGGGTGAACTTACTTTTGAGCACTTTACCTGTACGCGTGTTTAATCCTATGGTAGGTATTATTATTTTTACAGGGAGGAAGTTGAGGTACAGAGAGGTTAAATAACTTGGGTCAAAGCCATCCAGCTGGTCCGTGTCAGACCTTGGGTTTTAACCCAGGCCTTCTAGCTCCAGAACTCTCATCACTGATCACCATGCCATATGTCTTGATGACACTTGTGGTACAGCTTCTTTATCTCCCCTATCCCAGGAACGTGTACATCAAGTTATGCCATCTCCTTTGAATAAGAAGCCCTTTTGATTTTGCTGAGTATACAACTGAGATTTTACTGGTTTGGGTGGCTGTTGCCCCATCCGTGCCCCTAATAGACACCCCCGTAGTTTCTAAACTCCCCAGTGAGGACCTGTCATGTACTAGTGGACAGATTTGGGCAGTTCCTTGTAGCCTTCTCTGGATGACGTGGAACAATGGACTGGTTCCAGATTGAGAAAGGAGTACGTCAAGGCTGTATATTGCCACCCTGCTTATTTAACTTACATGCAGAGTACATCATGCGAAATGCTGGGCTAGATGAAGCACAAGCTTTAATCAAGATTGCCAGGAGAAATATCAGTAACCTCAGATATGCAGATGACACCACCCTTATGGCAGAAGGTGAAGAGGAACTAAAGAGCCTCTCGATGAAGGTGAAAGAGAAGAGTGAAAAAGCTGGCTTAAAATTCAGCATTTAGAAAACTAAGATCATGGCATCTGGTCCCATCACTTCATGGTGAATAGATGGGGAAACAGTGGAAACAGTGACAGACTTTATTTTCTTGGGCTCCAGAATCACTGCAGGTGGTTACTGCAGCCATGAAATTAAAAGACGCTTGCTCCTTGGAAGAAAAGCTCTGACAAACCTAGACAGCATATTAAAAAGCAGAGACATTACTTTGCCAACAAAGGTCAGTCTAGTCAGAGCTATAGTTTTTCCAGTAGTCATGTACAGATGTGAGAGTTGGACTGTAAAGAAGGCTGAGTGTGGAAAAATTGATGCTTTCGAATTGTGGTCAGACTCATGAGAGCTTTTGGACAGCATGGAGATTAAACCAGTCAATCCTAAAGGAAATCAACCCTGAATATTCATTAGAAGGACTGATGCTGAAGCTGAAGCTCCAGTACTTTGGCCACCTGATGTGAACAGCTGACTCATTAAAAAAGACCCTGATGCTGGGAAAGATTGAGGGCAGGAGGAGAAGGGGATGACAGAAGACGAGATGGTTGAATGGTGTCACCGACTCAATGGACATGAGTTTGAGCAAGCTCCAGGAGGTGGCGATGGACAGGGAAGCCTGGCGTGCTGCAGTCCATGGGGTCGCAAAGAGTTGGACACACATGAGTGACTGAAAAACAACAGTGACAGTGTCTGGATGGCACTGCCTCCTTCGGCCACACTCGTCTCACTGCCTCTGCTTTCCCCTGACCTGCTCCCCACCAGTCACTGCGGAAGCGCTGTCATCAGCGCTGAAGACGTGTGAGTGCTTCCGCAATGCCAGAGCTCCAGGGGTTTTCGAGAAGCAAGGGCCATTCCCCAGGCCCCTTTTTTATTTCAAGTTCTGGGGTCTTCCTCTAGGCGTGTAGAGATTTTTAAAGTAATGGCTTGTCAGGGGTTTTTCTTGGCTGATCTTTGTCTTCTCTCCAGGCTTAAATCTTAAGCAGAGTGAATACAATGGGCCTGGGGCAGATCTTAGTGACGGACTCTGGCCTCTGCAATGCAGGAGACCTGTGTTCAATCACTGGGTCAGGAAGATGCCCTGAAGTAAGAAATGGCAACCCACTCCAGTATTCTTGCCTAGAGAATTCAATGGACAGGGGAGCCTGGAGTCCACGGGGTTGGCAAAGAGTCGGACACAACTAAGCGACTGACACACTGGTCTCTGCTAGTGGTTAGACTAGGCCAAATTTGAATTGTCTGACATCCACTGCTCTTAGGATGAGTTCGTACCAGGTGAGTTTACTCATCTCTGGCTGGCTGTCAAATAATCTTGTCACCCATATTTTGATTTTTAGAGGCTTAATTTCACTGAAGGCAGTTGCTGAATTTTATGGAAGCTTGAAAAGCCACCATTGAAACAGTATTAACTGGTATTAATTTCTTGTCTGTATTTTTCTTCTTAGACCTATTGACTAATTTGAGCCAGAAAGGATATAGAGATGATCCTGTACAGATTTCTCACAGTATATTCTAAGGACCGCCACTCTGTCAAAGGTGTTTTGCTTATAAGGACTTTTGTGCCAAATTAGTGTGAGAAATACTGTTACCTTCTTTTTTTTTTCCTTCTTGAAAAAGTATGATGAACTTGTCTTTAAATGAATATGTTTAACTTTATCTAGTGTTTCCTAAACAGAATCATAAATTGTTTAGTACTCTGTTGGACCTTATTTTCACCAAAGCTGTTTCTTTTGTCAAGAAAATCTTTTAACCTTCATCAGCTTCATGCCTGCTAGTCCTTTTCTTTCCTTAAAAACTATTCAGGCATCACCTCCTTTGTAGGTCTTTCCAGGACTCTGCTACAAAAAATTAAGGATGGAGATCCACTCCATCCTTGCAGCTGTTTATGATCTGTTAAAATACTCCTATTGTAGCAGTGCTGGCACGTTTTCTCTCTTCTGCTAGACTAAGCGCCTAAAGGGATGGAGATCCTGTCTTTTTTCTTTATCCCACTTTGTATCTCTGTTGCCTAGTTCAGAGCTTACACGTAGTAGGCGTGCCAGCATTCACTGAACAGAATGGTTTTCTAGCGTTAAAAGCATAGAGAAGAAAAGCGACATTTGTCAGGAAGTTATTCTTCCTCATTCTGAGCACCCCAGTTAACGTGCCTTTCCACCAGCTAGAAAGAAGTACTATAAAAATAGTACTAGCTGTTCCATGGGGTTTGAAAGAGGTCATTCTCCTAGCACAGGCTATAAGAGGGCTTTGTGCTCTACTTCAGCACTATATGCCTTCTCCGTTAATCTGGGAACATTAAAAACAACCAAAGGGTTTTTATTAATACAGAAGGTATTCAAGGAAATGACAACCCAACTCCAGTATTCCTGCCTGGAAAATCCCATGGACAGAGGAGCCTGGCGGCTACTGTCCATGGAGTCACAGAAGAGTTGGACCCAACTTAGCGACTCAACAACAGTAGTTCATGTTACATTTTTAACTTTACTTTTCTTCAACTGTGAAAGGGGAAAGTGTGCAGTAACATACCACTTTCCCAACTACTAGTTTTGTTCATTTGATCTTTAGAATATTCAAACCCAAGTGGTCACATTTCTTTCAAGATAATTGGCTTAGTAAAAATGTAGTCACATACCCATTGGAGAATGTTCCAGAGAAACATACTTAAGAGCTCACCATAACACTAACTTGGGATCTTTTTGATGAAAACCAAAATGGCGAAGGAGCAGCCATCTTTCTCCCCTGGATGCCTGCCTTGTGCCACGGATTGTGTGCCAGTGCCCTTGGCGGAGGACAGGACACGGCTTTGCTGAAAGCGGCCCCATGGTAGTAGTGTATAGGGATTTCTAATATACTTCTCTAAAAGCTCACTTAGTTTATGCATCAGTTGTCTTTTACACATTCCCAACCCTAGACTCGTCAAGTAGCATTAAAGGGGAATTCTTGAAAGGAAATACACATTTAGCAAAATACTGTAAAAAAATTAGCATCCTTTTCCTTGCTTACTGATCTATATTCAACAATTAAGGAAGAGGATGCTCACACATCCCAGTGTTTTTTTTTTTTTTAACAGTTTCTAAAGGTTCTTCGTCAGTTATCAAGGACACAACAAAGGAAGGAATAAACAGTGGAATTTTTAGCACTGAATATTAAAAGAATACAGGCTTACAGAGTGAAAAGTATTTGAAGCTTTCGTGGGTTTTTGTTGGAGAGGAACAGATGAGAAGTGGAACCATACTTAAACTCCCACTGTAAGCATTGGCTCTCAAAAAACAGTTTGCATTAAGCCTGTAGATTTTCTCAGTTCACAAGTGAGAAGAGTTGTGTGACTCTTACCCCATGGGAAGGTGGATAGAATAGTATTATAGTATTTATAAATTTTGTTACAGAAGTGGTTACTTTGATGAATACCCCCCAAAAAAAGTATTTTTGTACAATATTAAGTTTAAGTTGTAAATATTCCAGTGACAGCTAGTAACTTATCAGTCCATTTTGTTTTGTCTGTCATGGTAACAGAACCACACTCACTGTTTTTCTGTCACTAAGGTATTCATATATTTTGTGAGACAATGACTTTTATAAAATCATGAAACTCGTATTTCTCTCCAGTTCTGACCATTTTTACAGTTTTCATTTGTCTGCATAAATATCGTCGTCAAATTTCAGTTCATAATTTGAGACAAGTGAGTGAATTTCAATGAAGTTGAATCTTAAGACATTACAGAACTGACAACATGTTGGTTTCACTGCAGTCGGTTTTGTTTTCTTTTCTGCCCACACAGGAGGGGTGTTAACTTGAAAAGACACCTGCCCTCACCTTCTCTGGTTTTTCTCTTTGACTGCTTCTTTAAAAATAATGCTGCCTTTTTTTTTTTAATTTCAAATTGCTGAATCTTCTAGGATTTTAATTTCCTTACTAATCTAATTTGATTACTGACTTTATTCATCTTATTTTCTTTTTCTTTAAAATTCTTGTCAATTTTAATAGTCATTGCATATCCTTGATTTTCTATACATAGCTACTTCCCCCTTGAATTTTGCTGTATATTTGAGCTATCTGAATTATCTTTTCCTCCAACGAGTTTTAACTTTTATTGCAGTTTGACATTTTCTGACATTTACTGGTCAGCTACACACTTGTCAGTACATATGATTACTGTCTTGTATTATCCCCCCACCTTGATAAAGTATACCTAATTAGTTTCATACTTATATTGGATGATTTTTATACTTATCTATTAGCACGTTTAGAAGGAAGAATGATTATTTTTTCCAGATTTTGATAGAACATCTTGGTTCCATTACTGAGTGATTACATCAGTAATACAGATTAAATTGATTTGTTTGTGGTACATTAATAACTTGGATGTAGTGGCTTTTAATGGAATCCACTAGCTACATTTCTGAGAGACATGGATGCCCCAAGGAAACATCTTAACCAAGTTTTTGCATTGCTGCTTTATTTTTTTTCTTGGACTGGGTAGGTATTAAGAAATGATTTAGAAAATGACTTTACATTGGACCTTTTATTTGTTTATCTGGGTTCTCAGCCACAAGAAACATAGCCCCTTTAGTTTGATATTGTTTATTCACTATCTGGGAAGATCCCCTGGAGAAGGAAATGGCAGTTCACTCCAGTGTTTTTGCCTGGGACAGTCCCATGAACAGAGGAGCATGGCAGGCTACAGTCCATGGTGTTGCACGAATCGGACGCTATGGAAGCACAACAGCACAGATTTACCTACCTGAAAGTCTAGCCTTGGTGTTTTGCCTTAAATATGTCCGTGACTTTGGAGGCTGTTGAAGTCATCCAAAATGCTCATATGTCAATTTTATAAGATTTACTTTACTTTGATAAAACCTGCAAGACAGTCTTATCATTTGACTATTCTTAACGAATGTTTGTGATCAAGAAAGGTTTCTTGTAATCATTAAATAGTCTTGAGCAGAATTAAATGAAAAATTAAAAATAAGATTCATGAAAGAAAACAAACTAGAATCTTTTTTCTTTCTTCCCTTAAGTCTCTGTTGATCATAATAGTGTCCTAATTGCTAGTTACCGATATTTTATATACCTTAAAAAACATTTGTTTTAATGATGTCTGAGCTTGTAGCACACTGACTTAAAATTATCAGGAGTATTTACTTCTCTGTGGAGTTTACTCATTCTGTAGACTTTATTAATTGCTTTAAATATTTTCATGCATCTCTAGCATGTATATTAAAAACATATATTATAGAAGAGCTGTGCAGTTAAAATACAGTTTTCTTTTTGATTCTCTTGTCTTCTCTAAAGGGAGACTTTGAGGCATGTAGCTTACTCCGTATATGTGTTAGTTGCTCAGTCATGACCGATTCTTTTCGACCCCATGGGCTATAGCTCACCAGGTTCCTCTGTCCATGGAATTCTCCAGGCAGGAATTCTGGAGTGGGTTCCCATTCCCTTCTCCAGGGAATCTTCCCAACCCAGGGATCAAACCCCAGTCTCCCACATTGCAGGCAGATTCTTTTCTATCTGGGCCACCAGGGAAGCCCAGTTTACTCCATAAACTTCATCAAAAAAAGCTTCCACAGAGTTGCCACCTTTAAAAATGGCTTAATATTGCCTATTAGCTCTGCGTTTTGTAAATTCCCTGTTACTATGTTTATACAGTGATTGTTAAATCAGTCTTTTATGAATTGCTAATTTAAAAGTAGTAAACCTTTTGAATATTCTTTCTGTTCTCTTTGAAATGTTTATATACCCCAGAGGCACTCATTTCTGGTAGAAGTTATGGGTTAAACAGGCTGTATGTGTCTATTACATGTGCTGGATACATCTGCAGTGTTATTTTCCAGATCTTCATTGATTAGGAGTGATAACCAGCTATGCTAACTCCAGATCGTTGATTGTTTATCAAGCCTATGGCGTCAGTTCCTCTGGGTGCTTTGTTTGTGGCAGCAGGGTGTGGCCCAGGGAAAGGACTTACCCTTGAAAAACGGGCACTTTCCATGTCTAGGTTGGCATAGGTCAACTAGAGAGTGAGTATTTGCAGTGTGATTATCCACTAATTTTTTGGTTTAATTTTGGTTAATTTCATACAACTTATACCGTGCTGTGCTTAGTTGCTCAGTTGTGTCTGACTCTTTGTGACCCAGTGGATTGTAACCCGCCAGGCTCCTCTGTCCATGGCAATTTTCCAGGCAAGAATACTGGAGTGGGTTGCCAGGCCGTCCTCCAGGGGATCTTCCCGACCCAGGGATTGAACCCAGGTCTCCCGTATGGAAAAGACTCTGATGCTGGGAGAGATTGGGGGAAGGAGAAGAAGGGGACGACAGAAGATGAGATGGCTGGATGGCATCACTGACTCGATGGACGTGAGTCTCAGTGAACTCCGGGAATTGATGATGGACAGGGAGGCCTGGCGTTCTGTGATTCATGGGGTTGCAAAGAGTCGGACACGACTGAGTGACTGAACTGAACTGAACTGAACCTTAGTATACATAAAGATTTCCAGAACAGTTTAGATTATGGATAACTTTAGACTCTCAATTCTCTTGGTGTCTAAGCAATCTCAAAAAACCCTGGAAAACACACTGAATTATTTGGGACAGGCACAATTCAGAGCCACCCAGTTGATGCCTACCTGTGAAGTTCTCTTAGCAGCAGGAATTCATATACTAAAACCCATAAGCTTTGTTACCGAAAAGAGGGAGAGCAAGAGGGAGAGCAAGGGAGGAACTATCTCCCAAAACAAAACCAGACCACTCTGGGATCCTTAAAATTTAAGTTGCCAGGTAAAAAGCAAGAGAAGGAAACTTTGGTAAGGATAAGGAGAGTGTGGTGATGCATAAAGGCTGTAACAACAGAGGCCAGCAACCCCTTACCATGGACAGAGCACTGTGCTAACAGCTCCAAGCGGGTCACTTCAGTCAGTTCTCATGAGAATGGGACTCTCTATTGTTGGCTAGTCATGGGGCTTGTGGGATCCTAGTTCTTGACCAGGGATTAAACCTGCGCCACCTGCAGTGGAAGCAGAGTCCTAACCACTGGGCCACCAGGGAAGTCCCGATGATGAGACTCTTTACTATCCCACTGGCAGATTAAACAAACAAACAAACCAACAAACCAGGAGGTTATGTTATGTGTCCAAGGTAATAAAGTCTGTATGCAAAAAACACAGGATTTAAATTCAGATGTGAATGACTTCAAGGGCGAAAGGAAACTTAGTGTTTTACAAGTGCTTAAAATTTGGAGACCTAGATCTGAGGCCAAAAAAATCTGTATCTTAGTTGTAAAACAACTCTATTTTCCCTTAAGATAATTTCTCCAGAGATATATGGTCAATGGCAACTGCTGGCCTTTTCCCTCTTCTGAGCAAGGAGGGCTAAATAAAATCATTGTTAAGAGTAACCCTTCCATCTTTATGTAATGCAACATTACAACATAATATGTAAAAGTAGCTCGCATTATGAAAACTAGGCCCCCTAAGAGTTCACTTCAGGTTGTGCTCAGGAGCATTTGGCTCTGAGAACGAAAGAAACTAGTAACTTTCTTTTTCCCTCAGTGCAGAGTAAATATGCTGACTTTAGTACGATAAAGGACTGTTGATTTCTTGGTATGAGCATGTCCACAGTATAATGAGTCTTATCATACATTGAATTTCTACCAGAAATCTTTATCAGGGGACAAAAACTATCTGCAGTGTTGCCTGCAAACCTTCCCAGTTAGTCCTTTGAAGGATACAGGCACAAAATTTCATCCTCAAAAAGCTCATGTTCTGGTTAACTCATCAAGGGTGGAATAATATGGGGGTTAAATAACAAAGACAACAAATAGCTAATTATCAACAATGATTATAATATAAGCAGTTTAATACCACCTTAGTTATTTTGATTGATTCACACTTAAAAATTATTCTGAATTGTCTTATACATACTAAAAATCTATCTGGTATCAGGGATTTGTTTCTAATAAAATATTACCCCATTTGAGTTTTAAGATTATAATTATTCTCCACCAAAAATTACAGGATTTTGAAAAGTGGGCTTCCCTGGTGGCTCAGATGGTAAGAATGTGCCTGCAATGCAGGAGACCCAGATTCGATTCCTGGATTGGGAAGAGGCCCTGGAGCAGGGAACGGCAACCCACTCCAGTATTTTTGAGATTCATCATCTAATCAATTAATATAGTTATAACAAGAAAGTTTTTTTTTTAAACACGAACTAATCTAAACAGATTAACATTGTTACAGATTAAGCTTTATCCTCCTTTCATATTTATTTAAAAAACATGAGGTTTCTTACTTTTTTTGAATGAATCTGTAACTGACCTAAAGCTTCAAAAAAAACCTTCTCTCCTGAGGTTAGGTTTATATAGTTTAGTCTCTTTCTAGACCTACAGAATTTACCTGCTAATATTTAAAAAAACGAGATGCTTCACTTGCCTCTTCTCAATGAAGCCACTCAGTCCTCCATTTATCTGGTACCAGGCACTGTTGATTAGACTGTCACTCCTGTAGTTCTCCCTCCTCTTGTCTTTTGGGAGATGATTTTCCCTGGTTCTAAAACTCTAATATTCATTCGTATCATGTACAAGACCCTCTTCCTGGAACCTCTTACATGCCAGCCACTGGCCTCTTCTCATGGCACTAAAACACCCTCTTCTTAAGCACACCAAGATATTTCATGTCTCTCTGCCTTTGAGGATTTTTTCCTGATAGGAATATACCTTTTGAAATCTCATATGCCTTCAGTAGAGAATTTCCTACCACCGTTCTACAGCAGTTAGCCGTTCCCTCCCAGGATGCTATTAACAGTATTAATTATCATACAGCATAAACTCTAGTTTTTAAGAACCTGCTTCCCTCATCACACTGGGAGCTCCTCCGGGACGGGTTACCACATCTTATTCACTCTTCTGTCATCAGCGCCAAGTGTCCTGGACAGGCCACAGAGGCACCCGACATGAGGCCAGAGGGCCTGCCCAGTCATAGCCGCCTTCCTTTCCCAGTGGTCTCTGACACCCGGGGCACCATGCTTTACACATCTAAACCCATCTTGCAGTTCACAGTTGGCTGGCGCAGGAATGTGCCCTGATCCAAAGACCCCCTGCACTGGACGGTGCTGTACATCTTAACCAGACCTTCTCTCTATGGGAGTTTGAATACGGGATACCTGGAGAGTATCACTGTGGGAAGAATGGTGTCCAAATAGACAAAAATAGCAAAGCAGTAACTAGGAGCAAGGAGACAGAAACAAGGGAGAAGAGAGAGAAGTTAGTCAGAAGGAAGATGTGGTTAGAGACAGGGAGAGGGGAAGAAGCAATAAAAGTGAACACAAGTGTTGTACCTGGCTCCCCCGTCCATGCTGTCAGTCAACTGAAGCTACTTTGGTGTCTCCCCGGGGCGTGGATCACCACGTTCTCCAAAGGCCACGTGTACGCGCTGCAGGGGAGAAACTTCACGGGTCCCTCGCTGTGCACTGAAATCACCCCTAACGATCTCTCTCCCCTGCAACCCCAAAGAGCCAATGAAAACACTAACTCAACACAGAAGACACTCGAACAGGCCCAAACCCCCGTCGATCTGACTCTGAAGCCTGTGCTCTTCATTGTATTGGCAGGTCACTGTCAAATCTGATTCTGTTTTTATAACAAGTCATCGTCAGAAGTCTATGCTGATACTTGCTTGGGGACTCAGGTTTAAACAAGTTTTTTTTTTTTTTTTTCAATAGAGTTTATTTATTTATTTTTTAATTTTATTTTATTTTTAAACTTTACAAAATTGTATTAGTTTTGCCAAATATCAAAATGAATCCACCACAGGTATACATGTGTTCCCCATCCTGAACCCTCCTCCCTCCCCGTACCATCCCTCTGGGTCGTCCCAGTGAACTAGCCCCAAGCATCCAGTATCGTGCATCGAACCTGGACTGGCAACTCGTTTCTTACATGATATTTTACATGTTTCAATGCCATTCTCCCAAATCTTCCCACCCTCTCCCTCTCCCACAGAGTCCATAAGACTGTTCTATACATCAGTGTCTCTTTTGCTGTCTCGTACACCGGGTTATTGTTACCATCTTTCTAAATTCCATATATATGCGTTAGTATACTGTATTGGTGTTTTTCCTTCTGGCTTACTTCACTCTTAAACAAGTTTTTTAAATGGTGACTTTCATTATAAGAATTAAAGGAGCAGATTAATTGTATAAATTAGTGGAGTACTTCACTGTAACAGTAATAGTGACTACAGTGATATGAAACCTTTCTGGAAATTAATGAGGTTTACATGCACACATACCTGGTAAAAGAAAAACCCTGTTTATGTCTGATCTGTGAATATTATAACAAAACAATAAATATGTAAAAAAAACTTGTTTTTCTTCCCAATTTTGTTTTTGTTTCAGAGATAAATGAAGCTGAGTAGTTACGATTTTTTTTCCCCCACGGGCAAGTGGAATAGAATTTATATTTTACTGAATTTAAGATTCCATTGGTTGTAAGTTGTATCATTATTTTGTATACCATGGAGAAATTTTAAAAACCCTGCCAATTATAACAGCAGTTTGATTTAAAAAGGCATTCAGATTTCAGAGATATTAAAATGTGAGGCACAGGCATGAGAAAGTTGAACTAAGAGATCTTAGAGTACCTGAAGAACTATGGACGGAAGTTCGTGACCTTGTACAGGAGGCAGGAGTCAAGACCACCCCTGAGAAAAGAAATGCAAAGAGGCAAAATGGTTGTCTGAGGAGGCCTTAAAAGTAGCTGAGAAAAGAAGAGAAGCTAAAAGCAAAGGAGAAAAGGAAAGATACACCCATTTGAATCCAGAGTTCCAAAGAATAGCAAGAAGAGATAAGAAAGCCTTCCTCAGTGATCAGTGCAATGAAATAGAGGAAAACAATAGAATGGGAAAGACTAGAGATCTCTAAGAAAATTAGAGATACCAAGGGAACATTTCATGCAAAGATGGGCACAATAAAGGACAGAAATGGTATGAACTTAACAGAAGCAGAAGATATTAAGAAGAGGTGGCAAGAATACACGGAAGAACTACAAAAAAGATCTTCATGACCCAGATAACCATGATGGTGTGATCACTCACCTAGAGCTGGACATCCTTTAATGCGAAGTCAAGTGGGCCTTAGGAAGCATCACTACAAACAAAGCTAGTGGAGGTGATGGAATTCCAGTTGAGCTCTTTCAAATCCTAAAAGATGATGCTGTGAAAGTGCTGCACTCAATACGCCAGCAAATTTGGAAAACTCAGCAGTGGCTACAGGACTGGAAAAGGTCAGTTTTCATTCCAACCCCAAAGAAAGGCAATGCCAAAGAATGCTCAAACTATCGCACAGTTGCACCCATCTCACACGGTAGCAAAGTAATGCTCAAAATTCTCCAAGCCAGGCTTCTACAGAATGTGAACTGTGAACTTCCAGATGTTCAAGCTGGTTTTAGAAAAGGCAGAGGAACCAGAAATCAAATTGCCAACATCTGCTGGATCATGGAAAAAGCAAGAGAGTTCCAGAAAAGCATCTATTTCTGCTTTATTGACTATGCCAAAACCTTTGACTGTGTGGATCGCAATAAACTGTGGAAAATTCTGAAAGAGATGGGAATACCAGACCACCTGACCTGCCTCCTGAGAAATCTGTATGCCGGTCAAGAAGCAACAGTTAGAACTGTACATGGAACAACAGATTGGTTCCAAATCGGAAAAGGAATACGTCAAGACTGTATATTGTTATCTTGCTTATTTAACTTATATGCAGAGTACATCATGAGA